>NC_091290.1:31639321-31945363 GCF_032444005.1 Ranitomeya imitator
ATCCTCGCTACCGGGACAACGTCCAAAACCTCATCCCTGCGTTGACCCGGGAGCGTAAATTGCGGGAGTACCACGACACACTGGTGAATTCCATCATCTTCTCCTGTCCAACTGAGAGGAGTGCTGCTAGTGCTTTACAAAGCAGCTCAGTGCGTCGAGGCAGTGGGGGAGGCTCTGCCCAAAGAGGGAGCAGAAGCAGTGCCTCTGCCCAAGGCAAGCCCAGTATGGCACAACTCTGGCACACTTTTGTGTGCCCGCCCCAAATGTCTACACCATCACCGGCGGCTCCAGTCAGCAGGAGGCAACGGTTCCGTCAGATGGTGACAGACTACATGGCTTGCCCTCTTACTGTACTCCCAGACGGCTCTTCCCCGTTCAAGTTTTGGGTCTCTAAGCTGGATACATGGCCAGAGCTAAGCCAGTATGCATTGGAGGTGCTGGCTTGCCCTGCGGCTAGTGTCTTATCGGAACGTGTCTTTAGTGCCGCAGGTGGTGTACTAACAGACCGTCGCATGCGACTATCCTCCGATAACGTTGACCGGCTTACTTTCCTGAAAATGAACCAGGCCTGGATCTCGCAGGAATTTGCCACTCCTCTGCCTGATTAAGTAATTGGGTGTCATCCAGGTCTCCTGCTGTGTTCATCTTTCTACCACCTGAACTGCTATTCCTGGGCTCCAACACCGCCAGTTGCGGCTCAGAAGTGCAGGCTGCACAGTAAAAACATACGACCCAGTGTTATTGGGTTTCAGTAACGTCAGCTGATCCCCAGCTGTGTAGCCGGCAATGTGTCCTGCGACCGCCACGCTGGCACAACAACCTAAATGTAAGGGAACCTGTCCCCCCCCCCCCGTCGTTTGTTACTGAAAGAGCCATCTTGTGCAGCAGTAATGCTGCACAAGGAAAAGGTAGCTCTTTTTTTTTAGCTCTTTGCACACGCAGAACTTAACACTTATAAAATGTGTTCACTGATACCGTTATACCGTCCCGGAGCTGGGACTTTCCTTCGTAATGTGACGCAGCACAGCCGTCATTCCTACCCCCTTGGTGCCATGCGCTGCCTCCTCAGCGTTGTTTTAAGCTGTCACGGAGCCTGCGCTGTTCTGTTATCCCTTGGGCATGCCCTATTTGTGCTGCCTGTCTTCTGACATAATTTGGTGTCAGGCTGGCTGCGCCTGTGCGGCCGCGGTGCCCGAGATCCCGCCTCGCAGTGTCTTCTGATTGAGTCACACTGCGGGCCTGGGATCCATGGGCATGCGCAGTGCATATCTTCCCCTCGGGCTCTCGCTCATTTCCCTCCGCCTTCTTTAGACTGTGCGCCGTCAGCTGATCCCTAGCATGCCACGGCCGTGACACCGCACAGTCTGAAGAAGAGGGAAGGAGGGGAGTGAGAGTCGAGGTTATGCACTGTGCATGCCCATGGTTCCAAGGCCCGCAGTGGGATTACGTTAGATGAGACTGCGAGGTGGGATCTGGAGCAGCGTGGACGCACAGGCACTGACAGCCTGACACCAAATTATGTCAGAAGACAGGCAGCGCTAATTGGGCATGGCCAAGGGCTAACAGAACAGCGCAGGCTCCGTGGCAGCTTAAAACAACGCTGAGGAGGCAGCGCACGGCATCAAGGGGATAGGAATGACAGCTGTGCTGTGTCCCATTACGAAGGAAATTCGCACCTCCGGAACGGTTTAACGGTATAAAGGGACACATTTTTAGTGTTTACTTCGGTGTTTGCAAGGAGCATAATTAAAAGAGCAACCTTTTCCTTTTGCATCCTTAGTGCTGCACAACATGGCTCTTTCAGCTACAAACGTCTTGGGGGGGGGGGTTAAAGGTTTCCTTTCAACTTGCTCCAATCAGGCTTCGGCCTACACTCTGTTCTTCTGCTCCTCCTGCTGTCCCTGGGCTCTAACACCGCCAGTTGGTGCCTGGAAGTGCTGTGTGCACAGTCAACAGTCGCTCCTCTGTTATTGGGGTTCAGTAACGTCAGCTGATCCCCAGCTGTGTGTGCGGCAATACCTCCAATCTGCTCCTCCTGCTGTCCCTGGGCTCTAACACCGCCAGTTGGTGCCTGGAAGTGCTGTGTGCACAGTCAACAGTCGCTCCTCTGTTATTGGGGTTCAGTAACGTCAGCTGATCCCCAGCTGTGTATCCGGCAACGTGTCATGCGACCGCCACGCTGGCACAACTAAAATGTAAGGGGACCTGTCCCCCCCCCCCCCCAGGCGTTTGTTACTGAAAGAGCCACCATGTGCAGCACTAATACTGCACAAGGGAAAGGTCGCTCTTGAAATTATGCTCCTTGCAAACGCTGAACTACACACTCATGTAATGTGTCCCCTCACACCGTCCAACCGTCCCGGAGGTGGGACTTTCCTTTGTAATGTGACGCAGCACAGCCGTCATTGCTACCCCCTTGGCACCGTGCGCTGCCTCCTTAGCGTTGTTTGATTCCGTCATGGACCCTGCGCTGTTATGTTATCCCTTGGCCATGCACAGTTTGCGCTGCCCGTCCTCTGACATCATTTGTTGTCGTCCTGGCTGCGCCTGTGCGTCCACGCTGCCCGAAATCACACCTCGCAG
This sequence comes from Ranitomeya imitator, assembly GCF_032444005.1. Lineage (NCBI taxonomy): Eukaryota > Metazoa > Chordata > Amphibia > Anura > Dendrobatidae > Ranitomeya > Ranitomeya imitator. Next base: position 31,641,905 of record NC_091290.1, read on the forward strand.
TGTCGTCTAATGTGATCCCACAGTGGGCCTGGTATCCATGGCCATGCGCAGTGCATATACTAGCCTCTCACTCCCCTTCTTCACGCTTCTTCAGACTAGGCGGCGTCAGCTGATCCCTAATAGCATGCCACGGCCGTGACGCCGCACAGTCTGAAGAAGCAGGAAGGAGGTGAGTGAGAGGCGATGATATGCACTGCGCATGCCCATGGATCCCTGGCCCGCAGTGGGACTACATTAGATGACACTGCAAGGTTGGATCTCGGGCAGCTTGGACGCACAGGCACTGCCAGCCTGACACCTACATGATGTCAGAAGACGGGCACCGCTAACTGTGCATGGCCAAGGGATAACATTACAGTGCGGGCTCCGTGACAGAACCAAACAACGTTGAGGAGGTGGTGCCCGGCACCAAGGGGGTTGGAATGACGGCTGTGCTGTGTCACATTACAAAGGAAAGTCCCACTTCCGGGATGGTTTGACGGTGTGAGGGGACACATTATATGAGTGTGTACTTCAGCGTTTGCAAGGAGCATAATTTTCGGAGCCACCATTTTCCATGTGCAGTATTACTGCTGTACAAGATGGCTCTTTCAGCAACAAATGCCTGGGGGGGGGGGGTTAAAGGTTCCCTTTCAACTTGCTCCACTGCAGGCTTCGGCCTACACTCTGCTCCTCTTTGATTCCCTGGGTTTCAACACTGTCAGTTGCCACCTGGAAGTGTTGTCTACACAGAAAAAAAGACTAGGTGATGTGTCAGTGGGGTTCAGCACCGCCAGCTGTTCCCCTGCTGTGTAGTCGGCAACGTGTCCAGCACAAGCCACGCTGGCACAACAGAACAAAAGCTGCCACCAGTGCAGGCTTCGGCCTACACTCTGCTCCTCTCCTCCTCCTGCTGACCCTGGGCTCAAACACCGCTAGTTTTTGCCCGGAAGTGCTAGCTGCACAGAGAAAAACACCAGCCAATGTGTTAGTGGTGTTCAGCAACGCCAGCTGTTCCCCTGCTGTGTAGCCGGCAACGTGACCTGCAAACGCCACGCAGGCACATGAACTGAAATTAAAGGGAACCTGGCCCCACCCCCCCAGGTGTTTCTATGTATAACAGCCACCTAGTACAGCAGTACTGCTGCATTTGTACAAGGTGGCTGACTTTTTCTCCTTGCCCACGTGGAACTCAACACGTACAAAATGTGTCTCATTGAGACCATTCCACTGTCCCTGAGGTGTGACTTTCCTTTGTAATGATACGCAGCACCCCCCTTGGTAGCGTTTCCCGTCTTTTGTCATCATGGTTAGCTGGCTGCGCCTGTGCATCCGCCCTGCTAGAAACAACGCCCCTCGTTGTCATATTTATTTTGTCAGCGAGGGTGTGGTTTATGGGCACGAGCAGTGCATATGTTCGCCTGTCTTAACTCATCTCCTTCCGCCTTCTTCAGACTGTGCGGCCTCCTGGCCGTGGTAGGCGATAAGGGATCAGCTGAGGCCGCCCAGTCTGGAGCAGGTGTAAGGACATGTGTAAGCGGCAAACCTATTTACTGCACAAGGCCACGAATCCCAGCCACGCAGTGTGATTTTTTGAAAACACACTGTGGGTCTGGGATTCATGTCCATCGCTAACCGCAACGGCCGACATGAAATGAGGTCAGAAGACAGGAAGCGCTCACAGCGCATGGCCAAGGGATCACAATAGCGCAGACTCCTGTACAGCAAATAACAACGCTCAGGAATCTGCGCCCAGTACCTAGGTGCAAATTTTTACACCTGTGCTGCGTCTCGTTAAAAAGACAAGTCACGCCTCCACAACTGTTTGACAGTATAATGGGCTAAATAGTGTACGTGTTTTAGTCAGCGTGTGCAAGGAGCAAAACAAATAGAGCAACCTTTTACTTGTGCAGCATTAATGCTGCACAAGGTGTGGCTCTTGTACCTTGCAACACCTGAGGGGGGGGTTAAAGGTAACCTTTGAAATTGGTTCAACTAGGCTTCGGCCTACACTCTGCTCCTCTACTCCTCCTGCTGACCCTGGGCTCAAACACCGCTAGTTTTTGCCCGGAAATGCTAGCTGCACAGAGAAAAACACCAGCCAATGTGTTAGTGGGGTTCAGCACCGCCAGCTGTTCCCCTGCTGTGTAGTCGGCATCGTGTCCAGCACAAGCCACGCTGGCACAACCGACCAAAAGCTGCCACCAGTGCAGGCTTCGGCCTACACTTTGCTCCTCTCCTCCTCCTCCTGCTGACCCTGGGCTCTAACACCGCTAGTTTTTGCCCGGACATGCAATGTGCACAGAGAAAAACACCAGTCAATGTGTCAGTGGGGTTCAGCAACGCCAGCTGTTCCCCTGCTGTGTAGCTTGCAACGTGACCTGCAAACGCCACGCAGGCACATGAACTGAAATTGAAGGGAGCCTGCCCCCCACCCCCCCAGGTGTTTCTATGTATAACAGCCACCTTGTACAGCAGTACTGCTGCATTTGTACGAGGTGGCTGACTTTTTCTCCTTGCCCACGTGGAACTCAACACGTACAAAATGTGTCTCATTAGAGACCATTACAATGTCCCTGAGGTGTGACTTTCCTTTGTAATGACACGCAGCACCACCCTTGTTAGCGCTTCCCGTCTTTTGACATCATTGGTTAGCTGGCTGCGCCTGTGCATCTCCCCTGCTCGAAACAACGGCCCTCGGTGTCTTATTTTTTTGGACAGCGAGGGTGTGATTGATGGGCATGTGCAGTGCATATGTTTGCCTGTGTTCACTCATCTCCTTCCGCCTTCTTCAGACTGGGTGTCCTCATGGCCGCGGCAGGCGATAAGGGATCAGATGAGGCCGCCCAGTCTGAAGCAGGTGTAAGGACATGTGTGAGCGGCAAACATATTTAGTGCACCAGGGCACAAATCCCAGCACCGCAGTGTGATTTTTTAAAAACACACTGTGGGTCTGGGATTCATGTCCATCGCTAACCGCAACGGCCGACATGAAATGAGGTCAGAAGACAGGAAGCGCTCACAGCGCATGGCCAAGGGATCACAATAGCGCAGACTCCTGTACAGCAAATAACAACGCTCAGGAATCTGCGCCCAGTACCTAGGTGCAAATTTTGACACCTGTGCTGCGTCTCGTTAAAAAGACAAGTCACGCCTCCACAACTGTTTGACAGTATAATGGGCTAAATAGTGTACGTGTTTAATTCAGCGTGTGCAAGGAGCAAAATTAAATAGAGCAACCTTTGACTTGTGCATCATTAATGCTGTTCAAGGTGTGGCTCTTGTACCTTGCAACACCTGAGGGGGGGGTTAAAGGTAACCTTTGAAATTGGTTCAACTAGGCTTCGGCCTACACTCTGCTCCTCTACTCCTCCTGCTGACCCTGGGCTCAAACACCGCTAGTTTTTGCCCGGAAATGCTAGCTGCACAGAGAAAAACACCAGCCAATGTGTTAGTGGGGTTCAGCACCGCCAGCTGTTCCCCTGCTGTGTAGTCGGCAACGTGTCCAGCACAAGCCACGCTGGCACAACAGAACAAAAGCTGCCACCAGTGCAGGCTTCGGCCTACACTTTGCTCCTCTCCTCCTCCTGCTGACCCTGGGCTCAAACAACGCCAGTTTCTGCCCGGACATGCTAGCTGCACAGAGAAAAACACCAGCCAATGTGTTAGTGGTGTTCAGCACCGCCAGCTGTTCCCCCGCTGTGTAGCCGGCATCGTGTCCAGCACAAGCCACGCTGGCACAACCGACCAAAAGCTGCCACCAGTGCAGGCTTCGGCCTACACTTTGCTCCTCTCCTCCTCCTCCTGCTGACCCTGGGCTCTAACACCGCTAGTTTTTGCCCGGACATGCAATGTGCACAGAGAAAAACACCAGTCAATGTGTCAGTGGGGTTCAGCAACGCCAGCTGTTCCCCTGCTGTGTAGCTTGCAACGTGACCTGCAAACGCCACGCAGGCACATGAACTGAAATTGAAGGGAGCCTGCCCCCCACCCCCCCAGGTGTTTCTATGTATAACAGCCACCTTGTACAGCAGTACTGCTGCATTTGTACAAGGTGGCTGACTTTTTCTCCTTGCACACGTGGAACTCAACAAGTACAAAATGTGTCTCATTACAGACCATTACAATGTCCCTGAGGTGTGACTTTCCTTTTTAATGACACGCAGCACCCCCATTGTTAGCGCTGCCCGTCTCCTGACATCATTGGTTGGCTGGCTGTGCCTGTGCGTCCCCCCTGCCCGACACAACGCCCCCCGTTGTCTCATATATTTTGACTGCGAGGGTGTGATTGATGGGCACGAGCAGTGCATATGTTCCCCTGTTTTCACTCCCCTCCTTCCGCCTTCTTCTGACTGTGCGGCCTCATGGCCGCGGCATGCGATAAGGGATCAGCTGAGGCCGCCCAGTCTGAAGCAGGTGTAAGGACATGTGTGAGCGGCGAACATATTTACTGCACAAGGCCACGAATCCCAGCACCGCAGTGTGACTTTAGGAAAAGCCACTGTGGGTCTGGGATTTATGGCCATCGTTAACCGCACCGGCCAACATGAAATGAGGTCATGAGACGGCCTGCACTAACAGGGTATTGCCAAGGGATAACACAAGAGCGCAGACTCCTGTACAGCAAATAACAACGCTCAGGAATCTGCGCCCAGTACCTAGGTGCAAATTTTGACACCTGTGCTGCGTCTCCTTAAAAAGACAAGTCACGCCTCCACAACTGTTTGACAGTATAATGGGCTAAATAGTGTACGTGTTTAATTCAGCGTGTGCAAGGAGCAAAATTAAATAGAGCAACCTTTGACTTGTGCATCATTAATGCTGTTCAAGGTGTGGCTCTTGTACCTTGCAACACCTGAGGGGGGGTTAAAGGTAACCTTTGAAATTGGTTCAACTAGGCTTCGGCCTACACTCTGCTCCTCTACTCCTCCTGCTGACCCTGGGCTCAAACACCGCTAGTTTTTGCCCGGAAATGCTAGCTGCACAGAGAAAAACACCAGCCAATGTGTTAGTGGGGTTCAGCACCGCCAGCTGTTCCCCTGCTGTGTAGTCGGCAACGTGTCCAGCACAAGCCACGCTGGCACAACAGAACAAAAGCTGCCACCAGTGCAGGCTTCGGCCTACACTTTGCTCCTCTCCTCCTCCTGCTGACCCTGGGCTCAAACAACGCCAGTTTCTGCCCGGACATGCTAGCTGCACAGAGAAAAACACCAGCCAATGTGTTAGTGGTGTTCAGCACCGCCAGCTGTTCCCCCGCTGTGTAGCCGGCATCGTGTCCAGCACAAGCCACGCTGGCACAACCGACCAAAAGCTGCCACCAGTGCAGGCTTCGGCCTACACTTTGCTCCTCTCCTCCTCCTCCTGCTGACCCTGGGCTCTAACACCGCTAGTTTTTGCCCGGACATGCAATGTGCACAGAGAAAAACACCAGTCAATGTGTCAGTGGGGTTCAGCAACGCCAGCTGTTCCCCTGCTGTGTAGCTTGCAACGTGACCTGCAAACGCCACGCAGGCACATGAACTGAAATTGAAGGGAGCCTGCCCCCCACCCCCCCAGGTGTTTCTATGTATAACAGCCACCTTGTACAGCAGTACTGCTGCATTTGTACAAGGTGGCTGACTTTTTCTCCTTGCACACGTGGAACTCAACAAGTACAAAATGTGTCTCATTACAGACCATTACAATGTCCCTGAGGTGTGACTTTCCTTTTTAATGACACGCAGCACCCCCATTGTTAGCGCTGCCCGTCTCCTGACATCATTGGTTGGCTGGCTGTGCCTGTGCGTCCCCCCTGCCCGACACAACGCCCCCCGTTGTCTCATATATTTTGACTGCGAGGGTGTGATTGATGGGCACGAGCAGTGCATATGTTCCCCTGTTTTCACTCCCCTCCTTCCGCCTTCTTCTGACTGTGCGGCCTCATGGCCGCGGCATGCGATAAGGGATCAGCTGAGGCCGCCCAGTCTGAAGCAGGTGTAAGGACATGTGTGAGCGGCGAACATATTTACTGCACAAGGCCACGAATCCCAGCACCGCAGTGTGACTTTAGGAAAAGCCACTGTGGGTCTGGGATTTATGGCCATCGTTAACCGCACCGGCCAACATGAAATGAGGTCATGAGACGGCCTGCACTAACAGGGTATTGCCAAGGGATAACACAAGAGCGCAGACTCCTGTACAGCAAATAACAACGCTCAGGAATCTGCGCCCAGTACCTAGGTGCAAATTTTGACACCTGTGCTGCGTCTCGTTAAAAAGACAAGTCACGCCTCCACAACTGTTTGACAGTATAATGGGCTAAATAGTGTACGTGTTTAATTCAGCGTGTGCAAGGAGCAAAATTAAATAGAGCAACCTTTGACTTGTGCATCATTAATGCTGTTCAAGGTGTGGCTCTTGTACCTTGCAACACCTGAGGGGGGGGTTAAAGGTAACCTTTGAAATTGGTTCAACTAGGCTTCGGCCTACACTCTGCTCCTCTACTCCTCCTGCTGACCCTGGGCTCAAACACCGCTAGTTTTTGCCCGGAAATGCTAGCTGCACAGAGAAAAACACCAGCCAATGTGTTAGTGGGGTTCAGCACCGCCAGCTGTTCCCCTGCTGTGTAGTCGGCAACGTGTCCAGCACAAGCCACGCTGGCACAACAGAACAAAAGCTGCCACCAGTGCAGGCTTCGGCCTACACTTTGCTCCTCTCCTCCTCCTGCTGACCCTGGGCTCAAACAACGCCAGTTTATGCCCGGACATGCTAGCTGCACAGAGAAAAACACCAGCCAATGTGTTAGTGGTGTTCAGCACCGCCAGCTGTTCCCCCGCTGTGTAGCCGGCATCGTGTCCAGCACAAGCCACGCTGGCACAACCGACCAAAAGCTGCCACCAGTGCAGGCTTCGGCCTACACTTTGCTCCTCTCCTCCTCCTCCTGCTGACCCTGGGCTCTAACACCGCTAGTTTTTGCCCGGACATGCAATGTGCACAGAGAAAAACACCAGTCAATGTGTCAGTGGGGTTCAGCAACGCCAGCTGTTCCCCTGCTGTGTAGCTTGCAACGTGACCTGCAAACGCCACGCAGGCACATGAACTGAAATTGAAGGGAGCCTGCCCCCCCACCCCCCCAGGTGTTTCTATGTATAACAGCCACCTTGTACAGCAGTACTGCTGCATTTGTACAAGGTGGCTGACTTTTTCTCCTTGCACACGTGGAACTCAACAAGTACAAAATGTGTCTCATTACAGACCATTACAATGTCCCTGAGGTGTGACTTTCCTTTTTAATGACACGCAGCACCCCCATTGTTAGCGCTGCCCGTCTCCTGACATCATTGGTTGGCTGGCTGTGCCTGTGCGTCCCCCCTGCCCGACACAACGCCCCCCGTTGTCTCATATATTTTGACTGCGAGGGTGTGATTGATGGGCACGAGCAGTGCATATGTTCCCCTGTTTTCACTCCCCTCCTTCCGCCTTCTTCTGACTGTGCGGCCTCATGGCCGCGGCATGCGATAAGGGATCAGCTGAGGCCGCCCAGTCTGAAGCAGGTGTAAGGACATGTGTGAGCGGCGAACATATTTACTGCACAAGGCCACGAATCCCAGCACCGCAGTGTGACTTTAGGAAAAGCCACTGTGGGTCTGGGATTTATGGCCATCGTTAACCGCACCGGCCAACATGAAATGAGGTCATGAGACGGCCTGCACTAACAGGGTATTGCCAAGGGATAACACAAGAGCGCAGACTCCTGTACAGCAAATAACAACGCTCAGGAATCTGCGCCCAGTACCTAGGTGCAAATTTTGACACCTGTGCTGCGTCTCCTTAAAAAGACTAGTAGTCACGCCTCCACTACTGTTTGACAGTATAATGGGCTAAATAGTGTACGTGTTTAATTCAGCGTGTGCAAGGAGCAAAATTAAATAGAGCAACCTTTGACTTGTGCATCAATAATGCTGTTCAAGGTGTGGCTCTTGTACCTTGCAACACCTGAGGGGGGGTTAAAGGTAACCTTTGAAATTGGTTCAACTAGGCTTTGGCCAACACTCTGCTCCTCTACTCCTCCTGCTGACCCTGGGCTCAAACACCGCTAGTTTTTGCCCGGAAATGCTAGCTGCACAGAGAAAAACACCAGCCAATGTGTTAGTGGGGTTCAGCACCGCCAGCTGTTCCCCTGCTGTGTAGTCGGCAACGTGTCCAGCACAAGCCACGCTGGCACAACAGAACAAAAGCTGCCACCAGTGCAGGCTTCGGCCTACACTTTGCTCCTCTCCTCCTCCTGCTGACCCTGGGCTCAAACAACGCCAGTTTATGCCCGGACATGCTAGCTGCACAGAGAAAAACACCAGCCAATGTGTTAGTGGGGTTCAGCACCGCCAGCTGTTCCCCTGCTGTGCAGCTTGCAACGTGACCTGCAAACGCCACGCAGGCACATGAACTGAAATTGAAGGGAGCCTGGCCACCACCCCCAGGTGTTTCTATGTATAACAGCCACCTTGTACAGCAGTACTGCTGCATTTGTACAAGGTGGCTGACGTTTTCTCCTTGCCCACGTGGAACTCAACACGTACAAAATGTGTCTCTTTGAGACCATTCCACTGTCCCTGAGGTGTGACTTTCCTTTCTAATGATACGCAGCACCCCCCTTGGTAGCGCTTCCCGTCTTCTGACATCATTGGTTGGCTACTTGCGCCTGTTCGTCCGCCCTGCCTGAATAAAATGCTCCTCGTTGTCTTAATTATTTTGACTGCGAGGGTGTGATTGATGGGCACGAGCAGTGCATATCTTCGCCTGTCTTAACTCATCTCCTTCCGCCTTCTTCAGACTGTGCAGCCTCATGGCCGCGGCATGCGAGAAGGGATCAGCAGAGGCCGCCCAGTCTGAAGCAGGTGTAAGGACGTGTGTGAGCGGCCAAAATATTTACTGCTCAAGGCCACGAATCCCAGCACCGCAGTGTGGCTTTATGAAAAGACACTGTGGGTCTGGGATTTATGGCCATCGTTAACCGCACCGGCCAACATGAAATGAGGTCATAAGATGGGCAGCGCTAACAGGGCATTGCCAAGGGATAACACAAGAGCGCAGACTCCTGTACAGCAAATAACAACGCTCAGGAAGCTGCGCCAAGCACCAAGGCGTTATTTTGGACACCTGTGCTGCGTCTCATCAAAAAACCAAGTCACGCATCCACTACAGTTTGACTGTAGAATGGGGTAAATTGTGTATGTCTTTCATTCAGCGTGTGCAAGTAGACAAATTAATAGAGCAACCTTTCACTTGTGCAGCATTAATACTGCACAAGGTGTGTCTCTTGTACTTTGTAACACCTGAGGGGGGGGTTAAAGGTTTCCTTTGAAATTGGTTCAACTAGGCTTCGGCCTACACTCTGCTCCTCTCCTCCTCCTCCTGCTTCAACACGGGCTCTAACATCGCAAGTTTTTGCCCGCAAGTGCTAGCTGCACAGATAAAAACACACGCCATTGTGTTAGTGGGGTTCAGCAACGCCAGCTGTTCCCCCAGTGTGTAGCCGGCAAAGTGTCCTGCAAACGCAACGCAGACACAAAGCTGCCTCCAGTGCAGGCTTCGGCCTACACTCATCTCCCCCTGCTTACCCTTTGCTCCAACACCGCTAGTTGGGGCTCTAGGAAGACAATCTTTAATAGGCAAGGCAACGCATCCGGGTTCCAGCACCGCCAGCTGGTTCTCGGCAGTGTTCTTGTCACAGGTACTCCCTCGTGCCAAGCCTGGTTTCAGCACCGTCAGCTGTTTCCGGGTTGTGTCAACTTCACTGAGACGCCTATGCTTGCCCCGTCGTGGGGCGGTCGAGTTAGCCAACTCCAGGGTGCCTCCAGTTTAGGAGCTTCCTATGTGGGCTGCGTGAACTGGTAGTCAAGGCTGGTTCTGTAGTGCCAGTAGGCCCAGCTCCCCCTGTAGGACTGTTGGGGTTCGGTAACTGCGGCTGCCTCGCGGCCTAGCTGTTCTCTCCTCTCCTGTGGGCCTTGGGGTCCACCACCTGGTTCCAGCACCGTCAGCTGGTTCCGGGCCGAGCCTTTGGCTTAGGTGCCTCCTCCTGGGTAGCCGAGTTCCGCCAACGTTAGGCGGTCCTTGGTAGTGCTTTTAAGCACGGGCACCTACAGCTTAGTAACCGGGTTCCAGCACCGTCAGCTGGTCCTCGGTCGTGCCATTGGCTCTTGCACACTGGGGCAACGCATCTGGGTTCCAGCACCGCCAGCTGGTTCTCGGCAGTGTTTTTGTCACAGGTACTCCCTCGTGCCAAGCCTGGTTTCAGCACCGTCAGCTGTTTCCGGGTTGTGTCAACTTCACTGAGACGCCTATGCTTGCCCCGTCGTGGGGCGGTCGAGTTAGCCAACTCCAGGGTGCCTCCAGTTTAGGAGCTTCCTATGTGGGCTGCGTGAACTGGTAGTCAAGGCTGGTTCTGTAGTGCCAGTAGGCCCAGCTCCCCCTGTAGGACTGTTGGGGTTCGGTAACTGCGGCTGCCTCGCGGCCTAGCTGTTCTCTCCTCTCCTGTGGGCCTTGGGGTCCACCACCTGGTTCCAGCACCGTCAGCTGGTTCCGGGCCGAGCCTTTGGCTTAGGTGCCTCCTCCTGGGTAGCCGAGTTCCGCCAACGTTAGGCGGTCCTTGGTAGTGCTTTTAAGCGCGGGCACCTACAGCTTAGTAACCAGGTTCCAGCACCGTCAGCTGGTCCTCGGTCGTGCCATTGGCTCTTGCACACTGGGGCAACGCATCCGGGTTCCAGCACCGCCAGCTGGTTCTCGGCAGTGTTTTTGTCACAGGTACTCCCTCGTGCCAAGCCTGGTTTCAGCACCGTCAGCTGTTTCCGGGTTGTGTCAACTTCACTGAGACGCCTATGCTTGCCCCGTCGTGGGGCGGTCGAGTTAGCCAACTCCAGGGTGCCTCCAGTTTAGGAGCTTCCTATGTGGGCTGCGTGAACTGGTAGTCAAGGCTGGTTCTGTAGTGCCAGTAGGCCCAGCTCCCCCTGTAGGACTGTTGGGGTTCGGTAACTGCGGCTGCCTCGCGGCCTAGCTGTTCTCTCCTCTCCTGTGGGCCTTGGGGTCCACCACCTGGTTCCAGCACCGTCAGCTGGTTCCGGGCCGAGCCTTTGGCTTAGGTGCCTCCTCCTGGGTAGCCGAGTTCCGCCAACGTTAGGCGGTCCTTGGTAGTGCTTTTAAGCGCGGGCACCTACAGCTTAGTAACCGGGTTCCAGCACCGTCAGCTGGTCCTCGGTCGTGCCATTGGCTCTTGCACACTGGGGCAACGCATCCGGGTTCCAGCACCGCCAGCTGGTTCTCGGCAGTGTTCTTGTCACAGGTACTCCCTCGTGCCAAGCCTGGTTTCAGCACCGTCAGCTGTTTCCGGGTTGTGTCAACTTCACTGAGACGCCTATGCTTGCCCCGTCGTGGGGCGGTCGAGTTAGCCAACTCCAGGGTGCCTCCAGTTTAGGAGCTTCCTATGTGGGCTGCGTGAACTGGTAGTCAAGGCTGGTTCTGTAGTGCCAGTAGGCCCAGCTCCCCCTGTAGGACTGTTGGGGTTCGGTAACTGCGGCTGCCTCGCGGCCTAGCTGTTCTCTCCTCTCCTGTGGGCCTTGGGGTCCACCACCTGGTTCCAGCACCGTCAGCTGGTTCCGGGCCGAGCCTTTGGCTTAGGTGCCTCCTCCTGGGTAGCCGAGTTCCGCCAACGTTAGGCGGTCCTTGGTAGTGCTTTTAAGCGCGGGCACCTACAGCTTAGTAACCGGGTTCCAGCACCGTCAGCTGGTCCTCGGTCGTGCCATTGGCTCTTGCACACTGGGGCAACGCATCTGGGTTCCAGCACCGCCAGCTGGTTCTCGGCAGTGTTTTTGTCACAGGTACTCCCTCGTGCCAAGCCTGGTTTCAGCACCGTCAGCTGTTTCCGGGTTGTGTCAACTTCACTGAGACGCCTATGCTTGCCCCGTCGTGGGGCGGTCGAGTTAGCCAACTCCAGGGTGCCTCCAGTTTAGGAGCTTCCTATGTGGGCTGCGTGAACTGGTAGTCAAGGCTGGTTCTGTAGTGCCAGTAGGCCCAGCTCCCCCTGTAGGACTGTTGGGGTTCGGTAACTGCGGCTGCCTCGCGGCCTAGCTGTTCTCTCCTCTCCTGTGGGCCTTGGGGTCCACCACCTGGTTCCAGCACCGTCAGCTGGTTCCGGGCCGAGCCTTTGGCTTAGGTGCCTCCTCCTGGGTAGCCGAGTTCCGCCAACGTTAGGCGGTCCTTGGTAGTGCTTTTAAGCGCGGGCACCTACAGCTTAGTAACCGGGTTCCAGCACCGTCAGCTGGTCCTCGGTCGTGCCATTGGCTCTTGCACACTGGGGCAACGCATCCGGGTTCCAGCACCGCCAGCTGGTTCTCGGCAGTGTTCTTGTCACAGGTACTCCCTCGTGCCAAGCCTGGTTTCAGCACCGTCAGCTGTTTCCGGGTTGTGTCAACTTCACTGAGACGCCTATGCTTGCCCCGTCGTGGGGCGGTCGAGTTAGCCAACTCCAGGGTGCCTCCAGTTTAGGAGCTTCCTATGTGGGCTGCGTGAACTGGTAGTCAAGGCTGGTTCTGTAGTGCCAGTAGGCCCAGCTCCCCCTGTAGGACTGTTGGGGTTCGGTAACTGCGGCTGCCTCGCGGCCTAGCTGTTCTCTCCTCTCCTGTGGGCCTTGGGGTCCACCACCTGGTTCCAGCACCGTCAGCTGGTTCCGGGCCGAGCCTTTGGCTTAGGTGCCTCCTCCTGGGTAGCCGAGTTCCGCCAACGTTAGGCGGTCCTTGGTAGTGCTTTTAAGCGCGGGCACCTACAGCTTAGTAACCGGGTTCCAGCACCGTCAGCTGGTCCTCGGTCGTGCCATTGGCTCTTGCACACTGGGGCAACGCATCTGGGTTCCAGCACCGCCAGCTGGTTCTCGGCAGTGTTTTTGTCACAGGTACTCCCTCGTGCCAAGCCTGGTTTCAGCACCGTCAGCTGTTTCCGGGTTGTGTCAACTTCACTGAGACGCCTATGCTTGCCCCGTCGTGGGGCGGTCGAGTTAGCCAACTCCAGGGTGCCTCCAGTTTAGGAGCTTCCTATGTGGGCTGCGTGAACTGGTAGTCAAGGCTGGTTCTGTAGTGCCAGTAGGCCCAGCTCCCCCTGTAGGACTGTTGGGGTTCGGTAACTGCGGCTGCCTCGCGGCCTAGCTGTTCTCTCCTCTCCTGTGGGCCTTGGGGTCCACCACCTGGTTCCAGCACCGTCAGCTGGTTCCGGGCCGAGCCTTTGGCTTAGGTGCCTCCTCCTGGGTAGCCGAGTTCCGCCAACGCCAGGCGGTCCTTGGTAGTGCTTTTAAGCGCGGGCACCTACAGCTTAGTAACCGGGTTCCAGCACCGTCAGCTGGTCCTCGGTCGTGCCATTGGCTCTTGCACACTGGGGCAACGCATCCGGGTTCCAGCACCGCCAGCTGGTTCTCGGCAGTGTTCTTGTCACAGGTACTCCCTCGTGCCAAGCCTGGTTTCAGCACCGTCAGCTGTTTCCGGGTTGTGTCAACTTCACTGAGACGCCTATGCTTGCCCCGTCGTGGGGCGGTCGAGTTAGCCAACTCCAGGGTGCCTCCAGTTTAGGAGCTTCCTATGTGGGCTGCGTGAACTGGAAGTCAAGGCTGGTTCTGTAGTGCCAGTAGGCCCAGCTCCCCCTGTAGGACTGTTGGGGTTCGGTAACTGCGGCTGCCTCGCGGCCTAGCTGTTCTCTCCTCTCCTGTGGGCCTTGGGGTCCACCACCTGGTTCCAGCACCGTCAGCTGGTTCTCGGCAGTGTCTTTTGCTCTTGTACCTTCTGCTCCCCATCCTGGTTCCAGTACCGTCAGCTGGTTCCGGGCAGAGCCTTTGGCTTAGGTGCCTCCTTCTGGGTATCCAAGTTCCACCAATGTCAGGTGGTCCTTGGTAGTGCTTTCAGGCACGGGTACCTCCTGCTTAGTAACCGGGTTCCAGTAACGTCAGCTGGTCCTTGGTAGTTCCATTGGCTCTTGGACATTCGGCTACCCATCCGGGTTCCAGTACCGTCAGCTGGTTCTCGGCAGTGTCTTTTGCTCTTGTACCTTCTGCTCCCCATCCTGGTTCCAGTAACGTCATCTGGTTCCGGGCAGAGCCTTTGGCTTAGGTGCCTCCTTCTGGGTATCCGAGTTCCGCCAACGTCAGGCGGTCCTTGGTAGTGCTTTTTAGCACGGGTACCTCCTGCTTAGTAACCGGGTTCCAGTAACGTCAGCTGGTCCTCGGTAGTTCCATAGGCTCTTGAACCTTCGGGTAGCCATCCGAGTTCCAGTTCCATCAGCTGGTTCTTGGCATTTTCTCAGCCTTCTTGTACCTTCTGCTACATTTCCAAGTTGAAGACCCTAACGTCGACAACCCGGAAGACCACCCCGATGACGACGACCCGGAAGACCACCCCGATGACGACGACGACGACGACGGCGGAGACGACGACGGCTGAGACGACGACGGCGGAGATGACGACACTGGAGACGAAGACCCTGGAGACGACAACATGGAAGACCGAGAAGCAGAAGAACAAGAGGCTGCAGAACAAAGAGCAGAAGAACATTAAGCATAAGACTTAATATCAGAGCAAAAGATATTATCTAAATTATATGCAGAAGAAGACTAAGCAGTGTATGGGGGTGAGTCCGTTCCTCCTCGTGGTGCCCCTGGATAAAGCCTGATGCTGCAGGCCAAACTGAACGCGGACAAATGTAACTTTTGTGACTGGCAGAACGGAAGGTGTAATCTTCCAACTTTTATAGACAACAACTACGGGAATGCCTGTCACAAATGAGAATATGATGAAGAAGTAGAATAGGAAGAATAATAACAGTGGAATAAAAAGAATATGTAGAATAGGAAGAATAATAATAGTTGAAGAAAATGAATATGAAGAATGTAATAAAAAAAAAAAATAGGTAGAAGATGAAGAAGAAGATGAATAAGGTGAAGAAGTTGATGTCAAGGATGCTGATGATGATGAAGATGAAAGTGTGGGAAAAGAAAAAAAAAAAAAAAAGAAAAAAAAGAAGGGGAAGGGCGTGGAATAGTGAAACATCAATATCTGACAAAATAAAAAAAATTTACATACTCAATATCTTTTTCAATCCGAACTTCTTTAAAAAAAAAAAAAAAACATGCTATTCTATTTGATTGGACTAATCCTCATTGCCTTTAATGTCTCCGCCACCTCCCCCATACATCCTACATTATTCTTAGTTGTTTTCCTTCAGGTAGAATGAACCTACAAGGAAAGAAAGGGTTTATTTTAATTCCGATATTTTGGTCCCATTGACTTGCATTGGGATCGGGTATCGGTATCGGCGATATCCGATATTTTTTGAATATCGGCCGATCCAAACCGATACCGATACTTTCCGATATCGGAAGGTATCGCTCAACACTACTAATGAAGTCACTTGGGGCACATTTTCAGACGAGACTTAAAGGGCATCTTTCAGTAGGATCAACACTCCTAAGCCGTATATATGGGCATGTAGGTCATAGGAAACTGATTAAAATGATACCTTGATATCTACAATCCGATGTCTTATTTCGGAGATATGCAAGTTTTTCTTAATATGTAAATTAGCTGTGTCTTACTCATAGATCTTAACAGCTCATTTACATACTAAGAAAAAAAAAAACATCGGATCTCAGATATCAAGGTATCCTTTTAATCAGCTTCCTATTACCTACATGCCCCTATAGACAGCTTAGGAGGTTTACATAGTTAGTAAGGCCGAAAAAAGACATTTGTCCATCCAGTTCAGCCTATATTCCATCATAATAAATCCCCAGATCTACGTCCTTCTACAGAACCTAATAATTGTATAATACAATATTGTTCTGCTCCAGGAAGACATCCAGGCCTCTCTTGAACCCCTCGACTGAGTTCGCCATCACCACCTCCTCAGGCAAGCAATTCCAGATTCTCACTGCCCTAACAGTAAAGAATCCTCTTCTATGTTGGTGGAAAAACCTTTTCTCCTCCAGACGCAAAGAATGCCCCCTTGTGCCCGTCACCTTCCTTGGTATAAACAGATCCTCAGCGAGATATTTGTATTGTCCCCTTATATACTTATACATGGTTATTAGATCGCCCCTCAGTTGTCTTTTTTCTAGACTAAATAATCCTAATTTCGCTAATCTATCTGGGTATTGTAGTTCTCCCATCCCCTTTATTAATTTTGTTGCCCTCCTTTGTACTCTCTCTAGTTCCATTATATCCTTCCTGAGCACCGGTGCCCAAAACTGGACACAGTACTCCATGTGCGGTCTAACTAGGGATTTGTACAGAGGCAGTATAATGCTCTCATCATGTGTATCCAGACCTCTTTTAATGCACCCCATGATCCTGTTTGCCTTGGCAGCTGCTGCCTGGCACTGGCTGCTCCAGGTAAGTTTATCATTAACTAGGATCCCCAAGTCCTTCTCCCTGTCAGATTTACCCAGTGGTTTCCCGTTCAGTGTGTAATGGTGATATTGATTCCTTCTTCCCATGTGTATAACCTTACATTTATCATTGTTAAACCTCATCTGCCACCTTTCAGCCCAAGTTTCCAACTTATCCAGATCCATCTGTAGCAGAATACTATCTTCTCTTGTATTAACTGCTTTACATAGTTTTGTATCATCTGCAAATATCGATATTTTACTGTGTAAACCTTCTACCAGATCATTAATGAATATGTTGAAGAGAACATGTCCCAATACTGACCCCTGCGGTACCCCACTGGTCACAGCGACCCAGTTAGAGACTATACCATTTATAACCACCCTCTGCTTTCTATCACTAAGCCAGTTACTAACCCATTTACACACATTTTCCCCAGACCAAGCATTCTCATTTTGTGTACCAACCTCTTGTGCGGCACGGTATCAAACGCTTTGGAAAAATCGAGATATACCACGTCCAATGACTCACCGTGGTCCAGTCTATAGCTTACCTCTTCATAAAAACTGATTAGATTGGTTTGACAGGAGCGATTTCTCATAAACCCATGCTGATATGGAGTTAAACAGTTATTCTCATTGAGATAATCCAGAATAACATCCCTCAGAAACCCTTCAAATATCTTACCAACAATAGAGGTTAGACTTACTGGCCTATAATTTCCAGGTTCACTTTTAGAGCCCTTTTTGAATATTGGCACCACATTTGCTATGCGCCAGTCCTGCGGAACAGACCCTGTCGCTATAGAGTCCCTAAAAATAAGAAATAATGGTTTATCTATTACATTACTTAGTTCTCTTAGTACTCGTGGGTGTATGCCATCCGGACCCGGAGATTTATCTATTTTAATCTTATTTAGCCGGTTTCGCACCTCTTCTTGGGTTAGATTGGTGACCCTTAATATAGGGTTTTCATTGTTTCTTGGGATTTCACCTAGCATTTCATTTTCCACCGTGAATACCGTGGAGAAGAAGGTGTTTAATATGTTAGCTTTTTCCTCGTCATCTACAACCATTCTTTCCTCACTATTTTTTAAGGGGCCTACATTTTCAGTTTTTATTCTTTTACTATTGATATAGTTGAAGAACAGTTTGGGATTAGTTTTACTCTCCTTAGCAATGTGCTTCTCTGTTTCCTTTTTGGCAGCTTTAATTAGTTTTTTAGATAAAGTATTTTTCTCCCTATAGTTTTTTAGAGCTTCAATGGTGCCATCCTGCTTTAGTAGTGCAAATGCTTTCTTTTTACTGTTAATTGCCTGTCTTACTTCTTTGTTTAGCCACATTGGGTTTTTCCTATTTCTAGTCCTTTTATTCCCACAAGGTATAAACCGCTTACACTGCCTATTTAGGATGTTCTTAAACATTTCCCATTTATTATCTGTATTCTCATTTCTGAGGATATTGTCCCAGTCTACCAGATTAAGGGCATCTCTAAGCTGTTCAAACTTTGCCTTCCTAAAGTTCAATGTTTTTGTGACTCCCTGACAAGTCCCCCTAGTGAAAGACAGGTGAAACTGCACAATATTGTGGTCGCTATTTCCTAAATGCCCAACCACCTGCAGATTTGTTATTCTGTCAGGTCTATTAGATAGTATTAGGTCTAAAAGTGCTGCTCCTCTGGTTGGATTCTGCACCAATTGTGAAAGATAATTTTTCTTGGTTATTAGCAGAAACCTGTTGCCTTTATGGGTTTCACAGGTTTCTGTTTCCCAGTTAATATCCGGGTAGTTAAAGTCCCCCATAACCAGGACCTCATTATGGGTTGCAGCTTCATCTATCTGCTTTAGAAGTAGACTTTCCATGGTTTCTGTTATATTTGGGGGTTTGTAACAGACCCCAATGAGAATTTTGTTACCATTTTTCCCTCCATGAATTTCGACCCATATGGACTCGACATCCTCATTCCCTTCGCTAATATCCTCCCTTAAAGTGGACTTTAGACAAGACTTTACATAGAGACAAACCCCTCCTCCTCTCCGATTTTTACGATCCTTTCTAAACAGACTGTAACCCTGTAAGTTAACTGCCCAGTCATAGCTTTCATCTAACCATGTCTCGGTTATTCCCACTATGTCAAAGTTACCTGTAGATATTTCTACATTTTCTATTTCTTCATTTTCTATTGACAAATTCCCTTTAAATGCACCTGTCATATAATTTTAATAATGGTACTTTTTTTTTTATTATGTCACACTGGACATACATTATTGATTTATGATATCCGAGGCGGTCTTATATATTAGCATTTTGGGCAGTTTGTCGCATCTATTGCTAGTCGGTTAGCCATACCTTTTAAAGGGCATTTGTCAGTGTGATCTACCCTCCTAAGCTGTCTATATGGGCATTAGAGGCATGTAGATCAAAATTGTAAGTCATTACAAGTCTCACATTGGTACTGCTCCCTTTCGTTTAAAATAAGCTCTGGAGGCAGATTCTCGGGGAGATCTATGTCTGGCCCATAGATCTTAACAGCTTATTTACATATTCAAAAAAAGGATTTCTCTGGAATAAGACATCGGATCACAGATATCAAGGTATCATTTTACTCATCTTCCTATGACCTACATAACCATATAGACGGCCTAGGAGGGTTTATTCTACTTACCAATTCCCTTTAACAATGAATGAATATGAGAAATCAATAGCCAAAGTTACTTTGTTATTAATATAGGATATATTGGCATAGTATTACATATCTAAGTGCCAATATCTCATACGTACGCGTGTTATGCCTTTCGTCCTATCACTGACGATGATATGCATCCCTTTGACAGAGGTAAGGATTGTACTTGGGGCCCTCAGAATATGTCAGCTTTACCATTTGAAATCACCAAATAGAGAATCAAACGTTTTGAAAACTCCAACTCATATTAATATATTTTTTTTTACTATTTTGTATATATTAAAACAGTTGTAAATTCATCAAAAAATTTTAGCAGCTGCTTTTTGCCATAGTGAGAGCTTTGACCACTTGGTACTCTCTCAACCAACTTCATAATGAGAAGAACCTTGGAAGCTTTATCAGCACTTATGAAGAGGTTATAATGTACACATCATAAGCAAATTATATCTATAAGTCAGATGACTGTGAAGACTAGGTTATCTCATGAGGCCTGCCTCAAATGTCCTACAAATAGTCTGGAGGTGTGCTTGGTCATCAAGTATTTTTGAAAACTAATCATACACCAGATGTTGTGGCATTTTATTGCAGTACTTGGGCAGTTGTACTATTTAAAGGAAATCTGCCACCTATATAATCTGAGAGCAGCATTATATAGAGGCAGAGACTCTGATTCCAGTTATGTATCATTTTCTAGTCTCCTTGTTGCAGTTCCATTAAAATAAGTGTTTTATCAGCAGGAGATTATCACAACAGGACTAGTGGTCTTGTGCTATGTAGTCCTCCTGCTCTGTCCAACCACGCCCCCACCACTGATTGGCAGCTTTTTGCTTATGCAGAGTGTACACAGGAAGCAGCCAATCAGGGGTGTGGGCGGGGTTACACAGAGCTCAGCATTGAGAGAACTGCTAGATCTGCAGCAGAGAATGTGTGTGATTTTCCCATAGGAAATCTTCACATATACTTTTATGCAAAAGAAAAAATGAACGCACAAAATCCTGCATTTTTTATGCAATTTTTCATTTTTGTTGTTGTTGCATTTTTGCTAAATAATGGTGTCTTTATACTCATTTTATGATGCGCTTTTTTTAAACCACTTATGCTGCAATTTCAAGAATGCAAGTCACAATTAAATATGTTTAGTCAATTAAAAATTTAGAGTTTTATGAGTAAAATATGACAAAAAGTCAGAAAAAAAGCCAGTTGTAAAGCATAGGGCTTTAAAAAAAAAAAAAAAAAAAAAAGCAACAATCTCAAGAGATCCAAGTAAAGTGGAAAAAAAGAATCCTGTGTACGGTGCTTTAGAAGTTTCTATCAGATTTTTTGGGGTGTTTTTATTTTCTTTATTCCTGCATTATTTTTTGGCCCAAAACAAATTCTGGTCAAGTTTTTTTTAAATAGGGAAACAAACTTTAGATTTACCGTTTTTTTTTTTTAAAGTATTTTGCGATTGTGGTTTATTTTCTGTTTTTGTTTTTACATTGTAGGATGCTATGGGTATGGTATATTTTTCAGCCAATTTTATTGCGCTTTTCTCCCATAGCCTGTTACAGGTTATCTTTTTATTTTTTTGTAGAGTTTTAAAAAGAAATATTTTAAAAAGCAGAAAATGTATTGCCTTCAATTTTTTTTTTGCCAGTGTTGCCATTTTATAAAAACGCTGCATATCCTAAATATGGTGTTTTTTTTAATCTGCTGCTATGTAGTGTTTTTTCACCATATATTCCTAAATCCATAGCGTTTTTATTGCATTTTTTAGATAACTACTCATGTGCCTCTATGAGAAATCTTGGAATCACATGAATCATTGAGCCAAATGACAGGGACTAACATCAATACATGATTTATAGCGCCATCTAGGGGAAACGTGTATTCTCGCATCTGCAGGAAATAGCCATGTTTATGATAACTTTATCATTACCCGAAGTTTTTTTTTTTTTTCAGTGCGCTGGATCCATTTTTGGGCCATCTGTCAATTTTTAAACGCCGTGTTGCATCCGTTTCTCTTGTGTGAATTTTTCTTTTTTTAAATCTTAGTTTCCACTACCGATTAAACAGCAAAGTATGTACATACTGTAGATGACATCCATCTATCCATCTACACTAATATATAACTATATACAGGTCCTTCTCAAAAAATTAGCATATAGTGTTAAATTTAATTATTTACCATAATGTAATGATTACAATTAAACTTTCATATATTATAGATTCATTATCCACCAACTGAAATTTGTCAGGTCTTTTATTGTTTTAATACTGATGATTTTGGTATACAACTCCTGATAACCCAAAAAACCTGTCTCAATAAATTAGCATATTTCACCCATCCAATCAAATAAAAGTGTTTTTTAATAACAAACAAAAAAACCAACAAATAATAATGTTCAGTTATGCACTCAATACTTGGTCGGGAATCCTTTGGCAGAAATGACTGCTTCAATGCGGCGTGGCATGGAGGCAATCAGCCTGTGACACTGCTGAGATGTTATGGAGGCCCAGGATGCTTCAATAGCGGCCTTAAGCTCATCCAGAGTGTTGGGTCTTGCGTCTCTCAACTTTCTCTTCACAATATCCCACAGATTCTCTATGGGGTTCAGGTCAGGAGAGTTGGCAGGCCAATTGAGCACAGTAATACCATGGTCAGTAAACCATTTACCAGTGGTTTTGGCACTGTGAGCAGGTGCCAGGTCGTGCTGAAAAATGAAATCTTCATCTCCATAAAGCATTTCAGCCGATGGAAGCATGAAGTGCTCCAAAATCTCCTGATAGCTAGCTGCATTGACCCTGCCCTTGATGAAACACAGTGGACCAACACCAGCAGCTGACATGGCACCCCACACCATCACTGACTGTGGGTACTTGACACTGGACTTCAGGCATTTTGGCATTTCCTTCTCCCCAGTCTTCCTCCAGACTCTGGCACCTTGATTTCCGAATGACATGCAAAATTTGCTTTCGTCAGAAAAAAGTACTTGGGACCACTTAGCAACAGTCCAGTGCTGCTTCTCTGTAGCCCAGGTCAGGCGCCTCTGCCGCTGTTTATGGTTCAAAAGTGGCTTTACCTGGGGAATGCGGCACCTGTAGCCCATTTCCTGCACACGCCTGTGCACGGTGGCTCTGGATGTTTCCACACCAGACTCAGTCCACTGCTTCCTCAGGTTCCCCAAGGTCTGGAATCGGTCCTTCTCCACAATCTTCCTCAGGGTCCGGTCTCCTCTTCTCGTTGTACAGCGTTTTCTGCCACATTGTTTCCTTCCAACAGACTTACCATTGAGGTGCCTTGATACAGCACTCTGGGAACAGCCTATTTGTTGAGAAATTTCTTTCTGGGTCTTACCCTCTTGCTTGAGGGTGTCAATGATGGCCTTCTTGACATCTGTCAGGTCGCTAGTCTTACCCATGATGGGGGTTTTGAGTAATGAACCAGGCAGGGAGTTTATAAAAGCCTCAGGTATCTTTTGCATGTGTTTAGAGTTAATTAGTTGATTCAGAAGATTAGGGTAATAGGTCGTTTAGAGAACCTTTTCTTGATATGCTAATTTATTGAGACAGGTTTTTTGGGTTATCAGGAGTTGTATGCCAAAATCATCAGTATTAAAACAATAAAAGACCTGACAAATTTCAGTTGGTGGATAATGAATCTATAATATATGAAAGTTTAATTGTAATCATTACATTATGGTAAATAATGAAATTTAACACTATATGCTAATTTTTTGAGAAGGACCTGTATATACACATATATATACACATTTATTTATAACATGGGACCATGGAGTTACATTGGTGAGTTTGATCCGCAACACAAATCAAAATACAAGAGGCCAATCGTTCCACAAAAAAAGACACATACAAAAAGTGCATTGATTGTAATATATCCTTGTTCTATCCACAAAAACAATGGCTAGTGCATGTACCAAAAAATACAATACGTGAAAGAGCTATAACCATATGTAATATTTAGTCACTATATGGCGGTGATACATAATCCTGATATAGTGGCGGCACTTTTTAGTTGGTTGGGACAAAGAATGGAACCTCTCATTTTTTAAAAAGCCCCAACTATGTGGCCCCCAGTGGTGTAACTTGAAGCTAAAAGGCCCCAATGTAAAATCTCTGACTCTTCAACTATCATATAATAGTATTAGTAGTCTCACAGCAGACAAATGGACCTTTTGGGCTCCCTTAGACTCCAGTAATGGGATGCAACTGGTAATGCAGGTTTTGTCTATTATGATTTGTTGATATAGCGCCACCATATTCCACAGCACTTTTGCTACTGTCTCCATTGGGGCTCACAATCTACATTCCTTATCAATAAGTCTTTCGAATGTGGCAGGAAACCCATGCAAACACTGGGAGAACATACAAACTCCGTGTAGATGTTGTCCTTGGTGAAATTTGACCCCAGGACCCCAGTGCTCTACTTACTCTAATATATTAAATCATTTTGGCAGGTTGCTTTTTGTCTAGAGTTACAGTTATTGGTGTTGGTGTTTGGGGTCGAAGTGTAAGGCACCGTAGTGGGATCTGCAGCAGTGCCTAATTTGTAGATCCAAATAATGTAGATCCAAAGTAAGGCCTCTTTCTCTACTTATTATTTTTTAGTTGTTTTTTTTTAATGTTATGATAAAATTGCATACATCACTGTTCAAACAGTTACGGTTTATCTTTCAAGTTTGTTTTGATGTGCATTTTTGAAAAATTCCAGAAAAAAAACCCAATTACCTACAGTGTCTGTCCGATGTCTAATCTCAACCTGCACAATACTTTTCTTTGATAGTTAAGTATCATAAGAACTAAGCCTGGTAATAGCCTCTGAAACAAGTCTCAAGAGAGATAGTAAAAAAAGATTTGGGTTCAACCTCTTCCCATAGTACCCAAGTGCTCGAAAAGATAACTATATAAATCAGTCCCAGCGAGATCCGACAAAACTTCAGATTGCACCTGGACCAACGTTATGTTATGGGGTCGTGCACATGCCCATTTTGTTTCTTGGACTGAGCCAGTCTGAGGAAAAAAATGCATCTGTATGCCCGAGTTTGAGACTATATTCGGATTGCAGTCGGCCATGCAAGTCAATGAGTGCGTAGAAACCATCGCACTACACTCTGATGACATCGGAGTCCGATTTCCACAGACTGACACAATGGTGAAGCTAGATACATTTTTTCTTCATCTTCTCATCTAAGAAAATCGGATCACACTCTGCTCAACCTCTGAGTGCGATTTCCATAATTGACCCGATTCTCTAAGATGAGAGAAAATATGGATGTGTGACCCTAGCCTAATAGGACGTCATAAAGAAGAAACCCCTCTAAGGGTATGTGCATACGTTTTTTTTCAGAGTGGCACACCGAGTTTTTCAACTAGATGCCTCAAGATACGCCAGAGTCCTTCCTAGTGTTTTTTTCTTCGTTTCCTGAACGCTTTTTGTTTTTGACCCCCAGTGTTTTTTTTTTGTTTTTTTTAAATCTTTGATGCGTGTTTTTTTTTTTTTTACCTTTAATCAATTATTAAGAAAATGCTACCAGTTTTTGAAGCAAAAACTGGCAAAACATTCAAAAGGACATATTTTTCCAGCCTTCCCATTGACTTTTATTATAAAGTATGGCACGTCTGCAGAGCAGAAAATGCCTGAAGAATAGTTGCGTCAATTATTTTAACCGCATGACCTCTTTGTACGCTTAAAGTGGTTAAAAGACGCATAAAAGACTGAACAAATGAGCAGCGAGTCGCTTATACAGAAAAATGAACATGTACGTTCTTTTGAGCGTATAGCCGGTGCTTTTTCAGGTGGTTTTCGGAGCTGAACCACCTGAAAAAGACACCGTGTGCACATAACGGTACAAAAGTCAGAAATTTATGAGGTTTAAACTTGTATATTTTTCTTTTTTTAATCTTTAACTTTGGTAAACATACCAGAAAAGTTTTCAACATGCCCCTTCCTGCACAATCCCACCCACATTTTCGCGTCAGGAAGGGAAGAAAGTTACAAAAGTTAGTGCAAATTCTGGGTGCTCCCAAAAAAAATGTACACATTCCAAAATTGGAGCAAAACTCATAATATTCCTGCGCGGTATTAAACATTAAATTTCCTATCGTTTAAATAAGCATCATAGACGAGAATGTCATATTAGCGAATACGGAAATGTGTCCAAGTCTCTAAATATCCATAGGAAACTCATCAAACGTTTGTGATAGTTTGGGTTAGTGGTTACTTTCATGCATTGTTGTAAAAGAAACCTAGGGGCAGCTCAGCTGGAAGTTTTATAACAGGGCTTCTTTTTATGAAGGAAAATGGATTTTAGAGAAGAAGATCCGCCAGAGGGAGTCTGGAAAGGATGTGCCGACTCATAGAAATAAATGAGAACTGGCTGCATAAAAGTCTTTATTACAACTGGAAGTAGCCAGGGGCTGGAAGGAACTGCTGAGAACTTTCCATAGAGCCGCAGGCGACTGCAAGCACATAACTTATACTACAGCAGGAATCCCAATTACAAAACGGCCATTCTGTTTTCTAACTTTTCTTCCCGATATGGTATTATGTACCTTCTATACTTTACGTGTTTTACGAGGTTAGATTTTACCTATATGACCTCCATAGCCCGCAACGGAAATAGGCTCAGTACTCGGTCAATCCCACGACTTTAGGGCAGTAGTTTAAAGAGCTTTTCCAGTCTTAAAGGGAATCTGTCAGCAGATTTTTGCTACCCCATCTGACAGAATTAGCTTGGGACAGAAACCCTGATTCCAGCGATTTATCACTCAATCAACTGGGTGCGGCAGTTGTTACAGGACTGCAGGACTAGGTGTCTCATGCCTCCTAGTCAACTGCCCTGTATAACCCCGCCCACACCACCGATTGGCAGTTTTCTACAGTGTACACAGAAATCTTCCAATCAGAGGTGTGGGCGGGGCTACACAGGGCAGTTGACTAGGAGGCATGAGAAACCTAGTCCTGCATTGATAATCTCCAGCTGATAAAAAAAAATCCTTGATTGTATTGAAATAACACGCAGCCTAGTAAGCGACACATGGCTGGAATCGGGGTTTCAGCCCCTACGTCAGATTACATAGCAGAAGCCTGAGAAAAGATTCTCTTTGGCTGTGTGCACACGTTCCTGATTTTTTGCGTTTTTTTTCTCTATAAAAACGCTTAAAATACGCACACACATGCATCCCATCATTTATAATGCATTACGCAATTTTTGTGCATAAAAAAACGCAGCGTGTTCATTAATTTTGCGTATTTTTTGAGGATTTCCCACTACATTATTACATCCCAGAACCTCCGAAAAAAAACGCAAAAAGAAACGCGCAGAAAAAGCGAGAAATACACGAAAAAAAAAAAACACGAAAAATCCACATGCGGATTTCTTGCAGAAAATGTCCGGTTTTGTTCAGGAAATTTCTGCAAGAAATCCTGACCTGTGCACATAGCCTTTATGAGATCTATAACCTATCCATAGGATGGTGAAGGAGATATACATATGGATGGCACCCGCATGCTGTTCAACTTTGACTTACATTGACGATTTTGACCCATCACTCAAATCAATATCGGATTTTGCGGCGACGGCTCGGTCTGTGAAATAAAACAAAAAAAATTGGACCTATGACCTGCCCTCTATACTGGGTACGAGTTCTGACAAAGAAAAACTACCACACGAAAAATGGATGTCTGAATGAGCCCTTAAACAGTTTTGAAAATAGCATCACAGAAGAAAATTCATTTGTGGCACTCATAGAACCAGGAAAATTTGATTTTCTTGTATTAAGTTGAAGAACTCCCAAGAACCTCGCACGCAAAAGCGCAAGGTTCTTGATTATTACAGAGGTGAAATGGACAAAGTCTTGGAGGTAACTAATATAATACAATAAATTCTATAATAATGGAATTTTGGATTCTTTAGAAAGCCAGCATGTAGCCATGTACTTACACAGGTTTATTTCATTTCGCATCTTTGAATTCAAATTTTTGAACGCCAAGTGTGAACATACCTTTATTCCTCAGACTTGATGTTTTAATCATATATTTTGTAGTGATTGACTAGAGCAGGGGCGAGGAAGCTTTTTTTTTCTGCCAAGGGCCGTTTGGATATTTATACCATCCTTTGGGGGCTGTACAAATTGTGCGATAACACTGCCCACAAAGTAGGTCCTGACGATGGCACCGTTGAGTAGTGAACATTGCGGGCGTGTGCTCACAGAGCAAAGTACTGGGTCAGCAAAACACAGGTGCTAGCCTAAGTATTATGGTCCGTGGGAATCTGCCCAGGGACCGGATGAAAGGTCATCGAGGGCCGTAAACGGTCCGCGGGCCTGAGGTTCCCCAACCCTGGACTAGAGTAATGGGATTGATGCTGTTAGCCTCACCAGATGAGCCTTAGGTCTGGGTGGGCACATGGACCTAAGGGGTTGATGTAGCTTCATCGAGGATACCGTGATGACTTGGACAAAAATGACTCTTTTCTGTCCTGATGAAGAGGTCCTGCGTGACCTTGAAACGTGTTGACCCTGTAAACCTGTTTTATTAATAATTTTTTTATCCGTTCGAAACCATTGTGCATTCATCAGCGGCGCAGAAGCGACATCTCCCTCCCGATCGTCTTGCACTGTTTGGTCCTTCTAGTGACCGATGTCCTTGCAGCAGCTATCTATTCATGCCAGTTACATGTAGCTCTGTAGCAACTATATAAGGTGAGTGGATCTTTCCTTGCCTCCTTTTTGTTACCAGTTAAAACCCTATTGCGCTTTATTTCCCAGTTTCGTTGTTTGGAAGACACAGGTGTGCGTCTTAATGGGCTTTAAAGAGGTCTAAAGAGATTATGTCAATGATCCACGCCAGGCAACTTGCAAAACTCGATGTGGAGGACAAAAGATGGCAGCAGATTCAGGGGAAGGAAGTAAAGCCAGGGATACCCGGGACAAATGTGTAACAGTTGCTGTTCCTGATCCACATCAGGCAACGTGCAAAACTCGATGTGGAGGACAAGAGAGAGCAGGGGTACAGAGGTAGGAAGTAGAGCCCGAGATACCAGGGACAGATGCTTTACAGTTGCCGGTCCTGATCCACGCCGGGCACCTTGCAAAACTTGATGTGGAAGACAAAAGAGGGCAGTGGATCCATGGAAAAGAAGTAGATCCTGGGAAACCCAGGACAGGTGTTTAACAGTCGCCTGTTCTGATCCACACAAGACTCGATTTTCAGTACAAGAAAGGGCAGTGGACTCAGGGGAAGGAAGCAGAACTCTGGATATCTGGAACAGGTGTGTAACAGTTGCCTGTCCTGATCCAAGCAAGACTCGATTTGGAGGACAAGAGAGGGCAGTGGACCCAGGGGAAGGAAGCAGAACCCGGGATATCTGGAACAGGTGTGTAACAGTTGCCTGTCCTAATCCTTGTCTGCCTACCTGTGTTGAAATTCATCCAGTCTCCACATTTTCCAAGGTATGGCTACCACTACTTACTATGCTATTCTCTTTAAAAAATAATTGAACCCAGGATGAAAATTGTACAATGCCAGTAGCCTGTCCCCGAACCCTGTGAAGGGCACTGCAAGAACAGGACTGGACAGTTAAATACCAACGGTCAGAAGATTATGTCTAATTTTATTAATTTATTGTGTTTATTTCTTTAGCACATATAAAAATAATACATATGGCTTGTAATGGCACAATTTAGACATAAGAATCAAAACAGACGTAGAAACATGTACTTGGCAGAAAGCAGAGAGTTTTAAGAGTGTTTAGTAAAATCAGAACAAGTCTTAATTTTATTGGTCCTTATAGTTTTTAAAGATGGCAAATATTTTACCCGGACAATATATATGTTTTTAACACATTTCACAGAAAATAAAAATCAACTCTTTTTAATATATCTAATGTGATGAGTTTCATCAGACAGTACGAACAGAGCGGGATTTTACTTCAAGTCGAGCTGCGATAGGGTTTTATAATTCGAGTATGTTTTTTTGGGGGACGTTCCCACGATAAGTTTTTGACATTTTTAGTAGTGCAAAAAAAAAAGCCGCATCTTACAGTTCCAGCAAAGAGGATGGGATTTATAGAAATATCATAAATGGTGCGTGTTTCAAATTCGCTACATGTCAATTTCTCTTGCGGAGTTTGATGCGCGGGATTTTCCCCTAAGTCTTGCACTAAATGTCGAAATCGGTCGATAAAATACGCACGTATTGCGCACATGACTGTATCAAGAAAGTTTCGTCAAAGCCAAATACC
The DNA here is from genome assembly GCF_032444005.1 of Ranitomeya imitator. NCBI lineage: Eukaryota > Metazoa > Chordata > Amphibia > Anura > Dendrobatidae > Ranitomeya > Ranitomeya imitator. Next base: position 31,671,204 of record NC_091290.1, read on the forward strand.
TGGAAGTATCAAAAACAAAGGCACGTCGTCAAAAACGCAATAAAAAAAAAAACACAACTGAATAATGTAATGAAAAAAAATGCAACTTGCCTAATAGGTGCAGAAAATCTGCAACATCAAAAACTCATTGCTCAACATGGGAGCGTAGCCTAAAAAAAATTTTTAAAAAAATTCTCTATATCATTCAAGTCAATAAAAGACATTCTTAACTCAAAAAATACAAACCGGTTTCTTAAGCAGCAAAAAAAAAAATAAAAAAAAAATACAGGCAACTCATCCAAGGAGTTTATAATGGCGTTTAGTAAACGGTTAGCCCTAAATGTGCCGTTCCACAAAATCATAGTACCAAAGTTGAAAACTCCAATGCTGCACTTCTCCTGTAGTCTTATTGGTTCAGTATAAATGATGCTGGTGTCTTCACCTACACAATTCACGGTACAAAATATAGGTCTAGAGGAACCAAATACAAAAACGGGAGATAAACAGAAGATGGACCTTTTTTGTGGATCCGAAGACATCAATAAAAGAATCCTCCAGGAGGCGATGATGTGGTCGGTCCACATTTGGCTGGTCCTGATGAAGAAGTCTGAACTTTGAAACGCGTTAACGATAAACCCACGATTCTCTACACATCGCCTCCTGGATTCTTCCATCACCATCTGTGAAATTCATTATTGGCGTCTTCAGCGGTGCAAAAAAATAAAAGGTCCATCTTCCGTTTATCTCCCTTCTTAGAATATACACTTGGATCTGCAGCAGTCGTTGTTTTGAGCTTTTATGGTGTTGTGGTCCCACAACCCTGCGCCTCCTGTTTTTCCATCATCTATTTGGGTGATACCCTTTATTGCGCTTTTGTTTTCCAACTCTCCCATTGAAAAATTAAAGAAAAATACAAACACTTTTCAATATTGCAATAATATTGCAAGTTTTAGACTTTTTCTGCTATCTAAAGTCTTTGGCTTATGAAAAACAAAACAAAAAAAAAAAAAAGGACATGCAGCTGCGTGGAATCGAACATATTATTCGAGCACTCCGAAGACACTCTGTTAGCACACAAGCATGGAGGGATAACCCCAAACCCGAGCTCATCACTACTCGGAAATTAATAGACATTTTCATCCTTTTTTTACAATAATTGGCTGAGTCTTCTGCTGATGGCACCAAGTCCTGCAATGCATAGTATATTATATTTATTATTCTTGACGGTGTTTTCGTGTTAAGTGTCTATAAAATACATTTAGAAAAATGTGCAAAAGAACAAAAATTATTATTATTATTAACCTGAAGGACAGGAGTAAAAAGGTAAATGTTGGTTTCAGTCTCCGCCGTGATCCCCATGTGAAATCAGACCTTTACTTCTGCTTAGATTGCACTTATCCGGAGTGTGTCATTGGCTGCAAAATTCTTCAGTCGCTTACTGCACAAAAAGTTGTCACAAATGCACCGATGGTGGTCAAAGAGAATTAAAAAAATAGCAAAAAAGTTACCATCCTTAAAATATAGGGTCCGACTTGACGCGTTCTTACATGTCAGAATCGGCGTACATCCCATTAATTAAATAATCTACTTGAGTATAGTCTTTTTTCTTGTAGCTCTCGTAAGCCTGAAGTATAAAGAGGACAATTATAGCTAAAAAGAACAAGTTTCCTAGGAGCAGCACTGCCAGTAGAAAGCTGGTATTTTGGACGCGTTTCGTTACCTCCCCGGCAATAATAACGATACTGCCGTCATCTTTCTCTTGGTTTCCATCCGTTGAAGAAGACACGGTAGGCGGCAAGAGTTGAGAGTTTGGCATAGAAGTTTGGCTTGTGGATGGGTTACCGCCGGGTGATAGAACTCCCGGTGTGGTGGTAGAATTCGTTACCGTAGGTGAAGAGGTCTCCGACAACTTTGTAGGAACGGGGGCTGTTGTTTTCGGAGCTGTTGTATTTGGCTGTATCGTGGTGATTAATTTTTCGTTTTCCTTTGAATTGGTGATTTGTGTTGTAGGATTGAGGATTTGTGTTGTAGAGGTGGTTTCAGGTTTGGCCGTTGTCTCGTGTGGACTCGTAGTGATAATATCCTCTATAGCCGATAGTTGAGTCGTCACGGGTAATTTTGTTGTCGAAACTACTGGCTCAGTGCTCTTGATAACCGTTGGAACCATGACTGTGATCGTATCAGGTATTTTTTCTTTCTCAGTTATTAAAATAATTTGCTTTGTTGTTGCCTTTGCTGTTGTGATTTTAGGCTTCTCGGTGAGAATAGATTTTACTGTGGTTTCTATGCCGGTAGTTACTTTCGTAGTTGTGTTTTTAGGAGAACTTTTTATTGTTGTACTAGTTGTAGATTCAGCAGTTGTCGTGATTTCTTCTACTATTCTAGAGGTTGTTGGATTAGGTTTTTTTGCTTCCTCAGTGGTTGTGGTAGTTTGTTTGGTACTAGTTGTGGACTCGGTAGTAGTTTTTGTTGTGATTGCTGCCGTTGTAGAGGTTTCTAAAATAGTTATTGCTTTTTCAGTTCTGGCATCTGGTATTTCTGGATGTTTGGTAGTAGGAGACACAGATTTAGTGGTGGTTGTTATTAGTTGAGTTGTTGCATTTTGGGTAATTTTTATTGTTGGTGTAGGTCCTATTAATCTTTTTGAGGGTAGAGAAGGAGTTGGAGTCACTTTATTTGCTACAGTCCTTTTAGCAGGATGTTGCTTCTTGTCTTTTTTTTCTTGTCTACCTGGAATTTCTGAATGTTTGGTAGTAGGAGGCACAGATTTAGTGGTGGTTGTTGTTAGTTGAGTTGTTGCATTTTGGGTAATTTTTATTGTTGGTGTAGGTCCTATTAATCTTTTTGAGGGTAGAGAAGGAGTTGGAGTCACTTTATTTGCTACAGTCCTTTTTGCGGGATGTTGCTTCTTGTCTTTAGGTTTTATTTCCTTATCTCTTTTTCTTCTTTTCTTTAAATAATTTATATCTGTCAGATAGTTAAAAATAAATAAAATTACCAATCCGCTTTTGTATTTCAGTAAGAAAATATTATCCAAACCTACGAACCAGGTCAGAAAAGGAAGATGTCGGCACTGACAAACAGTTGAACACTTCCTAACTTGTGGCAATTTAATGGGATTGTCCGGTATTAATATTTATTTATCCATAGGTTTGCGGCTGTAGAAAGTAACGGACAGAACTACACGCTCACACTCCAGGATCAGAGATGCCTCTCCTCTGCCGCGGTCTTTGCTGAAAGGCTTCAGCGGTGACATGATGCTTATATTTTCACATTGACTAGCACATTCAATAACGGGGCTCAGCGGTAATGCTAATGTAGGTGGAACAAGCTGCAGAGCCCAGTGATTGGCTGTAGGGGTCACGTGCGCTCTAGCTGAGACTTCACCACTGCAGCCTGTAAACAAAGGCAGGGAGAGCCATATAGCTGTATTTGTTCGTTTTTAGATTTCCAAGCCTTTGGGCAAATAAAAATTGAATCCTGACAACCCCTTTAACGACCTTGGACAAATAGTTACGTCCAAAGTCGTGTCCCTCCCTTTGATGCGGGCTCCGGCGCTGAGCCTGCATCTTTCCCTGCACAGGACAGTTGATCTGATCAGCTGTCTTGTGCAGCTAACAGGCGCGGGTGGAATCGCGATCCACCCGCGGCTGGCGTTCATAGGAGATGACGACTTCTGCTACACATAGCAGGGCTGAAGCGATGATATGTCGAGCACAAGTGATTGGAAAAACGCAGCTTCGAGTCTCCTAAAGGGACTACTGAAGCTAGTAAAATGTAGGGGAAAAAAAAAAAGTTATAAATAATAAAATAAAACTTTAAGTCACCCCTCTTTTGCCCTCAACACAGCGATGTAATTCGTTAATAGGGGTAAATCCCGCTGTCAGATTCCCTTTAATCTGATGGATCGTTCAGTTGCCAGCCCTCTCCGCTGGGTCTGCCTTACACCGGGGAGCTGGTTGGCCCGAATGCCCCGTTTTCTCTTTGAGAGACCCATCGCCAGACATCAATGGCGGTGGCCTATCTCTGGGAGAGAATACAATCGGCAGTCCGAAATCAGACATGCCGGATTGATATTTCCCCAAACAAGAAATTGTCTGGGGACCTCACACACTTTAAATTGTCCTCCGAACCTGTCGATATTTGCAGGCTCGGCCGACAATAGCGTAAAGTGTATACGGGGTTTTATTGTGCTTAGTATGGGTTGTGAAGGTTTGCATATGTATTATGAAGTGTAGAGTGCCCAAAACTTACCGAAAGGAGGATCTGTGACCATTGTAACTTCACGTGTGCGGCATAATCGGTTACAAAGAATTGCTGCACACCACTTGTTGAGTAGCAAAGATTTGCTGCAGTTAAGATTATCTGGGGAAAAAAATGACAGACATAAAAGTTAAATTTTTTCCCCAAAAAGTAAAGGGATCCTCAAAGTTTATGTGAATCCTGCATTGAGCAGGGGGTTGGACACGATGACCCTGGAGGTCCCGTCCAACTCTGACATTCTACGATTCTAAGCAGTTGACTGATCTCATGGTTCTGAGAAGCTACAGTGTATTTTCGTTCCGACAAAACACTGGATCTAACTTGGACCAATGTTATTTTATGGGGCTGTGCACATGTCAGATTTTTTCATTGAACAGAGGTAGCCCGTGGAAAAATTAAAACAAAAAAAAAAAAACAGCAGCATGTCAGTGTTTGATCCGATATTCGCCAATCAAGTTAATGAGTGCGTGGAAACTAGTAGACTGCACTCGGATGACATCTGAGAGCAATCTGATTTCTACTGACTGACAATGGAGAAGATGGAGACCTTTTTTTTCTCCATCTTTGAGAACTGGATCGCATTATGATCACACTCAGAGTGCGAATATCATAATTCGCCCGATTCTCTCGGATGAGAGAATACACAATGACCTGCGCCTAGCCTAATACAAATCCTTCAAAAATGAACAATTTTACTGCCACGTGTCACCAGTTTCTAAATCAGTTTTATTCAATTTTTTTAACAACTGAAGGAGGTGACCTATCTGAACTGGTTTTTTCTCTTGATACTTCGCAATAGATTAGTTAAAACCAAGCGAAAAAAAAAGGATGGAAAACTGATGTATAACGGATGTCTTCCATTTTTCATCAGTTTTTTTTATTAATTCCCAAAGAACCTGGATGATCTGCAAAAACGGAAGTAAATAGGATGAGTTGAAAGGAACTGACACATGAGATCACAGCCAAATACCAGGAAGTATCAAAAACAAAGACAAAAACTTTTCAGAGTGAAACAAAAAGAAAAAAAACAAACAAACAAAAAATATATATTATAATAATAAAAATAATAATAATAATAATAATAATAATAATAGTAATAATAATGCACATAAAAAACCAAAACAACATGTAATGAAAAAAAGCAAGTCACCTAAAAGATGCAGAAAATCTGCAACATTAAAAACTCAAATGCTCAAATTGGCAATGTAGCAAAAAAAAAAAAAAATTGTTTCTCTTACTATAAATCATTCAAATCAACAAAAAGACATACTAAACTAAAAAAATAAAAACGGTCACTAATTTGACTTTGGTTTCTTAAGCAGCAAAAAAGAAAAGAAAAGAAAAAAAAAGAAAAGAAAAATGCAAACAATTCATCCAAGGAGTTTAGAATAATTGAAACTGTTAACCCTACATGTGCCGTTTTACAAATTCATAGTACCAAAGTTGCAAACTCCGATGCTGCACTTCTCCTGTAGTCTTATTGGTTCAGTATAAATGACGCTGGTGTCTTCACCTGCACAATTCACAGTACAAAATATAGGTCTCGTGGAACCAAATACAAAAAAGGGGGATAAACAGAAGATGGACCTTTTTTTTGCAGAGCCGAAGACAATAATGGTTTCCACTGATGGTGATGAAAGAATCCAGGAGGTGATGATGTGGTCGGTCCACACTGCGCTGGTCCTGATGAACAAGTCTGTGAACTTTGAAACACGTTAACGATAAAACGGCAATTCTCTACATATCGCCTCCTGGATCATTCCATCATCTTTAGAAACCATCATTGGCGTCTTCATTCATCTTTAGCAGTGGAAAAAAAAAAAAAGGTCCATCTTCTGATTATCTCCCTTCCTAGAATACACTCTTGGGTCTGCAGCAGTCGTTGTTTTGAGCTTTTATGGCGTTGTGGTCCTCCAACTCTGCGCCTCCTGCTTTTCCATCATCTATGTGGGTTTAGACCCCATATTGCGCTTTTATATTCCAGCTTTCCCATTGGAAAATATAAAAAAATACACAGTTTTCAATATTGCTGTCACGCCGTTAACAGCGATAAAGGGGCAGGACGGCGTACTGGGACCCGCACCAGTCCCTGCCACTATAATGGGGCCCTGACGTTCCCTTATCTCAGGGGTACCTATGATGGTTAGGAGGCCTGAGCCGCCAGCGTATCCCTGTCTCCTGTGCAGGCCCCATCAATGGCCCCCTCACACTGGACTGCACCAGTGAAAAAATACAACAATAAACAGGGTATACAGACAAGGTAACAAAGTCTCAAACTCACCAAATGCTCACACAACCACAGAGGTAACACATAGAAGGAAAGAGAAGGAAAAAACTAGGTAGGAAAACAGGTTTAACAAGCAACCAAAACAGTAGACACCAATCTCTGTAAATAAATCTCCAAGCTCCTAATACACCACGCTCCTTCAACCTCCAAGCCAGGCAGCTGAACTGATCACTGACAATAGCTGAAGTCAAGGCTAGGTCTATATAGGAGGAGGAGATTACAAAAATCCACTTCAGCTGAGAGACCCAGCTCACAGCAACTCGGCAACAAGATTAACTCCTGCACTGCTGGCACAAAGCCACCAGGTGAGAATACAGGAGAAGAGCTTTTGTTCACTGTGTGTGAACGAGGCCCAGAGCGCTGCGGTTCTCTGGACCCTCTCTGTCGCGGTAGCCCCGTGACAATTGCAGGGTTCAGACTTTTTCTAGCTGAAAACTTTGGCTTAAAAAAACAAAACACCAAAACACATAAAACAAAAAAAAACTGCATTAAAAACCACACAAAAATTACAGCAGCTTCTGCTCTTCTTTGTTGATGGGGTGTGACTGCCGATGTCATGCTGATTGACAGCTCTCTGCTGCCTAACTGTTGTCAATCAGCATGACGTTGCCAGTGATGCCCTGAAAGAGGAAGAGCTGCTCTGTTGACGTAAGGTCACGTGAAGGAGCAGAATCGCCTTGACGCAAGGTCAAGTGAAGGAGCAGAATCGCCGTCAGAAGTGGTCTATGGCTGCTCTGCACTGGCAGATATCGGTACCGGGCAGAATAGGCAGTAAAATGCAGAACACAAGTCTGGAAGGTGGTGCACGGAGCAATGTTGTGAGGCTTTGGCAGATAGCAGATGATTACTGACTTTGGGTAATGCAATTTCAGGATAGTGATGGGGTTTAAAGCGATAATTAGGGTTAGTTCACACTAAGTGGTTTTCCAGCATTTTTAATGCAAATTTTCAGCTGCTCTTTTTTCTTTTTTTTAGTACCAGCAAACCCTATGAGATTTCATGCACACCGGTTTTTTTTTTGTCGTCAGTATTTTGTGCTTTGCGTGGTTTTTTTTGGACCTAGAGCATATCACTTCTTTCAGTGTTTTTCGCCCATTGACATGAACCCGTGGTGAAAAACACTGAAAACTTGCAGCAAAAACGCAGGTATCGGGTTTAATGCGCTTTTTGTGCCAAAACCTGATTCCATAGAATAGGACTTTTTTCCAACACTAAACTTCACCAGCATGCACAAGAGACAAATCTAGCGTGCCAAAACCGCAGCAAAAAAGGCAAAAAAAAAAAAAAAGGAAAACATGCTTTTTTTTGCAGCTTCGTTCCTGCCAAGAGATCAGGCTTTATCTGTGTGAATGTACACTTATGGGTGTGCCGCATACGGTTTTCAATATTTAACCCCTTTCTGACATCGGACGTACTATCCCGTCCATGTGGGGTGGGCCCCTATGACCATGGACGGGATAGTACGTCCAGCGCGATCGGCGGCGCTCACGGGGGGAGCGCCGCCGATCGCGGCCGGGCGTCAGCTGCCTATCGCAGCTGACATCCGGCACTATGTGCCAGGAGCGGTCACGGACCGCCCCCGGCACATTAACCCCTGGCACACCGCGATCAAAGATGATCACGATGTGCCGGCGGTGCAGGGAAGCACCGCGCAGGGAGGGGGCTCCCTGCGGGCTTCCCTGAGCCCCCCGCAGCAACGCGATGTGATCGCGTTGCTGCGAGGGTCTCACCTCCCTCCCTCCCTGCTCGAGCCCCGGATCCAAGATGGCCGCGGATCCGGGTCCTGCAGGGAGGGAGGTGGCTTCACAGAGCCTGCTCAGAGCAGGCACTGTGAAGCAGCCTGCACTGCTCTCAGATCGGTGATCTGACAGAGTGCTGTGCAAACTGTCAGATCACCGATCTGTGATGTCCCCCCCTGGGACAAAGTAAAAAAGTTAAAAAAAAAAATTTTCAAATGTGTAAAAAAAAATAAAAAAAAATATTCCAAAATAATGAAAAAAAAAATATATATATTATTCCCATAAATACATTTCTTTATCTAAATAAAAAAAAACAAACAATAAAAGTACACATATTTAGTATCGCCGCGTCTGTAACGGCCCGTCCTATAAAACTGGCCCACTAGTTAACCCCTTCAGTAAACACCGTAAGAAAAAAAAAAAAAAAAAACGAGGCAAAAAACAACGCTTTATTATCATACCTCCGAACAAAAAGTGGAATAACACGCGATCAAAAAAACAGATATAAATAACCATGGTACCGCTGAAAACGTCATCTTGTCCCGCAAAAAACGAGCCGCCATACAGCATCATCAGCAAAAAAATAAAAAAGTTATAGTCCTGAGAATAAAGCGATGCCAAAATAATTATTTTTTCTATAAAATAGTTTTTATCGTATAAAAGCGCCAAAACATAAAAAAATGATATAAATGAGGTGTCGCTGTAATCGTACTGACCCGAAGAATAAAACTGCTTTATCAATTTTACCAAACGCGGAACGGTATAAACGCCTCCCCCAAAAGAAATTCATGAATAGCTGGTTTTTGGTCATTCTGCCTCACAAAAATCGGAATAAAAAGCGATCAAAAAATGTCACTTGCCCGAAAATGTTACCAATAAAAACGTCAACTCGTCCCGCAAAAAACAAGACCTCACATGACTCTGTGGACCAAAATATAGAAAAATTATAGCTCTCAAAATGTGGTAACGCAAAAAATATTTTTTGCAATAAAAAGCATCTTTCAGTGTGTGACGGCTGCCAATCATAAAAATCCGCTAAAAAACCCGCTATAAAAGTAAATCAAACCCCCCTTCATCACCCCCTTAGTTAGGGAAAAATTTAAAAAATGTATTTATTTCCATTTTCCCATTAGGGCTAGGGTTAGAGTTAGGGCTAGGGCTAGGGTTAGGGCTAGGGTTAGGATTAGGGTTAGGGCTAGGGTTAGGGCTAGGGTTAGGGCTAGGGTTAGGGCTAGGGTTAGGGCTAGGGTTAGGGTTAGGGCTAGGGTTAGGGCTAGGGTTAGGGCTAGGGTTAGGGCTAGGGTTAGGGTTAGGGCTAGGGTTAGGGCTAGGGTTAGGGCTAGGGTTAGGATTAGGGCTAGGGCTACAGTTTGGGTTGGGGCTAAAGTTACAGTTAGGGTTTAGATTACATTTACAGTTGGGAATGGGGTTGGGATTAGGGTTAGGGGTGTGTCTGGGTTAGAGGTGTGGTTAGGGTTACTGTTGGGATTAGGGTTAGGGCTGTGTTTGGATTAGGGTTTCAGTTATAATTGGGGGGTTTCCACTGTTTCGGCACATCAGGGGCTCTCCAAACGCGACATGGCGTCCGATCTCAATTCCAGCCAATTCTGCGTTGAAAAAGTAAAACAGTGCTTCTTCCCTTCCGAGCTCTCCCGTGTGCCCAAACAGGGGTTTACCCCAACATATGGGGTATCAGCGTACTCAGGACAAATAGGACAACAACTTTTGGGGTCCAATTTCTCCTGTTACCCTTGAGAAAATACAAAACTCGGGGCTAAAACATATTTTTTGTGGGAAAAAAAAGATTTTTTATTTTCACGGCTCTGCGTTATAAACTGTAGTGAAACACTTGGGGGTTCAAAGTTCTCACAACACATCTAGATTAGTTCCCTGGGGGGTCTAGTTTCCAATATGCTGTCACTTGTGGGGGGTTTCTACTGTTTAGGTACATTAGGGGTTCTGCAAACGCAATGTGACGTCTGCAGACCATTCCATCTAAGTCTGCATTCCAAATGGCGCTCCTTCCCTTCCGAGCTCTGCCATGCGCTCAAACGGTGGTTTCCCCCAACATACGGGGTATCAGCGTACTCAGGACAAATTGTACAACAACTTTTGGGGTCCAATTTCTTCTCTTACCCTTGGGAAAATAAAAAATTGGGGGCGAAAAGATAATTTTTGTGAAAAAATATGATTTTTTATTTTTACGGTTCTACATTATAAACTTCTGTGAAGCACTTGGTGGGTCAAAGTGCTCACCACACCTCTAGATAAGTTCCTTAGGGGGTCTACTTTCCAAAATGGTGTCACTTGTGGGGGGTTTCAATATTTAGCCACATCAGGGGCTCTCCAAACGAAACATGGCGTCCCATCTCAATTCCAGTCAATTTTGCATTGAAAAGTCAAATGGCGCTCCTTCGCTTCCGAGCTCTGCCATGCGCCCAAACAGTGGTTTACTGCCACATATGGGGTATCAGCGTACTCAGGACAAATTGTACAACAATGTTTGGGGTCCATTTTCTCCTGTTACCCTTGGTAAAATAAAACAAATTGGAGCTGAATTAAATTTTTTGTGAAAAAAAGTTAAATGTTCATTTTTATTTAAACATTCAAAAAATTCCTGTGAAGCACCAGAAGGGTTAATAAACTTCTTGAATATGGTTTTGAGCACCTTGAGGGGTGCAGTTTTTAGAATGGTGTCACACTTGGGTATTTTCTATCATATAGACCCCTCAAAATGACTTCAAATGAGATGTGGTCCCTAAAATAAAATGGTGTTGTAGAAATGAGAAATTGCTGGTCAACTTTTAACCCTTATAACTCCCTAACAAAAAAAAAAATTTGGTTCCAAAATTGTGCTGATGTAAAGTAGACATGTGGGAAATGTTACTTATTAAGTATTTGGTGTGACATATCTCTGTGATTTAATTGCATAAAAATTCAAAGTTGGAAAATTGCGAAATTTTCATAATTTTCGCCAAATTTCCGTTTTTTTCACAAATAAACGCAGGTACTATCAAAGAATTTTTACCATTGTCATGAAGTACAATATGTCACGAGAAAACAATGTCAGAATCACCAAGATCCATTGAAGCGTTCCAGAGTTATAACCTCATAAAGGGACAGTGGTCAGAATTGTAAAAATTGGCCCGGTCCTTAACGTGCAAACCACCCTTGGGGGTAAAGGGGTTAAAAAAAAAAAAAGTCATAATTGATGTCGTCGGTATTTGAACATCTTGAGCCGATGTAATTGGTGTAAACTGCAGCAAACGATATAATACAAGCTGTGAAAACATCTCGCGGAGCGTTTGTGGTATAAACAGGTAAAAGGTCTTCAGAAAGCAGCGCGTTCCGCATCATCCATCATCGTTAGAACCGCCAGATGCCGACTTGTTTGGCCCCAAACACAATCACATGGCGCTTTACTAAAATGTCCTTTGTGTACAATCAGCGTGAGACTGGGAATTGGGCATTTAGGAAGAGTAAATATATGTGACAGCTACAGATTCGAAACATCCACATACAGCACGGGCCATACGTATAATGACGCGCTGCCACGCAAATGCAACTTGTACACAAGTATGTGACACTCCGAGCTGTATACAATAAGTAGTAAAGACACCAGTGCCCACTAACGGCTGCCAGAGTCAAAGCTGCTGGCAAACCTACCGGTCCTGTAAAAGATAAAACACGCTGCCATGCTGAATGTTTTATTTTTTTTTTACCTTATTTCTCTTTGTCATTTTATATAGAGCATAGGAAGGAAAACTAAATTGCATATTTAATGGGCGGCTTACACTAGGACCATTTCTGAAATGAATCTGAAACCACGTTTTTTTGCCACCTAATCTGACAGCAGCATGATGTAGAGGAGGAGACTCCGATTCCAGTGATGTATCACTTACTGGGCTCCTCTGTGTAGTTTTTCTAACATCACTGTTTTATCAGCAGGAGATTATCGACAGAAGACTAGTTGGCCTGCTGCCAGGTAGTCCAGTCACGCCCCCATCACTGATTGGTCGCTTTCTGGTTATGCAGAGCGTACACAGAAAGCAGCCAATCAGTGGTGTGGGCGGGGTTAAACAGAACGCAGCCTTCAGAGAACTGCTAGATCTGTAGCGGATAAATCAGTTTTTAATAAAAGAAAACTGCAGCACCCGGTAAAGTAAGTGATACGTCACCGGAATCAGTGTCTATGCCCCTACATCATGCTGCTCTCAGATGATGCAGCAAAACATCTGAAATTACTGACAACCTTAAAAGAAAATCAGGACTGCAATCGTGTATTAAGGAGACAAATATACCTGGACATGGGGGGGAAAAAAAAGCTAAAAACAACCGTAAAAAATGTATGTTAAAAGGGATGGTCTAACGGAAAGATCTTAGACTGAAGTTTTGGGGTTACAGGAATTGTGACATTGTGCCCAATCATGTCTGATTTTGGTCTGAGTGAAAGTTTATGGGTCCATGAAAAATAAACACCAGGAAAGAGGAAAGCCATCCAGTGGAAATGTGCGGCAAGAATGGACGGACAGCATGATGACTTACCTGGGGACAGGCTCTCCCTGCAGACTTGTCTGCATTCATCCTCATTGCTGATCTCGGACACCTCCGGCAGACGGACCGCCTTCTCTGCCGACACAACCCTGCTATCACATAGGCACAGGCCCACTGTCCAGACCAGCGCGACAGTCTTCCACATCATGGTGGGAATCCGTAGACAGTCATCCACGGCAAGCGTCCGCTTCAGAGCAGCATGTTGAACCTACGACGACACAATGCAACGACTGTACACAAACAGTAAAAACTAGACAACGCTTGGGTGACGCGCGGAAATGCTGACTTTTTTTAATTGAACCGTTCACTTGAAAAGGTGGATTTGGATTCGCAAATCGGATCAATAACCGACATATGTCCCGGGCACAAAATTGGTCCCCCCCACCCCCCAAAAAAAAAAAAATGGACACGTGCACGTTATATGATGGATATATGTTGGATTTGGGAAACACACGGGTAGAACATGAACGTGAAAAACGGACGTCTAATATGAGGCCTTACTGTCAATGCAAACGTGGACGACCCTGGGATTGGTAACGTTGGCCTAGGACCAATGTGCACCATTGCATCAGAATGAGGACATCAACATGACGGCTAGGATCTGGCCAAGAGGAGACCTTGGGACGTTCTGAATTAATATGACTAAAAACACAGTGAAGGTCCCACGTATTTTCACAACGGTCTGCAGAGAACATGCCGCTGTAGAAAGATTCCACTCTATAACCAAATTATCAGGTTTATCGTTACCGACCCTGGTTATTCCACCATAACGAAACCTCCATAAAATTAGGGGTTTACTGATTGGGCTAATCATTTATATTTTGATAGATCAGACTTTTTTTATCCTCTAAATATATTGCCGTCATCGTATTATACAGCGCTGTGTACTTACAATTGCTCATTTTGCCTTTCTACCAGCTAATTGTTCTCTTTCCCCTTGGTCTATGACATCACGTGATTAAGATTCGACGAGCTGAATCCTTCTAAGCTCTATGCAGAAACAGGAGGTATCTTTTCCCTGCTTGAGTCATGAGGCTAAAGTCTGACCAGCGGATTATCCCTCATCCGAGAAAATTGGGCAAATCAGAGAATCAGAGTTTGATCCGATTTTTTTTCGGATGTGAAGATGGAAAAAAAAAATTATTCTCCATCCACGTGGGTGTGATTTTTTTTTTTTTTGACGGATCCTTAGACTTGCATGGCCGAGCGCGATCCCATTTACGGATGCAAATCGAACGCAACGTGTGAACAAGTCCACTGAAGACATTTTTGTCTGATCCTTGATTACGGCTGGGATAGAGCCCCATTGGTGGCACGATTTAGGAGAGGTGCCCACTGCCAATGGGTCGATGCTTCTGTACATAGTGAATCCCGCGTGTTACATCTCCTCCGATAGCAACGATTGTACCGTAAGAGCCATAAATGACCACATACCGTAAATTGTGTCGCATGGGCTGAGAGCACGCATTGTTTGTTCCTCAGATATCAGTCACTTGTGCCCTATATACAATGCATATATACTACAAATGTAGCACGAGACTTATCTTTGTGCGCCCTCTTGTGGTATATCTGGGGTACTGGGCATCTTCAAACATCACGTAGCAAGTTTAGATATTTGTCATGGTCTGCAAATATCGAAAACCACTAAGGTTCGCATTTGGTGCAGCATAATGCCAGTAGGCTTACTCTATCGTTGTGCCAAATGTAAAAAATAAATAATAATAATAAAGAAATCCCGAAAAGTCCTTTCACAAATTACAGCACTCGAATAATAATAATAAATAATTGTATTTATATAGCGCCAACATATTCCGCAGCGCTTTACAATGATAGAGGGGATTTGTACAGACAATAGACATTACAGCGTAACAGAAATCACAGTTCAATATGTAAAAGATGAGCGAGTTGTGAACTTAAAGGGAATCTGTCACCAGATTTTTGTCACCTAATCTGAGAGCAGCATAATGTAAAGACAAAGATCCCGATACCAGCGATGTGTCACTTACTGGGCTGCTTGCTGTAGTTTTGATAAAAATCAAATTTTTCTCTGCAGTAGATTATCACTAAAGGACTAGTAAACCTGTGCCAGGTAGTCTTCCATATTCATGAGCTGTGTATAACCACGCCCCCAACACTGATTGGCAGCTTCCTGTGTACACTGCCAATCAGTGATGTGGGTGGGGTTATACACAGCTCAGCTCAGACCTTTAAAAGGGGGGTCACAACATGATATATGGTTAATATTGCAAAATACTTGTAAAAAACTAGCAATTTTGCAAATTTACTTGTTCTCAATTGTTTAATTCTAGAGTTTGCCTAGGTTACCTCTGATTGCCTGACAAACAGGTAATACCTGCACGTGTTGAGGCCGTCGAACAGATACGAAACATGCAGCCGCGGGGATTCGAACATATTTTCCAAGCGCGCTGAAGACACTCTTAGCACCCGAGCATGCTCAGATAACACCTTATCCCAGCACGTGAGCTCATCACTAAACACCACCCCTGTCAAGCAGGAAGCAGAGAGGCTCTTGCAAAGAACGATCTTGAGAATTTTATACCCAATAGGGCTAAGTCCAGATGTAGCAGATTTGCTGCAGATTTTCTCAACCAAAACTCTGCGACAAAGTTCTTTTGAGCTGCCGCCGGAAACGTGCAGCTTTTGCCAGGTCTTCACTACTTTGCCATGTCTCTGTTTACTTTGTACATGATCACACCCTGACAAACTTATTCTACCTACAAGGCAAATAAGCAGCAACTTCAGTTTCACAAAGCAAAAAAAATAAAAGCGGAGAAGTGCACCAACTATGAGCAAGCGCTGGTCCTAACAGCAGGGAGGCCGGGAGGATTGCCTGCAGCGCTGGGGCATTGGGCTGGCGACCATCTGCATGGATAGTATATATTCTTCACATTTCCTTTGGGGTTCTCGATTCTTCTCCAAAAGCAAAAAATGATGCAGCTTACACCCAGGATTTCAGTTATTGTTTTTGGATGCCGGTGTGATCTAATGTCACATGTAAGATTACTCTAGTGCGGGGCCATGGAGGAGACACGTGGACCTGTAGGCCACTAAGGCTAGGGTCAGACCACCGTATATTCTCTCATCCGAGAAAATCACAGTCTGGTCAAACTCTAATCAGACATGGATCACAGTGCGATCTGACTTTTTTCGGATGTGAAGAAGATGGAAAAAATAATTATCCATCTTCTCCATTCTGTCAGTCTCTGAAAATCAGACTGTACTCAACGTCATCTGAGAAGGGTTGTGATTTTTTTTTTTGACGGACCATAGACTTGCATGATCATACCTCTTCATCAGGACAAACCACAATGATCTTTATAAAAACGTGACTCCAGCTCACTCAGTTGCTCTATGCTCATCCACCTGGGGCTCAGACACCGGCCCCACATCAAGAAAAATAGAAAAAATTGGAGTCCGGCTCAACAGGACTGGATTTTCCTTTTCTTTTTCAAAACAAAATATAGTGCATACAAAAGAAAAATGTACATGGTCGACATGACCCAGTTGACGCGTTTCAACTTCACTAGGCAGTCTTACTTACTTACTCATGACCGAGACTGCCTAGTGCAGTCGAAACGCGTCGACTGGGTCATGTCGACCATGTACATTTTTCTGCTGAGCCAGACTCCAATTTTTTCTATTTTCCTTGATGTGAGACCAGGGCGAGGCCGATGTCTGAGCCCCAGGTGGATGAGCATAGAGCAACTGGGTGAGCTGGAATCAAGTTTTTGTAATGATCATTGTGGTTTGTCCTGATGAAGAGGTATGATCATCTCAAAACATGTGGACAACGATGATTGTGGTCTGTCCTGATGAAGAGGTATGATCACCTCGAAACGTGTGGACAACGATCATTGTGGTTTGTCCTGATGAAGAGGTATGATCACCTAGAAACGTGTGGACAACGATCATTGTGGTTTGTCCTGATGAAGAGGTATGATCACCTTGAAACGTGTTGACAACGATCATTGTGGTTTCTCCTGATGAAGAGGTATGATCACCTCGAAACATGTGGACAACGATCATTGTGGTCTGTCCTGATGAAGAGGTATGATCACCTCGAAACATGTGGACAACGATCATTGTGGTCTGTCCTGATGAAGAGGTATGATCACCTCGAAACGTGTGGACAACGATCATTGTGGTTTGTCCTGATGAAGAGGTATGATCACCTCGAAAAGTGTTGACAAATAAAACCGCACCTGTTTACCTATTGTATATTGGATTCTCAACAGCGTGGGTTTTATATCCACTTTCATCTCCAAGTGAGGCTACTGCATGGCAGCTACAAAAAAAAACAGTTATCCAACCAGCGCTATTGCTCTGTTTAGAGCACTTTACAGGGTTAAACCACAGTCTTAAACGAGTAGGTTTAGGAAGTCGTTGGAAAAAAATAAAATTTACGTTGTAAATTACTTACCTTTTAAATTGTCCCCACTAACCTCCAAAATGTCACTTTTTATTTTATAGCTTACAGCTCAGGGGACTGCAACAGTGGGCGGTTAGTCAACATTCGTACTTCCTATCGGCTTCTTTGGGACTTGTGCAATTGTATTGCACTTAGACCGATGTTGGTCTGTGAGGTCGTGCCCATGTCGGACTGAGCCTGTCCTCTCCAGCTGCAAGCATGAACGTTCGAGCCAGCGGTGCGATGATGCCAGCGGTGCGATGATGCCGATGGCCTGAACTGTCAGCAGGTTGGGCAATGTGGGGAGTATTGAGGTCCCGAACACATACTGTACAATGGGTTGAATCCTTTAATGACATAGCAGTAATGCAACAGCAGATCAAACTTTCCCTAATCTTCCTTCTACCTATTACATATTTTACACAGCTTTACATCACTACATGGCGCCATGCTGGGGCCGCTGGAAAGTAAGAGATTTGCAGGCCTCCTATCTAGCTGTCAGTTACCAATGACCTGGACAGGAGTCAATCCGCTCATCTGGATATGCTATCACCTAGTGATCGGTGAAGAATTCACTCCCAGGATCTATAAGGTCTTCGGTATGAAGAAGGCAGCGCTAGTTCAGGGTTTCCCCCAATAACTTGAATACTGTTGTATTGCCCACTTAGTCTAGATGGAGTTTCCAGAGGTCAGACCTCCAAAGTTTAATTGTCCTGACATATCCTAGACCAGTGTTCCCCAACTCCGGTCCTCAAGAGCCTCCAACAGGTCATGTTTTCAGGATTTCCTTAGTATTGCACAGGTGATAATTGCATCACCTGCATAGGCATTAATTCCATCACCTGGGCAATACTAAGGAAATCCTGAAAACATGACCTGTTGGTGGCTCTTGAGGACCGGAGTTGGGGAACACTGTCCTAGACATACACTTGAAGACAACGTGACGGGAACAAAACTTTATTCAGTGAGGTGCTGCGTTGTAAGGGGTTAATTTAAGGGTGTACAACAAATAGGCAGTAACAAATTAGGGAAGTAGTAGTAGTCGTACTATTTAAAGATATTCATGCTGAACATAGAAATAGAAGATCGAATGGTCTACGCGTTTTGGGGAACACCGACCCCTTTGTCAGGACAAGTGGTCGATGCGACTCTGAACCGTGTAGACCTCTCATCCAGATCATTTATATAATAATTTCTATTTTGAGCATGAATGTCTGAAGATCCTACCCTTATTTTTTACTGCCTATTAGATGTACACTACTAATGGCCCTTCTACCGGATAGACTTTCTGGAAGGACCGTAGGGTCATTATAGATGTGTTCTTATTACAACTTAGGAGGTGCTATAGAGGGGGCGAAGGGGAACCTTTTACTTCTACCCCACCTTACAGGTGTTTCCTTATGAAAAACTTTTTGATTTTTTTTTTTCCACAATTTGACTTTATTATACCACGTTAATATTCTTAGTTTCAGCTTTGATTTAGCCTTTGGGAAGGGAGGTACCAGGGACTGACGTGCACCAGAACATTCCTAGCTACACTCGTTACCTTAGCACATGCGATCAACACAAAGACTTGTTTTGAGTTTAGAAATGCCTAAGCTCGTCTTAGTTTGGTTGGGGAGTTGGGTGGCATTAGACAACGAACAGTTGTGTCCAATTGAGACTGCAAGATGCAGGAGGACGTGGTTAGTCCTGGTGAAGAAGTTACTTCGAAATGCGTTGGCGAATAAACTGCCTTAAACGGACGTGGCATCTCTTATCTTTCCTTCCCTTAAGTGAAGAGTAACCCATTTATTTTTCCATTTATCCAAATTTAGACAAAGAACAGTTGAGTCAAATTGAGACTGCAAGATGCAGGAGGACATCAGAGCTCATCAATCTGGGCTTCGGTTGCATAGCGGAGGGTTGGGTGGGGAAGGTGCAGATATGGAGGTTGAGTATAATATACATTTATTATTAATTGTTTTATTAGCTCTTTATTTCCATTGGAAATCTACGAGTGTTCCAAGATCTTTCCATTGGAGTAGACAGTACTGCATGATCATAGAGATGAAAAATGGGGCAGAATGAGGTATAGAACCAGCAGCAAAGCTACCAGGGGGGAAGAGGGTGCAGTCACCCCAGGTCCCGAGCTCAGAAGAGCCCACCCGGAGCTACAATACCCTTAACTGTCATGATCCCAATGGCAGGGGATCACAAAAATGACAAGCACAGATACAAACAAGCTCTAGGGCGATGGAACCTGAGCTGACCGCGACCCTAAACCTAACACACAAATAAAAGTAGCCGGGGAACGTGCCTACGATGATCCTAGACGTCTCGCTCCAGCCGAAGATCTAACTTCCCCTATCAGAAGAAACACAGACCTCTCTTGCCTCCAGAGAAATACCCCACAGCAAATAGCAGCCCCCCACATATAATGACGGTGAAATGAGAGGAAAGCACATACGTAGTATGAAAACAGTTTCAGCAAAATGAGGCCCGCTAAAGCTAGATAGCAGAGGATACAAAAGTGAACTGCGCGGTCAGCGAAAAACCCTTCAAAAAACCATCCTGAAATTACTTGAACTCATGTGCCAACTCATGGTACATGAAAAGCAATTTCAGCCCACTAGAGCAACCAGCAGCAGAGAATCACATATCTGCAGGCTGGACTAAAAACCAAATTAAGCAAAACACAAAACAGGAAAATCCAAACTTAGCTTGTCCAGAAGGTTCTAGGAGCAGGGAGCAGAGGTAACAAGACACACTGGATACATTGATAACCGGCGAGGAAATGCCAGCAAAGCCAGGTTAAATAGGAAACTCCCATATGCTGATGGAACAGGTGGAACCCAGAAACCCAGGAAAGACAAGTCACCCAGTACCATCAGTAACCACCAGAGGGAGCCCAAAAACAGAACTCACAACACTTAACTGTATCGGCATGCACATCACGCCGATACAAATTAAGCTTTGCGACAGAGCAGGGAGACGCGGTCTCTGTTCTGTAGACAGCAGGTCGCATTAAGCCTGTGGTTTACAGAACGGTCAAGGCGCCGACGCATTTGCAGGACTTCAAAGTCACGGTGCGGTGACGACATTGGTTAAAATATTATGGCTTTTATTTTATTTTAATTAAAACTTGTGGTGACGACATAAACAACGGGGGACCCTGAAACAGTGGAGATCACTAATATTTTCTAGGGGGCAAGTTTACCATCTAGAGGGCACAAAGGAGGCATTATTATGTAAGGGGCACAGTGGTGGGCATTATTACGTGGGGCAGTAAGAGGAGCACTGTTATGGTACCACACAGCAGGTGTAGTTATAGGGTCACATACGGCAGCAGCGGCTCAGTATCGGGGTATCAGCAGGATGAGGAGTTTGTGCAGGTTGGGAATAGATGGTGATGGGGCTGGAAATACGAGACGTAAAATATTTCTTCGTTGTATTCTCTGCAGCCGAGTCGTGGCTGGAAGAAGTTGTCATGTCGGTCTGGGCCTGATAGACAAGACGGGAAAAGTGAACGATTCCATCAGAAAGAACGTCAGCAGTAAATCATTATCTGTATCTGTACTGTAATCACTTGTAACCTTTTGGATGAGTTACTAGATGTTTCCACTTTTCAATAATTCCACTCATAGTTGAGAGTGTAATATTTCGGAGGGAAATTTCATGAACTGTCTTGTTACAAATGATGGAGGCCTTACCACAGGACAACAACAGGATTCAGTGAGCTCTTCAGAACGATCCATTCTCAGGGACGACTCAGACGAGGATCGCAACGCAATGCTCGGACTGGCCTTCAGCTATTCCGACCAGAGTGTAGGAATTAGTGATGAGCGAGTGTACTCGTTGCTCGAGTTTTCCTGAGCACGCTCGGGTGACCTCCGAGTATTTATGACTGCTTGGAGATTTAGTTTTCATCGCGGCAGCTGAATGATTTACAGCTACTAGCCAGCTTGATTACATGTGGGGATTCCCTAGCAACCAGGCAACCCCAAAATGTACTCAGCCTGGCTAGTAGCTGTAAATCATTCAGCTGCCGCGATGAAAACTAAATCTCCGAGCAGTCATACATACTGGGAGGTCACCCGAGTGTGCTCGCTCATCACTAGTAGGAGTACATGAAGTCATCACGCTCGGGTCGGGAGAGACATCGGCCAGTCCGTGCTTTGTGTTGCGACCTTTGGCCAAGTTATATGGCTGTCTGACTCTTCCCTTACAAAAAAGTTTGTAAACACAGATGGCGGGGTGAAGGGATGGTTTTTATAGAGTTGTGGCAAATGGATAGAATGAAAAGACTGAATTCAATATTTTTGTTCACCTAGTGTGCATCCATATAAATATAACTCCGCAGATACATTTTACGCGATCATTGTTACAATGTGGCCAGGCAGGTGATATTTGTGAGAAATTACACAACTACAATAATGGCCTTTATACTCAAACCTTTTCTTTTCACGACTTATGACCGTAGCGCCACTTTCAGCAGCATTCCGCAGGTCTTATCTACCAGCTATAGCCTCCCTGCTGTTGGGATGCAAGCTTGCAGAAAAGGTGTTTTCCGATAGGCACCGGTGTAAAATTAGTTGCGTGCATTACCTAAAAATTCTCGAAAAAAAAAAAGGCGATTACTGAGATTCAGGACCGTAAATCATACTTCTGAATACGCTCCAAGAAAATAAAACTTTTGGGCTGTGATCAAGATGGTGATTCATTGTTGCAACAAGACCTAATTAGTCATCTGCAGATATCTAGAATGCAGTCTGTTGGCTACGTTTTCTGTACTCATTTAAAGGGCAACCTGTCAGCAGTACAAGCTTCTAACAAATGTCCTACAGCTAAATGATGGGACCCTGAAGACCAGTCAGAGGCTACAATCCAAAGCTAATAGGCCTGTGGGGCCTCAGTTCTACTAAAATGGCCAAGAGTGCCCATAGAAGCCACTTTCTTGGTCCCAAACATACGTGCCTTCCAATTAAAGGCGCTGCTGGCGCTCATGTGTCCACATTTATGTGATTTGCATACTCCTGGTCACATTTCCACTAGACTGTGTCTGGCCAGTATTCGCCATTAAAAAAAAAAAAGTCTTTAGCTTGTATGTGTGATACAGGAGAATCAGACTGGGATCCCA
The DNA here is from genome assembly GCF_032444005.1 of Ranitomeya imitator. NCBI lineage: Eukaryota > Metazoa > Chordata > Amphibia > Anura > Dendrobatidae > Ranitomeya > Ranitomeya imitator. Next base: position 31,693,574 of record NC_091290.1, read on the forward strand.
TTGGGGAAAAAGGACGGGTGTAAATTATGATAATCTTTGAACATTACTAGGTAGATGAGACTAAGGGCATGTTGCGAAAATAAGTATATGATACGCTGCCGATTTTGCAAGTTTTCCCACCTATAAAGAATGGAAAGGTCTGTAATTTTTATCATAGGTGCACTTCACCTGTGAGAGACAGAATTTAAAAATAAAATCTAGAAAATCACATTGTAGGATTTTTACCTAATTAAATTGCATTTTATTGCATTAAATAAGTCGTTGATCACTGACCAACCAGCAAGAATTCTGCCTCTCACAGCCCTGTTAGTTTTTCTTTAAGAAGCCGCCTACTCTGCACTCATTACCTGTATTAGTTACATCTGTTTGATCTTGTTACCTGTATAAAAGACACCTGTTCACACACATTCAATCACACTCCAACCTCTCCACCATGGCCAAGACCAAAGAGCTGTCTAATGACACCAGGGACAAAATTGTAGACCTGCACAAAGCTGGGCTGGGATAAGGACAGTAGGTCAGCAGCTTGGCGTGAAGGCAACATCTGATGGCACAATACAAGGCATCTGTCAATCTTCCTCAGTCTAGGGCTCCATGCAAGATCTCGCTTTGTAGGGTAAGGATGAGTCTGAGAAATGTAAGGAATCAGCCCAGAACTACATGGGAGAACCTGGTCAATGACCTGAAGAGAGTTGGGATCAAACATTACACAATAAGCCGCCATGGATTAAAATCCTGCAGGGCACACAAGGTCCCCCTGCTCACGCCAGAACATGGTCAGGCCCGTTTGATGTTTGTCAATGACCATCTGGATGGATGATCCAAAGGAGGCATGGGAGGTTAGATGAGACCAAAACAGAACTTTTTGGTATCAACTCCACTCGGCGTGTTTCAGGGAAGAAAGAGGAGTATAACTCCAAGAACACAGTCCCAACTGTGAAGCATGGTGGGGGAAACATCATACTTTGGGGATGTTTTTCTGCAAAGGGGCCAGGACAACTGCACCGTATTGAAGGGAGGATGGATGGGGTCATGAATCGTGAGATTTTGGCCAACAACCTCCTCAGTAACAGCACAGAAGATGGGTCGTGGCTGGGTCTTTCAGCACAATAACTCAAAACACACAGCCAGGGCCACTAAGCAGTCGCTCTGCGAGAAGCAATTCCAGATCCTGCAGTGGCCAAGCCAGTCTACAGACCTGAACCCAGCAGAAAATATTTGGAGGGAGCTGAAACTCACTGTTGACCAGCAGCAACACCGAAACCTGAAAGATCTGGAGATCTGTATGGAGGAGGGGGCCAAAGTCCCTGCTGCAGTGTGTGCAAACTTGGTCAAGAACTACAGGAAACGTTTGACCTCTGTGATTGGAAACAAAGGTTTCTGTACCAAATATTAAGTTCTGTTTTTCTATTGTATCAGATACTCATTTCATACAATAAAATTAATTATGTAAAAATCATACAATGGGATTTTCTAGTTTTTATTTTTAGATTCCGTCTCTCACAGTTGCGATAAAAATTACAGATCTTTCCATTCTTTGCAGGTGGGAGAACTTGCAAAATCGGCAGAGTATCAAATACTCAAGGTCTCCACTGTACCACGTGAAATACATTATTTTTAGTGACACTTTATATAGTAAATTGAAGTCTGCTCTGCTTGCCTTTATTGTCAAAGGGAATTTGTCAGCAGATTTTTGATATTTAATCTGAGAGCAGCATGACGTAGGGGCTGAGACCCCGATTCCAGTGATGTGTCACACTTGCTTATCAGCTAGCCGTAGTTTCAATACCATAAGGAGATTACTGCAGGACTAGGTGTCTTGTGCCATGTAGTCCAGCTAGTCTGTGTAATCACGCCCCTACCACTGATTGGCTGCTTGCTTAAAGAGTAAACAGATAACTGCCAATCAGGAGTATGGGAGTGGTTTTGCAGAGCTCAGCATGGAGATTGTCTTTAGAGGACTAGGTGTTGGATGCAATATAGACAATAATTTTAGGGTATGGATTTTTAGAGGAAGTGCAAAGTTTCATGGGGAGAATACCTCCATGCACAGGGAGTACAAAAAAGCATGTCAAAAGAGAAAAACCTATGTATGAATTCAGATGCATATAGGCGGTATATCGGACAGTTCACACTCCTTCACGGGAGCCCTGTTTTAATTCCGTACATAGAGTAATACAGCCGTGTATATAAACCTTTTAGCCCATGTTTCTCCATGCATTTGTGACTTATTCTGCAATTTTTTCCCCCAAATAAAGTCCTATCTGCTGTCAGACGCATGTTTTACCCATTTGCACCATGCACGTCAGTGGTCGTTTATTTATGAACATGACCCTTTAAAAATATCACCAAATTTTTGTACCATCTCAATCCGGGAGAAGGTGGCACAAACATTTCTAGACAAGCTTGCGATACATTTATCAACCCCCTTTAAGGCTGGTTTCACATTTGCGTTTTTTGCCGCTGCGTTTTAGCGCAAAAAAAACGCATGCGTTTTTCTTCTTCTATACTTAACATTAAAAACGCATGCGTTTTTTTGCATGCGTTTTGCCGACGCATGCGTCGTTTCTATGCTTGCGTTTTGTTGCGGAAATGCAACATGTAGTAATTTCTAGAGGCGTTTTTTGCCGCAAAAAAATGCATGCTTTTTTTGCGACAAAAAAACGTATTGCTGTCTATGTAAACGCATGTGTTTTTAAGCAGATGCGTTTGCTTGCGTTTTTAAACGCATGCGTTTCAATAGAAAAAAACAAGAATACACACTGATAAGCCACCCCCCACCATAAAGGTGATAAAGGGATCCAAACCCTAACCCTTAAGGGATCCTAACCCTAACCCTAAAGGGATCCTAACCCTAAAGGGATCCTAACCCTAAAGGGATCCTAACCCTAACCCTAGGGATCCTAACCCTAACCCTAGGGACCCTAACCCTAACCCTAGGGACCCTAACCCTAGGGACCCTAACCCTAGGGACCCTAACCCTAGGGACCCTAACCTTAGCTATTTCTGTTTATAGTGGGTTTTCTAGTTGATTTTGATGATTGGCAGCTGTCACACACTTCTCATCATGCGTTTCAAAAACGCAAACGCAGGAAAAAACGCATGTAAACGCGTCAAAACGCAGCGTTTTTTTTACCACATGCAAAAACGCATGCGTCTAAAAAACGCAGCGTTTGCACGCGTTTTTTTCACCACCTGCGTTTGCGTTTAAAACTCTGCGTTTTTAAAACGCAAATGTGAAACCAGCCTAACACATTTTTGATTAATTTGTTGCAAATGACAGCAATATTAAATATAGCGAAACACAAAAAAATATCACCCTTGGCGTGATATTCTAACAAAGACTTTGTAGGGGAACAGGAAGAACTTGTAGTGAATTTTTCTTTTGACATATTCAAAACCAGTTCTGTAAGTATATTTAGCAGTGAGTGCCAACCAAATAAATAGATCAAGGGGAAAAGAGGTTACAAGGTACAAGGGAATGCGCACATGGAGGTTTTTTTTCTTTATTTAGGAGGTCAAAACCACTGACTTTTTGCCACTCTGTTGATGCATATCACAAAGGATTATCTTTTGCTATATGCATCAACAGTTTCACATCACTGATCTGTCTGCAATGGTTAACAAACACAGCTTTGCACTGCTGTTGTAGAGGAGAGGACAGCAAAGCTCCGCTAGAACCAGCCAAGGATGTGAACACAACACTGTGGATATGCTGATTTTAGAAGACAACATTCAGAAAATGCTCCTTTGGGGAACTTTTGGGTATGTGCATACAACGTCTCTTCAAGTCGGGTCCGTGCTGAAACCCCCTGAAAAAAACACAAGCTAAATACTCAAAAAGAAATAAACATATGCCTTTATATCTAAAAACTACCGTACTTTATTTTCATGTTTAGTATTTTGAGGCTCTTCTAAGACCTTTAGGTGTCCAAAGATGTCAAGCGGTTAGAATAAGTGACCCGACCATTCTACCGGTATTTTCTGCTCTATATTTTACAACGCAAATCACTGGGAATGCACAATAGACACCCGGAACACACTCCAACTTCATTTTGAACGTTTTGCCAGTGTTTCAGCTTGAAAAAAAACTCTTAGCAGTTTCTTCCTTGCTGAATGTAGTTACAAAAACATCCAAATAATTCCAGTTAAAAAAAACGTCCTAAATAACAAAAATCGCCAACAGCCACGAAAAAAAAACACAAGCATCTCCTGAAGTGTCTTTCTCTTAAAAAAACAAGGTAAGTTCACCCACCTTGAAAAGACGTTGTATTCACATACCCTTAGGCTATGTTCACACGTTGCATTTTTTTTAAATGCAAATTTTAAACAGTTTTTGCTGTCTTTTGAGCATAGTGATAAAGTTTAGTAGCCCCCCAAAAAAAACAGCAACGTGTGAACATTGCCTCAGGGGGTTTGATTTCCTCAACCATTTCCTGTATCAGCCTTGAAGATTCCTTTTTCCCTAAAGTGTGTTTTTTTGTTGTTGTTTTTTTTAAAGTTTTTTGATTGGACAGTTCATAGTTTGCATCAGAAGTAGCTTCAAAGCAGTGACACGCACTTTCTTTTCACCTACCGTGGCGTTTTTCAGTACGTAAAGTGGAAAAATAAAATGTTCCAATGACAGAACATATAACCATCAAAGTGGTTTTACAATAAATATGAATAGGAAAATGTTTTTTTTTTCTTTTAAAATGATTTTTTCCAGGCTTTTTGGAGTGGATCTGCTCAAGAAAACGCCTGAGAAAACTAAAGGGCACGCGCACACAATGTCTCTATCATGCGGATTCAGTAATAGCGCTTAGGCTACGTTCACATTTGCGTTGTGCGGTGCTGTGTCAGCGACGCAACGCACAACGCAAACAAGAACGCATGCAAAACACATAGTTTTGCGAGGCATGCGTCCTTTTTTTGCCGGATTTTGGACGAAAAAAAAAAAAAAAGCATCTTGCTGCGTCCTCTGCGCCCTAACACTTGCGGCAAAAAAGACGCATGCATCGCAAAACGCATGCAAACGCATGTCCATGCGCCCCCATGTTAAATATAGGGGCGCATGCGTCGCCGCGGCTGCGCCCGACGCAGCCCAGCAGAACGCAATTGTGAACGTTGCCTTAAAACAAAAAATGCTAAAACTTTAAAGAGTTTTTTTTTTTTTTTTTTTCAGGTTTTAGTGGCTAAAAGAAATGATGTGACCGTTCTTTATACCAAATGTCTCAAAAAAAACACTGGCAAAAACTATGATAAAAAAAAATTCAAAAAGATGCCAGAAAAAAATGGCAGCGTTTCCTGAAGCACTTTCTCTGGCAAAAGTTAGCGAGTAAGTTCAGGTGATACCTAACTAATGAAAATCTGTGACCAAGAGTGGTCCGAAGCGTAGGTATTAAAAAAAAAAAAACTTGGCAACCGCACAAAATAATAAACCGAGCTAAACTCACCTGCTGCTACCCACGTGGATCCAACAAAGGCCGCGCCCGGTGGTCTGTGCTAGGACTGGCCGCAGTGACCTTCCCATTCTTGACTCCCCTGACCGCTGAGGTCTGTGATTGTCTGCAGCATTCAGGTAACTGGAATTGGGCATGGCATCAAATGTGTCCCTGTTGATTCTTTGTTCCAATCTCCTGACCGCTGCTATCAATCCTGGACAGGTGAAGGAAGAATGAGACATCACCGCTTCCACTGGTGCAAACCACGGGGGTTTTCTACTTATAGAAAAGTGGACTTCAAATACTCTAAAAAAAATAAAAAAAAAATAGAGCAGATGTTCACTTTCCCGGGGTCAAGCGATGATTCCCTGCCACTGCTCGGGTCTTAGTGTTTTGGTTGCAGCTATGACATCATTGAAAGCGTGTATTACCGCTGTAGCCAATCACTGAGCTCAGCGGTTTGTATCGTCAACCTTGGCACAGCCGCTGAAGTCAGTAATTAGGCTGGGTTCCCATTGCGTTATGGGAACGCGCTTAACGGACAGTGTTGCACGGCGAAATTAACGCCGTGCAACGCGTCCGTTAGCGCGCCCATTCACGGCAATGGGAACGCGCAGCACTAGCGCGTGCCATGTTCGGCACGCGCTAGCGACGCGCCGGTGTTTCCTGGCTTGCCGCGGACGCTGCTTGCAGCATCCGAGGCGCGCCCGCGGTCCGTTCCCCGCTCTCGCAGATCGGGGATCTGCGAGAGCAGGGACGTTACCGCGACCCCAGGACGCGGCCCCATTAAAAACATTGCGTTAGCGCAACCCGCTAGCGCTAAACGGGTTGCACTAACGCAATGTGACCCTAGCCTTTTAGCTTGATATGCACTGTGGACGTGACATCACCGCTGCAACCAAACGCCGAGAGCTGAGGAAGGACGAGGAGCCGGCATTTGATTCCGGGAGGGTGAGCACTTGCTCCGTTTGTTATTTAAAGGGGAGGTCTAGTACAATTTTTTTTATTACGGGCCTAAAAACTAACAGATAGGTAGATGCTAACACCGGCATCCACCTGCCTGTTGTGCCCGGCACTGGCTCAGAGCGGTCACTGAACGCTCCCGCTGGCGATTTAGTTGCTCTGGGTCAACAAAGCAGCTCTTCCTCTTCCAGGCTGTTCTGTTGACAGGTTGTCACTGACAACATAATACTGACTGATAGCCGACTCCCCGCAGTTAGGCTGCCGTCACACTAGCAGTATTTTACATCAGTATTTGTAGCCAAAACCAGGAGTGGGTGATAAATACAGAAGTGGTGCATATGTTTCTATTATACTTTTCCTCTAATTGTTCCACTCCTGGTTTTGGCTACAAATACTGATGTAAAATACTGACCAAATACTGATAGTGTGACGCAGCCTTAGGCCGGCTTCACACTCAGCGTATGAAAATACGGTCCGTATATTACGGCCGTAATACGCTGAAATGTCCCGAAAATAGTGGTCCGTAGCTCCTCCGTAGGCAGGGTGTGTCAGCGTTTTTTGCGCATGGCATCCTCCGTATGTAATCCGTATGGCATCCGTACTGCGTGGTTTTCTCGCAGGCTTGCAAAACCAACATACCGCTATAGAAATGATCCATGTTTCCCAAAAAGAACAAAATATATATATATATATATACACTGTCTATATATATATATATATATATATATATATATATATATATATGTCATTAGACACATATATGTATATATATTAATATTTTTTCCAGCGCTATACAGCTTGAAAGCCGGTAATTCAATTACCGGCTTTTTCTTTCTCCTTCCTAAAACCCGACATGATTTGAGACATGGTTTACATACAGTAAACCATGTCTTCTCTCCATTTTTTTTGCAGATTCCACACTACTAATGTCAGTAGTGTGTATCTGCAAAATTTGGCCGTTCTAGCTCTTAAAATAAAGGGTTAAATGGCGGAAAAAATTGGCGTGAGCTCCCGCGCAATTTTCTCCGCCAGAGTAGTAAAGCCAGTGACTGAGGGCAGATATTAATAGCCTGGAGAGGGTCTATGGTTATTGGCCCCCCCCTGGCTACAAATATCTGCCCCCAGCCACCCCAGAAAAGGCACATCTGGAAGATGCGCCTATTCTGGCACTTGGCCACTCTCTTCCCATTCCCGTGTAGCGGTGGGATATGGGGTAATGAAGGGTTAATGTCACCTTGCTATTGTAAGGTGACATTAACCCCTTAGTGACCGAGCCAAATTTTTGAAATCTGACCAGTGTCACTTTATGTGGTAATAACTCTGCAACGCTTCAACAAATCCCAGTGATTTTGAGATTGTTTTTTCGTGACACATTCTACTTTATGATAATGGTAAATTTAGTTCAACATTTTTTGTGTTTATTTATAAAAAAAAAATCAAAAATTTGAGAAAAATGTTAAAAAATTAGCAATTTTCTAAATTTGAATGATTATCCCTTTAATCCAGATAGTCATACCACAGCAAACCATTAATAAATAACATTTCCCACATGTCTGCTTTACATCAGGACCATTTGTAAAATGTTATTTTATTTTGTTAGCATTTTAGGAGGTTTAAAAATGTAGCAGCAATTTTTCATTTTTTCAAAGAAATTTACAAAATTTATTTTTTTAGGGACTTATCCATGATTGAAGTGACTTTAGGGGTCCCATATATTGGGAAACCCACAAACGTGATACCATTTTAAAAACAGCACCCCTAAACATATTGAAAACTGCTGTCAGGTAGTTTATTAACCCTTCAGGTGCTTTACAGGAATTAATGCAAAGTGGTATGACAGAAATGAAAATGTGTATTTTTACCACCTAAATGTTGCTAACTTCTAAACAGATTACTACAGCCGTCAGACTCTAAGGCCGCTATTTGGTCATGAATTGCCATCGCAAACATCAGGACCGCAAAATCATGATCTGAGGGCACCAATTGGGATAAAGAGGAAGCCCCCACACTCTGTTAACCATTTATAATGATGTAGTCACTATTGACAGCAGCATCTAAGGGGTTAAACAGATTTAGAAGGTGCAAATACTGATCGTGGCTGGTGCAGCAAGTTGTCAGCTATAGTGTACAACTGACAGATGCTGGGTTATCACCTGTATGGGGAGGCTATTCTCTTATATCTCAGGTCAGTTAAAAGACGTATTGGCGGTCATTAAGGGGTTAAGCCTAATTAATAATGGAGAGGCGTCAATTATGACACCTATCCATTATTAATCCAATTGTAGTAAAGGGTTAAATAAAAGACAAACACATTATTTAAAATTATTTTAATGAAATAAAAACAATGGTTGTTGGAGTATTTTATTCTACGCCCAATCCAGTCACTGAAGACCCTCGTTCTGTGAAAGAAAAAACATAATAAACCAACAATATACTTACCCTCCGCAGATCTGTAACGTCCAACGATGTAAATCCTTCTGAAGGGGTTAAAACATTTTGCAGCAAGGAGCTTTGCTAATGCAGGCTGCTCCTCGCTGCAAAACCCCGGGGAATGAGTCTAAATATAGATCAATGAGCTATATTTAGCTTCATTTGCGTGAGGCGCCCTCTGCTGGATGTTCATAGATCGTGGGAAATTTCCTAGAAAGCTCCCAGGCTTTCTAGGTAATTTCCCACGATCTATGAACATCCAGCAGAGGGCGCCTCACCGCAAATGAAGCTAAATATAGCTCATTGATCTATATTTAGACTCATTCCCCGGGGTTTTGCAGCGAGGAGTAGCATTGCATTAGCAAAGCTCCTTGCTGCAAAATGTTTTAACCCCTTCAGAAGGATTTACATCGTTGGACGTTACAGATCTGCGGAGGGTAAGTATATTGTTGGTTTATTATGTTTTTTCGTTCACAGAACGAGGGTCTTCAGTGACTGGATTGGGCGTAGAATAAAATACTCCAACAACCATTGTTTTTATTTCATTAAAATAATTTTAAATAATGTGTTTGTCTTTTATTTAACCCTTTACTACAATTGGATTAATAATGGATAGGTGTCATAATTGACGCCTCTCCATTATTAATTAGGCTTAATGTCACCTTACAATAGCAAGGTGACATTAACCCTTCATTACCCCATATCCCACTGCTACACGGGAATGGGAAGAGAGTGGCCAAGTGCCAGAATAGGCGCATCTTCCAGATGTGCCTTTTCTGGGGTGGCTGGGGGCAGATATTTGTAGCCAGGGGGGGGGGCAATAACCATAGACTATCTCCAGGCTATTAATATCTGCCCTCAGTCACTGGCTTTACTACTCTGGCGGAGAAAATTGCGCGGGAGCTCAGGCCAATTTTTTCCGCCATTTAACCCTTTATTTTAAGAGCTAGAACGGCCAAATTTTGCAGATACACACTACTGACATTAGTAGTGTGGAATCTGCAAAAAAAATGGAGAGAAGACATGGTTTACTGTATGTAAACCATGTCTCAAATCATGTCGGGTTTTAGGAAGGAGAAAGAAAAAGCCGGTAATTGAATTACCGGCTTTCAAGCTGTATAGCGCTGGAAAAAATATTAATATATATACATATATGTGTCTCACTGACATATATATATATATATATATATATACCTATTCTATGTGTACACATTTATTCTACCTATTGGACTGTAAGCTGTCAGTGTGATTTTACTGTACACCGCACTGAATTACCGGCTTTTCTCTCTAACAGCGCTGCGTATTTCTCGCAAGTCACACTGCTTGTCCGTGTGTAATCCATATTTTTCACGCTTCCATAGACTTTCATTGGCGTATTTCTTGCGCAGTACGGTGACAAACGCAGCATGCTGCGATTTTGTACGGCCGTAGAAAGCCGTATAATACTGATCAGTAAAATACGGCAGATAGGAGCAGGGGCATAGAGAATAATTGTGCCGTATTTTTTGCGAGTTTTACGGACGTAGTTTCTGCGCTCTTACGTCCGTAAAACTCGCAAGTGTGAAGCCGGCCTTAGGTGTGGGGAGCCGACAGTCAATTAGCATAATGTCCGCAGTCACATCCCATCAACAGAAAAGAAGCTCTGTCGAAGCAGCTGAATCGCTGGCAGGAGCAGTCTGTGACTGCTGAGTACAACATGCCGGTAGTTAGCAACTTCTTAGGACTATAGTAAAAAAAAAAGTCCTGGACGACCCCTTTAAGGTATTTTAAAGCATTTGGGGTCCATTTTTCGAAACATAGAAAAGCATCCCTATGAGGGCGCAGATTTTATAACATTAGATAACTTCTTTATGGATTTAGTAGGGCACATCTGCCAACACCCGACCCTCCCGGAGGCTGGAAGGAGCTCCGAGAAAAAGGACGCACCTACCAGACTCCTAGAAGAAATGCCACACTTGGGCTACTTTCACACTAGCGTCGGTACGGGCCTGTCGCAGTGCGTCGGACCAACGCATACTGTGAAATAAAATCACAACGGGGCAGCGGATGCAGTTTTTCAACGCATCCGCTGCCCCACTGTAAGGTCCGGGGAGGAGGGGGCGGGGTTCCGGCCGCGCATGCGCGGTCGGAAAAAGCGGAACCGACTGGCAAAAAAAACGTTGCATGGAACATTTTTTTTTGTCAGACGGACTGCAAAAACACGACGCATCCGTCGCACGATGCATGTGACGTGTGGCAATCCGTCGCTAATGAAAGTCTATAGAGAAAAAACGCATCACGTGGGCAACTCTGCAGGATGCGTTTTTTTCTCCAAAACGACGCATTGCGACGGAGGCCAAACGACGCTAGTGTGAAAGTAGCCTTAGTGGGGGGTTCCAGTCGGTTTCGTGTGCGTGTTCGTCATGACGCTAAATCTAAAGACGGAGTTCGTCCACATTCAGGGCACGGTCACAAAATGGTGCAGCGTGGGACAGACACAGACCCCCAGATGCCCCAAATATATGGAGGGGACCACGTCCTACAGGTAAGTACGGCGCTACAGGACCACAGGCGGAGCGGGGGCATCACACGGGGGTCCATGAAAATTGGAAGTTTTGTCATTTTCTGTAAACTTCTGGCGCAGATGTGCTCAATGAAGGGGGTGTGCAGTCCCATGTAAGGAGACATTATGGGGCTGTTCCTGGTCACCATTCACACCTGTGAAGAAGGCTCAGCACTAGGAAGCCGGTGTGTGCAGGAAGTCCTCCCGTGCACCGCATTATGCCTCCCACTGCAAGTGACAGCAGCTCAGTCACTACTCACCCTGTTCCGGCAGAGGATCCGCTCACAGAGATGGCAGCGCGCAGCACGGGCGTCACATCACGAGGCAGAGTCCGGAGTCTGTGCTCTGACGCTGTGTGTGAATCAGACAACGTGACAAGTACAGGGTCAGCGACACCGCACATGCAACGTCACCTCCACGGCCGCGACCCTGGACACGCCCACCCCCGCCGGGACACGCCCACATTCCTATGCATGGAGGAAAAGAGGCGGGACGGTGACGTCACGACCGCCACAGCCCGGGGAGTATAAATTCGCGGGTGTTTCAAGCGTTCGCTGCACTCACAGTCTACTGGTCTGTAGCTGCGCGGGCAGCCGGTCACAGATCTTCGCTCACAGACCGGATTTTTTCGTCTTTAATATCACTAGTAAAATATGTTAATAATAGGGCGCCGCCTAAATGTGAGAAAAAAAACACCCCTGTGACGGGGAACACGCAGGAAAAAAAATAATGGAAATGTGGATTGGATTATGTTCACAGAGTTTCTTTCTCATCCTCTTAAAAAAAAAAAAAATCACCTCACAAAGCAGTCAAAAAATATGTCCCGAGGTGGAAAAATCCAGGGTTTTTTTTTCTTTCATTTCAAGAATTTTCTTTTTTATTTTTTTCCCCCTCAAAGCGGTTTTTGAAGCATTTCTCCAAGTGATGAGCGAATATACTCGTTACTCGAGATTTCCCGAGCACGCTCGGGTGTCCTCCGAGTATTTTTTAGTGCTCGGAGATTTGCCGTATATACTCGAGTATAAGCCGAAACCCCCCCCCCCCCCAATTTTGCCACAAAAAATTGGGAAAACTTAATGACTCGAGTATAAGCCTAGGGAGGGAAATGCAGCAGCTACCGGTAAATGTCAAAAATAAAAATAGATACCAATAAAAGTAAAATTAATTGAGACATCAGTAGGTTAAGTGTTTTTGAATATCCATATTGAGTCAGGAGCCCCATATAATGCTCCATAAAGTTCATTATGGCCCCATAAGATGCTCCATAAAGATATTTGCCCCATATAGTGCTGCACAAATGTTATGGCCCCATAAGATGCTCCATACAGACACTTGCCCCATGTAGTGCTGCACAAACGTTATGGCCCCATATAGTGCTGCAAAACGTCATGGCCCCATATAGTGCTGCACAAACATTATGGCCCCATATAATGCTGCACAAACGTTATGGCCCCTTATAGTGCTGCACAAACGTTATGGCCCCTTATAGTGCTGCACAAACATTATGGCCCCATATAATGCTGCACAAACGTTATGGCCCCTTATAGTGCTGCACAAACGTTATGGCCCCTTATAGTGTTGCACAAACATTATGGCCCCATATAATGCTGCACAAACGTTATGGCCCCTTATAGTGCTGCACAAACGTTATGGCCCCATATAGTGCTGCACAAACGTTATGGCCCCATATAGTGCTGCACAAACGTTATGGCCCCATAGATGCTCCATACAGACACTTGCCCCATTTGCTGTGATAAAAAAAAATCACATACTCACCTCTCCGTCGCTCAGGCCCCCGGCGCTTTCAATATTCATGTGCTGATTGTTTCAGCGCCGCTCCATCTTCAGCACTGACGTTCAGGCTGAGGGTGTGCACTAACCACGTCACCGCGCCCTCTGACCTGAGCGCCACTGCTGTAGATGGAGCGGCGTCGGAACGAGGAGCAGGTGAGTATCGCGCAGCGCTGCGCTCCCCTCCCGGTTATACTTACCTGCTCCCGGCGTTGTGCAGTCCCTGCTTCCCCGACGCCGCAGCTTCATCCTGTACTGAGCGGTCACCGTTACCGGCTCATTACTGTAATGAGTGGTACCATGTGGCCACTCACTACAGGAAGAAGCTGCCGGCGCCGGGAAGCCAGGGACCTGTAGGGACCGCGCCAGGAGTAGGTGAGTATAATTAGACAGCCCCCGCTCACCCTCACCTGCCGACCCCTGGGTATGACTCGAGTATAAGCCGAGAGTGGGACTTTCAGCCCAAAAAAATGTGCTGAAAATCTCGGCTTATACTCGAGTATATACGGTAGTTTTCCTCACCTCAACTGAATGATTTACATCTCTTAGCCAGTTTGATGACCGTGGGGATTCCCTAGCAACCAGGCAACCCCCACATGTACTTATGCTGGCTAACAGATGTAAATCATTCAGTAGCGGCATTGAAAACTAAATCTCCGAGCACTAAAAATTACTCGGAGGACCCCCGAGCGTGCTCGAGAAATCTCGAGTAACGAGTATATTCGCTCATCACTAGTTTCCCCCTCCACTCGGTGTTTACAGCCTTTTTGAGTTGGTGTTAAAAGGAACCTGTCACCCCAAAAATCGAAGATGAACTGCGGCCACCGGCATCAGGGGCTTATCTACAGCATTCTGTAATGCTGTAGATAAGCCCCCGATGTAACCTGAAAGATAAGAAAAAGAGGTTAGATTATACTCACCCAGGGGCGGTCCCGGTCCGATGGGCATCGCGGTCCTGTCCGGGGCCTCCTATCTTCTTGCGATGACATTCTCTTCTTGTCTTCTTGCCGTAGCTCCGGCGCAGGCGTACTTTGTCTGCCCTGTATCTGAGTGATGTGCGTTGTCTCACTCGCACCCATAGGCTTATATGACTGCGAGTGAGCAGAGACTCGGCCGAGTGTCGGTGACAATGGCAGCATGCTGCGATTTCACTCGCACACTGAAAACGGCTGAGGAAAAAAACGGTTAGGTGAGCTGCCCCATAGAGAAATACTGATCCGAGTGTTATGCGATTTTTTATCGCATAGCACTCGTCTATACTACGCTCTAGTGTGACTCCGGCCAAACAGAAACATATGCACCAATTCTGCATTTATCACCCACTCCTGGTTTTGGCTTACAAATACTGATGTAAAATACTGACCAAATACTGATAGTGTGACGACAGCCTTATAGTTCACAAGGTATCAGCATTTTTATTTTGAGTTTTCCTTTGGTCTTCATTAACAAGGCCTATAGTAATAAAAAAATGAAAGAATATTAAAGGGAACCTGTCACCCCAAAATCGAAGGTGAGCTAAGCCCACCCGCATCAATTGACTTATCTACAGCATTCTGTAATGCTGTAGATAAGCCCCGATGTATCCTGGAAGATGAGAAAAAGAGGGTAGAATATACTCACCCAGGGGCGGTCCCGGTCCAGTTCTGGTCCGATGGGCGTTGCGGTCCGGGGCCTCCCATCTTCTTACGATGCCGTCCTCTTCTTGCCTTCACGCTGCGGCTTTGGCGCAGGTGTAGTTTGTCTGCCCTGTTGAGGTCAGAGCAAAGTACCGCAGTGCGCAGGTGCCGGGAAAGGTCAGAGAGGCCCTGCGCCTGCGCACTGCAGTACTTTTCTCTGCCCTCAACAGGACAGACAAAGTACGCCTGCACCGGAGCAGCGACAGGAAGCAAAGAAGAAGACAACATTGTTTGAAGATAGGAGGCGCCGGACCAGGACCTGAGACGCCCATCGAACCGGACCGCCCCTGGGTGAGTATAATATAACCTGTTTTTCTTATCTTTCAGGTGACATGGGGACTTATCTACAGCATTACAGAATGCTGTAGATAAGCCCCTGATGCTGGTGGTCTTAGCTTATAGGGCCAAAATGGGGTGACAGATTCCCTTTAAATAGTGATGACCAAAAGTGCATTATGTCATGATATGTACTTTTGCCCTGTCCTGTATTTGAATAATATGCCATTTGATGTATGTAACTGTTCTCTGGTTTCTATTAGCTGTAATTTATGTATTTTCTTGTGCTGAGAGTTCACCTGTAACAATATGTCTCCTTCCCCCAATACTTGCAGCCCTAAGCTCTAATGTAATTAAGCTTTGTCAACATCACTAGTGGAGGAATAGCCATTCTTCCTCACAGCAGGTGGCTAGTCAAATGTACATACTACATAGATTAAGCGGAGCCCACCAGTCTAGAATCTTCTGGTGGACCCAACTATTGAATAGAAGGTGTGACCCCTACCCCCTTCATGGGCGGATCCCAGGAGCTCAGACAATCCATTCTTATTTTGAGATCAGATGTGAGTTGATCCTTGAAGGAGAAGGAGTGGGGATTCTTAGCTGAGGCAAGACCCCATGTCCATCTGGGACTGCGGAAGCGAATGGGGCGAGACTTGAGCTGAGGACATATCTCGTCGTTCGTGAGATTGTTTTAGGATCCCTTGGACTAATTGTGGACTATTGCTTTGTTACCTGGCACAAGGATTATCGGGAGGTGCCCCCGAACCTGTTCCACTGGACTAATTGTGGATTCTGTAGATCTACCTGCATGTGTTGTTCCAGCGTTCTTGATAATAAATCTGTGGAATCATCCCTTGGCCTGTTGTCCCTTCTTGCTCTGCCGTACACCCCGTCACAAACTGGTTGGCAGCAGAGGGACCAGAGCAGAAGGAATGGAGGACAAAGGCCCATCAACATCGGGAACCAACACCGCAGAGTACAAGAACTGGACTTTGGGGAGCCTACAATCAAAGGCCCGTGAAGTAGGAGTCCGTTTTAAGGGACTCTCCAAGGAGCAGCTTATTGAGGCTTTGGAAGGTGTTCACCTGCAAGATGACGCTGAGGAAGGATCCTCACAGCAAATGGAGGAAAGACTGCAGCCGGAGGTAAATACCCAAAAAAGTCAGTGGGTTGTGTGGTACGAGGAGGAGTTGGCATTGCTGGGAGAAGAGGCCACCATAGACTATAAGAAAGAGGCCATTCACCGAGCTCAGGAGAGGGATGCCATTCACAGAGCCGAGAGGGAGGCCATTCACAGAGCCGAGGAGAGGGAGGCCATTCACAGAGCCGAGGAGAGGGAGGCCATTCACAGAGCTCAGGAGAGGGAGGCCATTCACAGAGCCGAGGAGAGGGAGGCCATTCACAGAGCCGAGAGGGAGAGGGAGGCCATTCACAGAGCCGAGGAGAGGGAGGCCATTCACAGAGCTCAGGAGAGGGAGGCCATTCACAGAGCCGAGGAGAGGGAGGCCATTCACAGAGCCGAGGAGAGGGAGGCCATTCACAGAGCCGAGGACAGAGCTCAGGAGATGGCATTGCTGGAGAGGCAGATCGCTTTGGAAACAGCTAGAAGCTCCAGACAGACTCTAACCCCAGCACCCACCATGAGGGAACTCCCCAGAGTGTCCCGCAAAGACTTCAAACCCTTTAATGAGGCTGCAGGCGACATTGAGGGCTTCTTCCAGGACTTTGAGCATCAGTGTCGATTAATGGAAGTCCCAGAAAGGGACCGAGTCCGACATCTGGTGGGGCTCTTAGAGGGTGGAGCTGCCGCAGCCTATAGAGCTATGGACCCTCAGGGGAACTGTGAGTATGCGGAGATTAAACGGACTATTCTAGAACATTATGCTGTTACCCCAGACACTTACAGGACTCAGTTCCGTACTTTAGCCTGTGATGAGGAAGTGTCTTTCAAGATGTATGCCCACAGACTCAAACAGATATGTCATCGCTGGCTGGAGGCAGAGGAGGCCTTAACCTGGGAGACCTTCCTCCAGGTTATCCTAAAAGAGCAGTTTTACTTCAAGTGCCCTGCTGAGATCCGGGAATGGGTGCGTGAAAGGAGACCAGCCACTGTGGAGGAAGCTGCAGCTCTAGCTGATGAGGCTCTCACCATCAAGCCTCAGTGGAGGATTCTGTTGGAGGATGGAGAGAGGCCTACCAGCTCCACAACACTGGTGGCCCCCTGTTCTTCTGTCCCCATTGTTCCCCGTTCCTCTAAGCCACCACCTCATGCTGATACCCGTGTAAATGTGCCTCCAGTTGCTTCTACTGCGTTTTCTGGAATACGACGAGGAGAGGAAGTAGCAGAGCGCAGGTGTTATGGTTGTGGGCATCCGGGGCATCTGCAGGCCTCATGCCCAGCCAGCCCATGGAGGAGTCGTCCGCAAAACCCTACAGCACCTTCAGGTGGGGGCCGGCCTCCAGGTTCCCTTACCCCTCGCCCAAGAGGACGCCTTGGATGGAGTGAGACCCAGCACAGATGCTATCGATGTGGACAGCCGGGGCATCTGCAAGCCTCCTGCCCAGCTGTTCCAATGAGGATTTATCCTGTACCCAGTCGTATTATTAATTATGTACAGCCAAGTGCCATGGAGGACGACGTGTCACCACTACGTGAGGACTGGCCTTGTGCCTCACCCACCCATGTTGCACTAGGAGTTTATGGTGTGCGACCTGCAGCTATGACGACTTCTGCTCATCGAGGTAAGCACTTGCAGGAGGTCGTGCTGGATGGACAGAGACTTATTGGATTTTGTGACTCAGGGGCTTTCCTCACACTGGCTGATTCCCGAGTGGTTCGGCCTGAGGCAATCCATCGAGGACCTGGGATTGTCATTGAACTACTTCGTTATACCAAGAAACAGAAAGATGATCGGCACAGAGCTTCACTATAGCGCAATTGGAGATTCGCTTAAACGATCTGTTTCAGAAGGACAGATGAGGTCTCCCTTGCTGTGAGCTGCGGGTGGTGCTATGCAATCGTCAGAGTTTTGTACAAGACCATATAATGAGAAGAAAAATGATGCAGCACTCACCCTTGCGCTTCTTCCAAGTGTGCTCTTTATTCAGCAAAACATACTATGCATAGTATGAACCGGCATACGCAGTGATCTGTGAGGGAGCGGGAGTGAGGAGAGACCGGACGGCAGCTGTTTCGCGCTACGGCGCTTCTACAGGTCCATGCTTGGACTATTGCTTTACTACCTGGCACAAGGATTATCGGGAGGTGCCCCCGAACCTGTTCCACTGGACTAATTGTGGATTCTGTAGATCTACCTGCATGTGTTGTTCCAGCGTTCTTGATAATAAATCTGTGGAATCATCCCTTGGCCTGTTGTCCCTTCTTGCTCTGCCGTACACCCCGTCACACATTATCAGAGCATGCTTGAACACTATGTTTCAGTCCCGGCGCCTGCATGTCTCGCTGTTATTCGACAGCCGCAACATATGAAGGGATTGCTTAACAAACAGGTAACCCCTGCATGTGTTGCGGGTGTTGAACAGCCGTGAGACATGCAGGTGCGGGGACTCGACCACATTTTTCAAGCAAGCCAAAGACACTCGGTTAGCACACAAGCATGCTCGGATAACACCTTATCCCAGCATGTTCGCTAATCACTAGTACGCCAAAGCCGCAGCGTGAAGGCAAGAAGAGGACGGCATCGTAAGAAGATGGGAGGCCCCGGACCGCGACCACGACGCCCATCGAACCAGAACCGGACCGGGACCGCCCCTGGGTGAGTATAATCTAACCTCTTTTTCTCATCTTTCAGGATACATCGTTGGCTAATCTACAACATTACAGAATGCTGTAGATAAGCCCCTGATGCCGGTGGGCTTAGCTCACCTTCGATTTTGGGGGTGACAGGTTCCCTTTAAACTAATTCTTAATACTAAATCTATGGCTTGTAGTTAATTATATATATTCCGCTAATAACGTGATAAAATATCCACAATAATTTCTTTGGTGACAGTGGCATCGTCTCTATATATTTACTCTCTCTACTTTACATATTTATGCCACGTTTATTCTACTATATTAATTATATAATTACCTTTAACCCCCAGGTCATTTTCCGTTTTTGTTTCTCCGTTTTTTGCTCCCCTTCATTTCAGAACCATAACTTTTTTATTTTTTCGTCAATATGGCCATGTGAGGGCTTGGTTTTTGCAAGACAAGTTGTAATTTTGAACGACATCATTGGTTTTAACATATCGTCTATTGGAAAATGGGAAAAAATTCCAAGTGTGGTGAAATTGCAAAAAAAAGTGTAATTCCACAGTTGTTGGTTTTTTTTCCATGTTCACTAAATGCTAAAACTGACCTACTATTATGATTCTCCAGATCATTACGGGTCTTCAGATAACAAACATGTCTAGGTTTTTTTAATTTAAGTGGCAAAAAAGATTCCAAAATTTGAAAATAAAAATAATTGGCGTCATTTTCCGATACCGATAGCGTCCCCATTTTTCACGATCTGGGGCTGGGCGAGGGCTTTTTTTTTGCGCGCTGAGCTGACGCTTTTTTTTTATACAATTTTGGTGTAGATACAATGTTTTGATTGCTCGTTATTGCATTTTATTGCAATGTAGCGGCAACCAAAAAAAGCGATCTGGCATTTTGAATTTTTTCTCATTAAGCCATTTAAAGATCGGTTTAATTCTTTTTTTATATTGATAGATCTGGCAATTTGGAACACAGCGATACCAAATATGTGTATATTCATAGTAACATAGTAACATAGTTAGTAAGGCCGAAAAAAGACATTTGTCCATCCAGTTCAGCCTATATTCCATCATAATAAATCCCCAGATCTACGTCCTTCTACAGAACCTAATAATTGTATGATACAATATTGTTCTGCTCCAGGAAGACATCCAGGCCTCTCTTGAACCCCTCGACTGAGTTCGCCATCACCACCTCCTCAGGCAAGCAATTCCAGATTCTCACTGCCCTAACAGTAAAGAATCCTCTTCTATGTTGGTGGAAAAACCTTCTCTCCTCCAGACGCAAAGAATGCCCCCTTGTGCCCGTCACCTTCCTTGGTATAAACAGATCCTCAGCGAGATATTTGTATTGTCCCCTTATATACTTATACATGGTTATTAGATCGCCCCTCAGTCGTCTTTTTTCTAGACTAAATAATCCTAATTTCGCTAATCTATCTGGGTATTGTAGTTCTCCCATCCCCTTTATTAATTTTGTTGCCCTCCTTTGTACTCTCTCTAGTTCCATTATATCCTTCCTGAGCACCGGTGCCCAAAACTGGACACAGTACTCCATGTGCGGTCTAACTAGGGATTTGTACAGAGGCAGTATAATGCTCTCATCATGTGTATCCAGACCTCTTTTAATGCACCCCATGATCCTATTTGCCTTGGCAGCTGCTGCCTGGCACTGGCTGCTCCAGGTAAGTTTATCATTAACTAGGATCCCCAAGTCCTTCTCCGGGTCCGGCGCCTCCCATCTTCATGCGATGATGTCCTCTTCTTGTCTTCCTGCCGTGGCTGCGGCGTACTGATTTGCCCTGTTGAGGGCAGGGCAAAGTACTGCAGTACGCAGGTGCTGTGCCTCTTTGACCTTTCCCGACACAACTGCGCATGCCCAAAAAACAACTTACAGCGCAGGCGCCAGGGACGCTAATGAAGGAAGAAGAGAAGGCGCGCAGAGGCCCTGAGTGACAGCTGTGGTGCTTCTGTGTTAGGGGGGAAAGACCTGCCCCCCTGGCAATTTCAAGGTATTAGGGACAAATTTGATAAATGATTCTTTCAGCAGTGGCAGGAACAAGAACTAAAAGAGCCACCTTGTCAGAATGCAGCATTAGTGCTGCACAAGGTGGCTTTTTTAGATACAAATGCCTGGGGGTGACAGGTTCCCTTTAAGTGATTTCATGATTGAGAACAGGTGGCAGTAATCAGGCCTGCGTATGGCTAGGGAATTTGAACTCAAAGATGTGATAAACCACAGTTATGTTTAAAGCGGGGTGGGAGCAATAACTTTTTCACACAGGGCCCTGTAGGTTTGGATTTCCCCCCCCCCCCATCATAAAGACCTTAATTAACCCCTTAGTGACAGAGCCAATTTGGTACTTAATGACCAAGCCAATTTTTAGAATTCTGACCACTGTCACTTTATGAGGTTATAACTCTGAAAAGCTCTAACGGATCCCGCTGATTCTGAGCCTGTTTTTTCGTAACATATTGTACTTCATGTTAGTGGTAACATTTCTTCAATATTACTTGCGTTTATTTATGAAAAAACGTAAACATGGCGAAAACTTTTAAAATTTTGCAATTTTCAAACTTTGAATTTTTATACCCTTAAATCAGAGCGCTATGTCAGAAATTTGACCCCAAAAGTTGTTGTCCAGTTTATCCTGAGTACGCCGATACCCCATATGTGGGGGACCACTGTTTGGGCACACAGCGGGGCTCAGAAGGGAAGTAGTGACGTTTTAAAATGCAGACTTTCATGGACTGGTCAGCGGGCATCATGTTGCGTTTGCAGAGACCCTGATGTACCTAAACAGTAAAAAAAAAAAAACGCAAGTGACCCCATTTTGGAAAATAGACCCCAAGGAGCTTATCTAGATGTGTGGTGAGCACTATGAACCCCAAAGTGCTTCACAGAAGTTTATAACGTAGAGCCGTGAAAATAACAAATCATAATTTTTCCACAAAAATTATCTTTTCACTCCCAAATTTTTACTTTCACAAGGGTAATATGAAAAATTGGACCATGAAGGTTGTTGCGCAATTTGTCCTGAGTACGTTGATACCCCATATGTGGGGGGACCACTGTTTGGGCGCATGGTAGAGCTCGGAAGGGAAGGAGCGCCGTTTTGGAATTCAGACTTTGATAGAATGGTCTGCGGGCATCATGTTGCATTTGCAGAGCCCCTGATGTGCCTAAACAGTAGAAACCCCACAAGAGACCCCATTTTGGAAACTAGACCCCCCCCCAAGGAACTTATCTAGATGTGTGGGGAGCACAATGAACCCCCAAGTGATTCACAGAATTTTATAATGTAGAGCTGTGAAAATAAAAAATCATATTTTTTTCACAAAAATGATCTTTTCACCCGCAAATTTTTACTTTCACAAGGGTAACAGGAGAAATTGGACCATTAAAGTTTTGTCCAATTTGTCCTGAGTGCGCTGAAGCCCCATATGTGGAGGTAAATCACTGTTTGAGTGCATGGCAGAGATCAGAAGGGAGGGATCACCACTTGACTTTTTCAACGCAAAATTGGCTGGAATCAATGGTGCAGCTATGTCATGTTTTGAGACCCCCTGATGTACCTAAACAGTGGAAACCGCCAATTCTAACTTCAACCCTAATCCCAACACACCCCTCACCCTAATCCCAATCCTAACCATAACTAATCACAACCCTAACCCCAACATAACACTAATCCTAATCCCAACCTTTACCCTAATTCCAACCCTAACCATAACCCTAATCCCAAACCTAACCCTAATCCCAAACCTAAGGCTTCTTTTACACTTATCTGCTTTTTTTTGCGGCCCGTTATTGCGGACCTTTTTTGCGGGCTGACCACAAAAAACTTGTGGATCGCCGTTTTTTGGGTTTGCAATAATATGGCAAAAGTATTGAAAAAAAAAAATGGCGTCCCGCAAAACTGGAAGTCCCGGTGCACCGCAAAAACAACCTTCCGTTGTTTTTGCGGCCCCATTGAATTACAATTACCGGCGATCGCAACCCGGGGGTTGGTAAAAACCAACCTGAATCATGTTCTCTGGGGTCTCGGCTACCCCCACAGCCGAGACCCCGGAGAAAATCTGACTCTGGGGGGGTGCTATACACTTTTACACAGTGCCGTTAATTAACTACGCTGTGGTTTAAGTACCCTTAACTGCCGCCGTTAAAAGGCGTATCGGCGGTCGTTAAGGGCTTAAAAAACTACATTTTGTGTTTACTTCTGTTATCTTTGTCTAATATTTACATTTGTTTGGTGGTATTTTTATATAGCACTAACATATTCCGCAGTGTTTTACAGTTTGCACACATTATCATTGCTGTCCCCAATGGGGTTCACAATATAAATTCTCTATCAGTATGGTTTTTTTTGGAATGTGGGAGGAAACCGGAGTACCCGGAGGAAACCCATGCAAACACGGAGAGAACATACAAACTCCTTGCAGATGTTGTCATTGGTGGGATTTGAACACAGGACCCCAGCGCTGAAAGGCTGCAGTGCTAACCACTGAGCTGCCGTGCTGATTACATGTGGGGATTCCCTAGCAACCAGGCACCCCCCACATGTACTCAGCCTGGCTAGTAGCTGTACATCATTCAGCTGGGGCAATGAAAACGAAATCTCCGAGCAGTCATAAATACTTGGAGACCACCCGAGCAGCGAATACACTCGCTCATCACTATTAAAAAACAATAATCAAGGCACACACCTGAGAGGTAGATAGAAATCATCAAGAAATCCCCATGGAGGTTTGGACCAGATGGAAAAATGTGGTAAAAGTGATGTTCCATCTGTAACTGCAGTGAAATAACTGAAATTTGCTGAGCTGTTATTTACCACAATATGGTCACTTTATGGTGGAAATACTGGCCTTTTATAGTGCTTTTTACATCGTTTGCAGAGGTGTAAAGTGTCATTATTTACACTATAATCTGTAATGGTAGTGTTCATGGTGTGGCAGTATTCATTTAGCCTTGCAGAGTGGTTTTATTGGGAATATTGTGCAGTGTTATGTAGAAGTAAAACCCTAATTCCAAAAAATGGTGTGACTGTCTAAAGTGTAAAGAAAACAAGAATCCAATGATTTGGAAACCTCTTATAGCCATATTTTATTCACAACAGAACACAGATCAGAAGGTGAACGATAGACATTTTTCCATTTCATTTGAAAAAATTAATTCATTTAGAAATTGATGGGAGCAACACACCTCTAAAAAAAAGTTGGGTTAGGGTTAGCGAAAGGCTGGAAAAATAAGTGGTACTAATGACAAACATCCTGAAGGTCAATTTTCAAATAGTCACTTGACTGTGTGTAAAAAGATCCAACACATCAGCCGAAGAGACCTTATACTCGAAGGTCACACTTCACATCACATAACATATACAAACTCTGGTTTGGGATCCAGGATCAAGAAGTGTATGTAAAAGATGATAAAATTGAAAAAAAAAAATAGCGCATATTCAGTAGAGAAATCCAGTGTTAAATGAATGAATGAATAAGGATATGGTCCAAGAAGATTACCTACATGAAGGCCAAGGGAGATGTGAATGCTGGCTGTGTCCCTCACCCCGATGCGCGTTTCGCTTGACTTCTTCTGAGGGCGCTGAATTTAACACTGGATTTCTCTACTGAATATGCCTTATATCCAATAGACATGCAGTGGGGCAAAAAAGTATTTAGTCAGTCAGCAATAGTGCAAGTTCCACCACTTAAAAAGATGAGAGGCGTCTGTAATTTACATCATAGGTAGACCTCAACTATGGGAGACAAACTGAGAAAAAAAATCCAGACAATCAAATTGTCTGTTTTTTTAACATTTTATTTGCATATTATGGTGGAAAATAAGTATTTGGTCAGAAACAAAATTTCATCTCAATACTTTGTAATATATCCTTTGTTGGCAATGACAGAGGTCAAACGTTTTCTGTAAGTCTTCAGAAGGTTGCCACACACTGTTGTTGGTATGTTGGCCCATTCCTCCATGCCGATCTCCTCTAGAGCAGTGATGTTTTTGGCTTTTCGCTTGGCAACACGGACTTTCAACTCCCTCCAAATGTTTTCTATAGGGTTGAGATCTGGAGACTGGCTAGGCCACTCCAGGACCTTGAAATGCTTCTTACGAAGCCACTCCTTCGTTGCCCTGGCGGTGTGCTTTGGATCATTGTCATGTTGAAAGACCCAGCCACGTTTCATCTTCAATGCCCTTGCTGATGGAAGGAGGTTTGCACTCAAAATCTCACGATACATGGCCCCATTCATTCTTTCATGTACCCGGATCAGTTGTCCTGGCCCCTTTGCAGGGAAACAGCCCCAAAGCATGATGTTTCCACCACCATGCTTTACAGTAGGTATGGTGTTTGATGGATGCAACTCAGTATTCTTTTTCCTCCAAACACGACAACTTGTGTTTCTACCAAACAGTTCCAGTTTGGTTTCATCAGAACATAGGACATTCTCCCAAAACTCCTCTGGATCATCCAAATGCTCTCTAGCAAACTTCAGACGGGCCCAGACATAGTAACATAGTAACATAGTAACATAGTTAGTAAGGCCGAAAAAAGACATTTGTCCATCCAGTTCAGCCTATATTCCATCATAATAAATACCCAGATCTACGTCCTTCTACAGAACCTAATAATTGTATGATACAATATTGTTCTGCTCCAGGAAGACATCCAGGCCTCTCTTGAACCCCTCGACTGAGTTCGCCATCACCACCTCCTCAGGCAAGCAATTCCAGATTCTCACTGCCCTAACAGTAAAGAATCCTCTTCTATGTTGGTGGAAAAACCTTCTCTCCTCCAGACGCAAAGAATGCCCCCTTGTGCCCGTCACCTTCCTTGGTATAAACAGATCCTCAGCGAGATATTTGTATTGTCCCCTTATATACTTATACATGGTTATTAGATCGCCCCTCAGTCGTCTTTTTTCTAGACTAAATAATCCTAATTTCGCTAATCTATCTGGGTATTGTAGTTCTCCCATCCCCTTTATTAATTTTGTTGCCCTCCTTTGTACTCTCTCTAGTTCCATTATATCCTTCCTGAGCACCGGTGCCCAAAACTGGACACAGTACTCCATGTGCGGTCTAACTAGGGATTTGTACAGAGGCAGTATAATGCTCTCATCATGTGTATCCAGACCTCTTTTAATGCACCCCATGATCCTGTTTGCCTTGGCAGCTGCTGCCTGGCACTGGCTGCTCCAGGTAAGTTTATCATTAACTAGGATCCCCAAGTCCTTCTCCCTGTCAGATTTACCCAGTGGTTTCCCGTTCAGTGTGTAATGGTGATATTGATTCCCTCTTCCCATGTGTATAACCTTACATTTATCATTGTTAAACCTCATCTGCCACCTTTCAGCCCAAGTTTCCAACTTATCCAGATCCATCTGTAGCAGAATACTATCTTCTCTTGTATTAACTGCTTTACATAGTTTTGTATCATCTGCAGATATCGATATTTTACTGTGTAAACCTTCTACCAGATCATTAATGAATATGTTGAAGAGAACAGGTCCCAATACTGACCCCTGCGGTACCCCACTGGTCACAGCGACCCAGTTAGAGACTATACCATTTATAACCACCCTCTGCTTTCTATCACTAAGCCAGTTGCTAACCCATTTACACACATTTTCCCCCAGACCAAGCATTCTCATTTTGTGTACCAACCTCTTGTGCGGCACGGTATCAAACGCTTTGGAAAAATCGAGATATACCACGTCCAATGACTCACCGTGGTCCAGTCTATAGCTTACCTCTTCATAAAAACTGATTAGATTGGTTTGACAGGAGCGATTTCTCATAAACCCATGCTGATATGGAGTTAAACAGTTATTCTCATTGAGATAATCCAGAATAACATCCCTCAGAAACCCTTCAAATATTTTACCAACAATAGAGGTTAGACTTACTGGCCTATAATTTCCAGGTTCACTTTTAGAGCCCTTTTTGAATATTGGCACCACATTTGCTATGCGCCAGTCCTGCGGAACAGACCCTGTCGCTATAGAGTCACTAAAAATAAGAAATAATGGTTTATCTATTACATTACTTAGTTCTCTTAGTACTCGTGGGTGTATGCCATCCGGACCCGGAGATTTATCTATTTTAATCTTATTTAGCCGGTTTCGCACCTCTTCTTGGGTTAGATTGGTGACCCTTAATATAGGGTTTTCATTGTTTCTTGGGATTTCACCTAGCATTTCATTTTCCATCGTGAATACCGTGGAGAAGAAGGTGTTTAATATGTTAGCTTTTTCCTCGTCATCTACAACCATTCTTTCCTCACTATTTTTTAAGGGGCCTACATTTTCAGTTTTTATTCTTTTACTATTGATATAGTTGAAGAACAGTTTGGGATTAGTTTTACTCTCCTTAGCAATGTGCTTCTCTGTTTCCTTTTTGGCAGCTTTAATTAGTTTTTTAGATAAAGTATTTTTCTCCCTATAGTTTTTTAGAGCTTCAATGGTGCCATCCTGCTTTAGTAGTGCAAATGCTTTCTTTTTACTGTTAATTGCCTGTCTTACTTCTTTGTTTAGCCACATTGGGTTTTTCCTATTTCTAGTCCTTTTATTCCCACAAGGTATAAACCGCTTACACTGCCTATTTAGGATGTTCTTAAACATTTCCCATTTATTATCTGTATTCTCATTTCTGAGGATATTGTCCCAGTCTACCAGATTAAGGGCATCTCTAAGCTGTTCAAACTTTGCCTTCCTAAAGTTCAGTGTTTTTGTGACTCCCTGACAAGTCCCCCTAGTGAAAGACAGGTGAAACTGCACAATATTGTGGTCGCTATTTCCTAAATGCCCAACCACCTGCAGATTTGTTATTCTGTCAGGTCTATTAGATAGTATTAGGTCTAAAAGTGCTGCTCTTCTGGTTGGATTCTGCACCAATTGTGAAAGATAATTTTTCTTGGTTATTAGCAGAAACCTGTTGCCTTTATGGGTTTCACAGGTTTCTGTTTCCCAGTTAATATCCGGGTAGTTAAAGTCCCCCATAACCAGGACCTCATTATGGGTTGCAGCTTCATCTATCTGCTTTAGAAGTAGACTTTCCATGCTTTCTGTTATATTTGGGGGTTTGTAACAGACCCCAATGAGAATTTTGTTACCATTTTTCCCTCCATGAATTTCAACCCATATGGACTCGACATCCTCATTCCCTTCGCTAATATCCTCCCTTAAAGTGGACTTTAGACAAGACTTTACATAGAGACAAACCCCTCCTCCTCTCCGATTTTTACGATCCTTTCTAAACAGACTGTAACCCTGTAAGTTAACTGCCCAGTCATAGCTTTCATCTAACCATGTCTCGGTTATTCCCACTATGTCAAAGTTACCTGTAGATATTTCTGCTTCTAGTTCTTCCATCTTGTTTGTCAGGCTTCTGGCGTTTGCGAGCATGCAGTTTAGAGGATTTTGTTTTGTTCCAATCTCCTCACTGTGGATTGTTTTAGAAATGTTCTTACCTCCCTTCTGAGTATGTTTTCCTGGGTCGTCTTTGTTCGAGTCTAATGTTTTTCTTCCCGTCCCCTCTTCTTCTAGTTTAACGCCCTCCTGATGAGTGTAGCGAGTCTTCTGGCGAATGTGTGTTTCCCAGGTTGGACATGTACTGGTTTAAGCAGTGGGACACGTCTGGCACTGCAGGATCTGAGTCCATGGTGGCGTAGTGTGTTACTTATGGTAGGCCTTGTTACATTGGTCCCAGCTCTCTGCAGTTCATTCACTAGGTCCCCCCGCGTGGTTCTGGGATTTTTGCTCACCGTTCTTGTGATCATTCTGACCCCACGGGGTGGGATTTTGCGTGGAGCCCCAGATCGAGGGAGATTATCAGTGGTCTTGTATGTCTTCCATTTTCTAATTATTGCTCCCATTGTTGATTTCTTCACTCCAAGCTGGTTGGCTATTGCAGATTCAGTCTTCCCAGCCTGGTGCAGGGCTACAATTTTGTTTCTGGTGTCCTTTGACAGCTCTTTGGTCTTCGCCATAGTGGAGTTTGGAGTCAGACTGTTTGAGGGTGTGCACAGGTGTCTTTTTATACTGATAACAAGTTTAAACAGGTGCCATTACTACAGGTAATGAGTGGAGGAAAGAGGAGACTCTTAAAGAAGAAGTTACAGGTCTGTGAGAGCCAGAAATCTTGATTGTTTGTTTCTGACCAAATACTTATTTTCCACCATAATATGCAAATAAAATGTTAAAAAAACAGACAATGTGATTTTCTGGATTTTTTTCCCTCAGTTTGTCTCCCATAGTTGAGGTCTACCTATGATGTAAATTACAGACGCCTCTCATCTTTTTAAGTGGTGGAACTTGCATTATTGCTGACTGACTAAATACTTTTTTGCCCCACTGTACATCATTAAACACTATGCACTTTGTGAGTGAAATGCTTCTCCATGTAAGATGCACCAAGCACCTTCTTAACTTGCTGCATCTACACTTTCCCACACTTATCCAAAGCTTACGAGAAGAAAAAAAATGTGTAAATTATACATGTACAGTAACCTCACATGAAAACCAATATAAATGTATGTATTGTGTCTAGTACACTTTTTGTATTTGTAATTTATACGTGTTGCTGTGTTCCCCAGTTGACGTGAGGCACCTAGTGTTTTTTTTTATATTTTAAAGTTATTACTGAATAATTAATAAACATTTGAT
The DNA here is from genome assembly GCF_032444005.1 of Ranitomeya imitator. Taxonomy (NCBI): domain Eukaryota; kingdom Metazoa; phylum Chordata; class Amphibia; order Anura; family Dendrobatidae; genus Ranitomeya; species Ranitomeya imitator. The sequence goes on from NC_091290.1 coordinate 31,723,111, forward strand.
TTTACTTGATTCTGGATCCCAATCCATAGTCTGTATTTGCCATGTGTGTAAAGGGCATGTCAGAGAGGCAGAGTCTCTCAGAAGCGAATATCGCCGGAGGTTCACCAATCTGTGAATAAACGTATCTAGAAATGTGGAACAATTTCAGAAAACTGCGAAGAGATTGAATATCCCACCACCTACAGCACATAATACCATCAAAAGATTCAGAAATTCTAGAGAAATCCATATGTTCACCATTCCACAGTTCGCCCTGAATTCTATAAATTCAGGTTACGGCTCCATCATGCAAAGAAGAAGCCATATATCAAACAAAATCCAGAAACGTCTTCTCTGTGCCAAAGCTTATTAACAATGGACTGAGGGAAAATGGAACCGGTTCTGTGGTCGGATTAATTGTATTGTTTATGGGCGCCACAGAGGATGTGTCCTTCGGAGGAGGAGAGGGACCATCCAGCTTGTTATCCATGCACAGTTCTTGCATCTCTGATGGTATGCGAGCTGCATTAGGGCTTATGGCATCGACGGCGCACGCATAAAAGGTGCAATCAATGCTGAGCAGTATACAGAGGTGTTAGAACAAGATATGCTCCATCCAGACAACATCTACTACAGTGAAGACCTTGTATATTTCAGAAAGACAGTGGCAAACCATATCCATCACACCATCATGGCTTCACAGAAGAAGAGTTCAGGGTACGAACCGGTCCCTGACAATCCAGAACTTTCACTAATAGAAAACATTTGGCACATTATGAATGGTTGTATTATGCATTTAGTTGGTGCTCATGGTGTGGCGGTAGTAATTTAGTCCAGTATAGTGGTTTTATTGGTAATATTGATCTTTGCACAGTGTGGTTTGTTGTTATGTAAAAGTATCATGTGTTCGCTATTTAGCAGTGAGGTTAGTGTTCATGGCTTGGTGATATTTAATTAGCCTGGTATAGTGGCATTTTTGGTAATATTGGACCTTCCACAGTGTTTTCTTATGTATAAGTATCCATTCACTATATAGATTTGATGGTGTGGCAGTATTAACCCCTTTCCGACATCGGGCGTAATAGTTATTGGACACCCTCCCTTTGATGAACCCACATCTTTCCTGGCACACGTCAGCTGTTTTGAACAGGGCTTCTGGGGACGCAGAAAATGCACAAGTCCAAGGGCCCACTCGCAGTAACAACATGATTATTCTCACCCACTGGGACTCATCCCCTGAAGACTGGGGTTGTAGAGTACAAAATACACTACAGCTCCCACTGAACACCCTAAAGTGTTTTTTTTCTTTATCCCCGAAAATTTATCAGGAAGGGCCACTACAGATCCAGGACAAACCAACTGCAAGTCAGAAGGTACAGACATCATAGCTATTGCCGGCAGAGAGCTCAAGGAAACACTCATCTACAAAATCGACCCTGCAGCTGGAACTGTCACGATTCTAGATTCTGGTGCTTTTTAGCCAGATCCTGAATCATGTGAGTTAGATTCACCATCTGGGGAAAAAAAGTATATGGCCAGTTGTAATGGGACACTGAGTTACAAACGTGATGCTGAGTCACTACTCACGGACAAGCCATGAGACAGGGTAGTCAAAAGGTCCAGGGCTAGATACCAAGAAAACTAATCCTAAACAGAGGGGTAAGACAAATGTGTAGTCAGGTCAAAATTCAGGGTCAGAATTCCAGGAAAGTAGCGGATCAAGACAAAGGGGCTAGGCAAACAGATGGTCAAAGGCAAGGTTTGGTAATAAAATATCAGAAACAGAGCACTAGAGAACAAGGCACACACTACCGAGCTAAAGCTATGACTAATCAGATACTGACAGCCAGGTAATCACCTAGAACGGAAAACACCTGGAACAAATCCAGCACGCCCCTGCCCTGATTGATGGCTGGACTGTCACTCACAATACCGACAGCTCAGTATGCCCCTGCCTCAGATTGCACGACTGGGATGTCACTCAAATACTGAAAGCTCAGTACGCTCACTGTGTCCAGCAAACAATGAGTGGTGGAATTGTGACAATTAATTTAGTCTCATATAGTGGTATTATTGTTTTTTGTACAGTGTGTTTTGTCATGTATTCACTATGTAGCGGTGACGTTAGTGTTCATGATGTGGCAGTATTAATTTAGCCCAGTATAGTGGTATTATTGGTAATAATGGCCTTTGTCATAGAGAAAAATTAAAATCCATAAATACAGTACAGAGCAAGAGTTTGGACACACCTTCTCATTTAAAGATTTTTCTGTATTTTCACGACTATGAAAATTGTACATTCACACTGAAGGCATCAAAACTATGAATTAACACATGTGGAATTATATACTTAACAAAAAAGTGGGAAACAACTGAAATTATGTCTTATACTAGATGGTGGCCCGATTCTAACGCATTGGGTATTCTAGAATATGTATTTATGTATGTATATAGCAGCCACATAATATATAGCACAGGCCATGTAGTATATAGGAGCCATTTAGTATATAGCAGAAAAATACTACGTGGCCTGTGCTATATACTATGTGGCTGCTATATACATACATATTGTAGAATACCCGATGCGTTAATACAGGCCACGCAATATATAACAGTGGCCACGCAGTATATAACACAGCCATGTACTATATAACACAGCCCACGCAGTATATAGCAGCCACGCAGTATATAACACTGGCCATGTAATATATAGCACAGCCCACGCAGTATATTGCAGCCACATATATAACACTGCCCACGCAGTATATAGCAGCCACGTAGTATGTAACAGTGGCCACATAGTATATAACACGCAGTATAGAACATAGCCCACGTAGTATATAGCACAGCCACGTAGTATATAACACTGCCCATGGAGTATATCACACAGCCCACATAGTATATAACACTGTCTATGTAGTATATAGCAGCCACGTGGTATCTAACACAGCCCACGTAGTATACAGCAGTGTGAGCACCATATCCCTGTTAAAAAAAAATAATTAAAATAAAAAGTTATATACTCACCTCCTGGGATCCAGCGAAGCTCCGGCGATACGTGCACGGCTGCCGCCATCTTCCATTCACATGATGCATTGCGAAATTACCCAGATGACTTAGCGGTCTCACATCGCCGGGAACGGAAGATGGTGGCAGGCGTGTGCGGCTCGGCGGACTACGGAGGGTGAGAATAGCAGTTTTTTTTATTATTTTTAACATTACATTTTTTAGTATTGATGCCGCATAGGCAGCATCAATAGTAAAAATTGGGGACACACAGGGTTAATAGCAGCGGTTACGGAGTGCGTTACCCGCGGCATAACGCGGTCCGTTACCGCCGGCATTAACCCTGTGTGAGCGGTGACTGGAGGGGAGTATGCGGGCGCCAGGCACTGACTGCGGGGAGTAAGGAGCGGCCATTTTCTTCCGGACTGTGCCCGTCGCTGAGTGGTCGTGGCTGTTTTGCCGCGACCAATCAGCGACTTGGATTTCCATGAGACAGAGGCCGCAACCAATGAATATCCATGACAGACAGACAGAAAGACGGAAGTGACCCTTAGACAATTATATGGTAGATTCTAGGTTCTTCAAAGTAGCCACCTTTTGCTTTGATGACTGCTTTGCACACTCTTGGCATTCTCTTGATGAGCTTCAAGAGGTAGTCACCAGGAATGGTCTTCCAACAATCTTGAAGTAGTTCCCAGAGATGCTTAGCACTTGTTGGCCCTTTTGCCTTCACTCTGCGGTTCAGCTCACCCCAAACCATCTCGATTGGGTTCAGGTCTGGTGACTGTGGAGGCCAGGTCATCTGGCGTAGCACCCCATCACTCTCCTTCTTGGACAAATAGCCCTTACACAGCCTGGAGGTGTATTTGGGGTCATTGCCCTGTTGAAAAATAAATGATGGTCCAACTAAACGCAAACCGGATGGAATAGCATGCCGCTGCAAGATGCTGTGGTAGCCATGCTGGTTCAGTATGCCTTCAATTTTGATTAAATCCCCAACAGTGTCACCAGCAAAGCCCCCCCACACCATCACACCTCCTCCTCCATGCTTCACGGTGGGAACCAGGCATGTAGAGTCCATCCGTTCACCTTTTTGCGTCGCACAAAGACACGGTGGTTGGAACCAAAGATCTCAAATTTGGACCCATCAGACCAAAGCACAGATTTCCACTGGTCTAATGTCGATTCCTTGTGTTCTTTAGCCCAAACAAGTTTCTTCTACTTGTTGCCTGTCCTTAGCAGTGGTTTCCTAGCAGCTAGTTTACCATGAAGGCCTGCTGCACAAAGTCTCCTCTTAACAGTTGTTGTAGAGATGTGTCTGCTGCTAGAACTCTGTGTGGCATTGACCTGGTCTCTAATCTGAGCTGCTGTTAACCTGCGATTTCTTAGGCTGGTGACTCAGATAAACTTATCCTCAGAAGCAGAGGTGACTCTTGGTCTTCCTTTCCTGGGGCGTTCCTCATGTGAGCCAGTTTCTTTGTAGCGCTTGATGTTTTTTGCCACTCCTCTCGGGGGACACTTTCTAAGTTTTCCCAATTTTTCAGACTGACTGACCTTCATTTGTTAAAGTAATGATGGCCACTCGTTTTCCTTTACTTAGCTGCTTTTTTCTTGCCATAATACAAATTCTAACAGTCTATTCAGTAGGACTATCAGCTGTGTATCCACCAGACTTCTGCACAACACAACTGATGGTCCCAACCCCATTTATAAGGCAAGAAATCCCACTTATTAAACCTGACAGGGCACACCTGTGAAGTGAAAACCATTTCCGGTGACTACCTCTTGAAGCTCATCAAGAGAATGCCAAGAGTGTGCAAAGCAGTCAGCAAAGCAAAAGGTAGCAACTTTGAAGAACCTAGAATATAAGACATATTTTCAGTTTCACACTTTTTTGTAAAGTATATAATTCCACGTGTTAATTCATAGTTTTGATGCCTTCAGTGTGAATTTACAATTTTCATAGTCATGAAAATACAGAAAAGTTTTTAAATGAGAAGGTGTGTCCAAACTTATGCTTTGTACTGTACATCTCCAGAGAGGCGACATGTTACCCTCACATTGAACCTTTGGGATTAACAGTGGCTGGGAAAGAGAATTTAATTGCAACTGGGGAAATGAGATATAGCTGACACTTCAACCTCCCCATTAAAGTAGGGGCCTCCTGCAGTGACCAGTTAATTAGAACAGGAGTTTTTCTCTGAAAAAGACATTAAGGCTGAGATTAGTTTATGCAGAGGCGGTGAAGTAGGCTTCCCAGGCAAAAGCTTCCTCTGTTCAAAAAACTTACCACAGACCTATTGGATTTAATGGTCAGTGATGAATATTGGGGCTTGCATTGATCCGATATTTACAGGTCCTTCTCAAAAAATTAGCATATAGTGTTAAATTTCATTATTTACCATAATGTAATGATTACAATTAAACTTTCATATATTATAGATTCATTATCCACCAACTGAAATTTGTCAGGTCTTTTATTGTTTAAATACTGATGATTTTGGCATACAACTCCTGATAACCCAAAAAACCTGTCTCAATAAATTAGCATATCAAGAAAAGGTTCTCTAAACGACCTATTACCCTAATCTTCTGAATCAACTAATTAACTCTAAACACATGCAAAAGATACCTGAGGCTTTTATAAACTCCCTGCCTGGTTCATTACTCAAAACCCCCATCATGGGTAAGACTAGCGACCTGACAGATGTCAAGAAGGCCATCATTGACACCCTCAAGCAAGAGGGTAAGACCCAGAAAGAAATTTCTCAACAAATAGGCTGTTCCCAGAGTGCTGTATCAAGGCACCTCAATGGTAAGTCTGTTGGAAGGAAACAATGTGGCAGAAAACGCTGTACAACGAGAAGAGGAGACCGGACCCTGAGGAAGATTGTGGAGAAGGACCGATTCCAGACCTTGGGGAACCTGAGGAAGCAGTGGACTGAGTCTGGTGTGGAAACATCCAGAGCCACCGTGCACAGGCGTGTGCAGGAAATGGGCTACAGGTGCCGCATTCCCCAGGTAAAGCCACTTTTGAACCATAAACAGCGGCAGAGGCGCCTGACCTGGGCTACAGAGAAGCAGCACTGGACTGTTGCTAAGTGGTCCCAAGTACTTTTTTCTGATGAAAGCAAATTTTGCATGTCATTCGGAAATCAAGGTGCCAGAGTCTGGAGGAAGACTGGGGAGAAGGAAATGCCAAAATGCCTGAAGTCCAGTGTCAAGTACCCACAGTCAGTGATGGTGTGGGGTGCCATGTCAGCTGCTGGTGTTGGTCCACTGTGTTTCATCAAGGGCAGGGTCAATGCAGCTAGCTATCAGGAGATTTTGGAGCACTTCATGCTTCCATCGGCTGAAATGCTTTATGGAGATGAAGATTTCATTTTTCAGCACGACCTGGCACCTGCTCACAGTGCCAAAACCACTGGTAAATGGTTTACTGACCATGGTATTACTGTGCTCAATTGGCCTGCCAACTCTCCTGACCTGAACCCCATAGAGAATCTGTGGGATATTGTGAAGAGAAAGTTGAGAGACGCAAGACCCAACACTCTGGATGAGCTTAAGGCCGCTATTGAAGCATCCTGGGCCTCCATAACATCTCAGCAGTGTCACAGGCTGATTGCCTCCATGCCACGCCGCATTGAAGCAGTCATTTCTGCCAAAGGATTCCCGACCAAGTATTGAGTGCATAACTGAACATTATTATTTGTTGGTTTTTTGGTTTGTTATTAAAAAACACTTTTATTTGATTGGATGGGTGAAATATGCTAATTTATTGAGACAGGTTTTTTGGGTTATCAGGAGTTGTATGCCAAAATCATCAGTATTTAAACAATAAAAGACCTGACAAATTTCAGTTGGTGGATAATGAATCTATAATATATGAAAGTTTAATTGTAATCATTACATTATGGTAAATAATGAAATTTAACACTATATGCTATTTTTTTGAGAAGGACCTGTATGGTAGATATATTTTTGTTGTTGTAGCGAACAGAACACATTAATTCACATCACCGTAAGGCAAATAGAACCCTTCCAACTTAATAACCATCCTATGGATCATGCTATCCATGCCATGTTTCATCTCTATATAAAGGTAAACTTGCAATAGGAAACATGACAATATCTACCGGCTGGGACCTCCAGGAGCGAATATGTCCTGTAAGTTGGAGATCTCATAAAATTCTAAAAGGCCTAGCACATCCCCCAACCAGCCCCACGTGAGTTGCATCTCCTGACAAACTGTCAACATGGTGGGATCTGCATGATCCCCCCACCCCCTTGCTGTTAGGGTAAGTTCACACAGGGCGTTTTTGTTGTTTTTTTTTTCTGCAGCAAAACCTGATCTTCTTGGCAGGAAAGAAGCTGCGTCAAAAACGCAGGTTTAGGTGCGTTTTTTTTGTTGCGTATTTGTTGTTTTTTTTGTGCGTTTTTTTTCTTTTTCAATGCTAATGTCCTTGGATTTTCAGCAGCAAAAACGCAGCAAATAATGACACCTGCGTTTTTGCTGCATTTTTTTCAACACCCATTCAAGTCAATGGGTGAAAAAAAGCAGCAAAAACGCTGAAAGAAGTGACATGCTCTATGTCCAAAAAACGCAGCAAAGCACAAAATACTGATCAAACAAAAAACCAATGTGTGTGCATGAGATTTCTGAAATCTCATAGGCTTTGCTGGTATTGTAAAAAGCAGCTGAAAATTAGCATAAAAAAATGCAGCAAAAACACCCTGGGTGAACTTACCCTTAGCCTTGACCTTTCTATGGTGCATTTGTCATGTATCCATTATGTAGTAGTGACGTAAGTGCTCAAGGTGTGGTTGCATTAATATGGCCCAGTACAGTAGTAGTAATGATCTCTGTATATCTATGGTCATTATATAGCGGTAATGGTAGCGCGCTCATGGTGTGGCAGCATTAATTTATTTAAGTATAGTGGTAGTCATGGTCTTTGTACAGTGTCTGTATTCATTATGTAGTGGTAATGATAGAAATCATGGTGTGGCAGTAATACAGCCCAGTATAGTGGCCTTTATACAGTTTCTATATTCATTGTGTAGCGGCAATGGTAGAAATCATGGTGTGGCGGTAATACAGCCCAGTATAGTGGTAGTAGTGGCCTTTATACAGTTTCTATTTTCATTGTGCAGCGGCAATGGTAGAAATCATGGTGTGGCATTAATTTAGCCCAGTATAGTGGTAGTAATGGTCCTGGTACTGTATCTGTAGTCATTATATAGCGGTAATGGTAGAGCTCATGGTGTGGCAGTAATATAGCCCAGTATAGTGGTAGTAATGGTCTCTGTACTGTATCTATAGTCATTATATAGCGGTAATGGTAGAAATCATGGTGTGGCGTATTATGTCCCAGTATAGTGGTAGTGATGGTCTCTGTATTCATTATGTGGTAGTAATGGTAAAGCTCATGGTGTGGCAGTATTATGTCCCAGTATAGTGGTAGTGGTGGTCTCTGTATTCATTATGTGGTGGTAATGGTAGAAATCATGGTGTGGCAGTAATATAGCACGGTATAGTGGTAGTAATGGTCTCTGTACAGTATCTATGGTCATTATATAGCGGTAATGGTAGAGCTCATGGTATGGCAGCATTAATTTAGCCCAGTATAGTGATAGTAATGGTCTCTGTACTGTATCTATAGTCTTTATATAGCGGTAATGGTAGAAATCATGGTGTGGCAGTAATATAGCCCAGTATAGTGGTAGTAGTGGTCTCTGCAGTCATTATGTGGAGGTAATGGTAGAAATCATGGTGTGTCGGTGGAGGAGGCCGGTGTATGGGAAGGTGAGGCTTTGGGCTCGGACCCTGGCCTACACTGCACACACGGGTCCGTGCCCCGGTGTCTGGGCGCTACACTGCACACACGGGTCCGTGCCCCGGTGTCTGGGCGCTACACTGCACACACGGGTCCGTGCCCCGGTGTCTGGGCGCTACACTGCACACACGGGTCCGTGCCCCGGTGTCTGGGCGCTACACTGCACACACGGGTCCGTGCCCCGGTGTCTGGGCGCTACACTGCACACACGGGTCCGTGCCCCGGTGTCTGGGCGCTACACTGCACACACGGGTCCGTGCCCCGGTGTCTGGGCGCTACACTGTACACACACGGGTCCGTGCCCCGGTATCTGGGCGCTACACTGCACACACACGGGTCCGTGCCCCGGTGTCTGGGCGCTACACTGCACACACGGTCCGTGCCCCGGTGTCTGGGCGCTACACTGTACACACACAGGTCCGTGCCCCGGTGTCTGGGCGCTACACTGTACACACACAGGTCCGTGCCCCGGTGTCTGGGCGCTACACTGTACACACACAGGTCCGTGCCCCGGTATCTGGGCGCTACACTGTACACACACAGGTCCGTGCCCCGGTGTCTGGGCGCTACACTGTACACACACAGGTCCGTGCCCCGGTACCTGGGCGCTACACTGCACACACAGGTCCGTGCCCCGGTGTCTGGGCGCTACACTGTACACACACAGGTCCGTGCCTCGGTATCTGGGCGCTACACTGTACACACACAGGTCCGTGCCTCGGTATCTGGGCGCTACACTGTACACACACAGGTCCGTGCCCCGGTGTCTGGGCGCTACACTGCACACACGGTCCGTGCCCCGGTGTCTGGGCGCTACACTGTACACACACAGGTCCGTGCCCCGGTGTCTGGGCGCTACACTGCACACACGGTCCGTGCCCCGGTGTCTGGGAGCTACACTGCACACACGGTCCGTGCCTCGGTGTCTGGGCGCTACACTGCACACACGGTCCGTGCCTCGGTATCTGGGCGCTACACTGTACACACACAGGTCCGTGCCCCGGTGTCTGGGCGCTACACTGCACACACGGTCCGTGCCCCGGTGTCTGGGCGCTACACTGTACACACACAGGTCCGTGCCCCGGTGTCTGGGCGCTACACTGCACACACGGTCCGTGCCCCGGTGTCTGGGCGCTACACTGCACACACGGTCCGTGCCCCGGTGTCTGGGCGCTACACTGCACACACGGTCCGTGCCCCGGTGTCTGGGCGCTACACTGCACACACGGTCCGTGCCCCGGTGTCTGGGCGCTACACTGTGCACACACGGTCCGTGCCCCGGTGTCTGGGCGCTACACTGCACACACGGTCCGTGCCCCGGTGTCTGGGCGCTACACTGCACACACGGTCCGTGCCCCGGTGTCTGGGCGCTACACTGCACACACGGTCCGTGCCCCGGTGTCTGGGCGCTACACTGCACACACGGTCCGTGCCCCGGTGTCTGGGCGCTACACTGCACACACGGTCCGTGCCCCGGTGTCTGGGCGCTACACTGCACACACGGTCCGTGCCCCGGTGTCTGGGCGCTACACTGCACACACGGTCCGTGCCTCGGTGTCTGGGCGCTACACTGCACACACGGTCCGTGCCCCGGTGTCTGGGCGCTACACTGTACACACACAGGTCCGTGCCCCGGTATCTGGGCGCTACACTGTACACACACAGGTCCGTGCCTCGGTATCTGGGCGCTACACTGTACACACACAGGTCCGTGCCCCGGTGTCTGGGCGCTACACTGCACACACGGTCCGTGCCCCGGTGTCTGGGCGCTACACTGTACACACACAGGTCCGTGCCCCGGTGTCTGGGCGCTACACTGCACACACGGTCCGTGCCCCGGTGTCTGGGCGCTACACTGCACACACGGTCCGTGCCTCGGTGTCTGGGCGCTACACTGCACACACGGTCCGTGCCCCGGTGTCTGGGCGCTACACTGCACACACGGTCCGTGCCTCGGTGTCCGGGCGCTACACTGCACACACGGTCCGTGCCCCGGTGTCTGGGCGCTACACTGTACACACACAGGTCCGTGCCCCGGTGTCTGGGCGCTACACTGCACACACGGTCCGTGCCCCGGTGTCTGGGCGCTACACTGTACACACACAGGTCCGTGCCCCGGTGTCTGGGCGCTACACTGCACACACGGTCCGTGCCCCGGTGTCTGGGCGCTACACTGCACACACGGTCCGTGCCTCGGTGTCTGGGCGCTACACTGCACACACGGTCCGTGCCTCGGTATCTGGGCGCTACACTGTACACACACAGGTCCGTGCCCCGGTGTCTGGGCGCTACACTGCACACACGGTCCGTGCCCCGGTGTCTGGGCGCTACACTGTACACACACAGGTCCGTGCCCCGGTGTCTGGGCGCTACACTGCACACACGGTCCGTGCCCCGGTGTCTGGGCGCTACACTGCACACACGGTCCGTGCCCCGGTGTCTGGGCGCTACACTGCACACACGGTCCGTGCCCCGGTGTCTGGGCGCTACACTGTGCACACACGGTCCGTGCCCCGGTGTCTGGGCGCTACACTGCACACACGGTCCGTGCCCCGGTGTCTGGGCGCTACACTGCACACACGGTCCGTGCCCCGGTGTCTGGGCGCTACACTGCACACACGGTCCGTGCCCCGGTGTCTGGGCGCTACACTGCACACACGGTCCGTGCCCCGGTGTCTGGGCGCTACACTGCACACACGGTCCGTGCCCCGGTGTCTGGGCGCTACACTGCACACACGGTCCGTGCCCCGGTGTCTGGGCGCTACACTGCACACACGGTCCGTGCCTCGGTGTCTGGGCGCTACACTGCACACACGGTCCGTGCCCCGGTGTCTGGGCGCTACACTGTACACACACAGGTCCGTGCCCCGGTATCTGGGCGCTACACTGTACACACACAGGTCCGTGCCTCGGTATCTGGGCGCTACACTGTACACACACAGGTCCGTGCCCCGGTGTCTGGGCGCTACACTGCACACACGGTCCGTGCCCCGGTGTCTGGGCGCTACACTGTACACACACAGGTCCGTGCCCCGGTGTCTGGGCGCTACACTGCACACACGGTCCGTGCCCCGGTGTCTGGGCGCTACACTGCACACACGGTCCGTGCCTCGGTGTCTGGGCGCTACACTGCACACACGGTCCGTGCCCCGGTGTCTGGGCGCTACACTGCACACACGGTCCGTGCCTCGGTGTCCGGGCGCTACACTGCACACACGGTCCGTGCCCCGGTGTCTGGGCGCTACACTGCACACACACAGGTCCGTGCCCCGGTGTCTGGGCGCTACACTGCACACACGGTCCGTGCCCCGGTGTCTGGGCGCTACACTGCACACACGGTCCGTGCCTCGGTGTCTGGGCGCTACACTGCACACACGGTCCGTGCCCCGGTGTCTGGGCGCTACACTGCACACACACAGGTCCGTGCCCCGGTGTCTGGGCGCTACACTGTACACACGGTCCGTGCCCCGGTGTCTGGGCGCTACACTGTACACACGGTCCGTGCCCCGGTGTCTGGGCGCTACACTGTACACACGGTCCGTGCCCCGGTGTCTGGGCGCTACACTGTACACACGGTCCGTGCCCCGGTGTCTGGGCGCTACACTGCACACACACAGGTCCGTGCCCCGGTGTCTGGGCGCTACACTGCACACACGGTCCGTGCCCCGGTGTCTGGGCGCTACACTGCACACACAGGTCCGTGCCCCGGTGTCTGGGCGCTACACTGCACACACGGTCCGTGCCCCGGTGTCTGGGCGCTACACTGTACACACACAGGTCCGTGCCCCGGTGTCTGGGCGCTACACTGCACACACACAGGTCCGTGCCCCGGTGTCTGGGCGCTACACTGCACACACACAGGTCCGTGCCCCGGTGTCTGGGCGCTACACTGCACACACGGTCCGTGCCCCGGTGTCTGGGCGCTACACTGCACACACACAGGTCCGTGCCCCGGTGTCTGGGCGCTACACTGCACACACGGTCCGTGCCCCGGTGTCTGGGCGCTACACTGCACACACGGTCCGTGCCCCGGTGTCTGGGCGCTACACTGCACACACGGTCCGTGCCCCGGTGTCTGGGCGCTACACTGCACACACGGTCCGTGCCCCGGTGTCTGGGCGCTACACTGTGCGCGGCGTTGTGTAACGCTCGGCGCCTCAGCACTCCGGGTGGGTGGGAGCCTTTCCCTCTATCCCGGCCGGTACTTCATCTCATATCCATCCGCGCTCTCCGTCTCAGACGCGGCGCTCCAGCTGCAGTCCCAGCCAGGGCGGAAGTAACCAGCGCCGGATAACGAGACGCGAGCTTACATCGGTTACAACGGCTTCTGCCACCGGTGGAAAAGGTAATATACCCCAGAGCTGTTTTCGTTTTCGGTGTTTTTTACAGCTACGCTCTCTCCGTTTTGACTGTAAACTTCACCTTTCTGGTCGTGACCGGGTATCAACGGCGGAAGGACACGTTAAGCCTTGAGGGACTATTTGTTGTGGTGGCGGTGCTGCGGCCTCGGCCTCGCCGCCATCTTGAATGTTAATGTTTTCTCCTTTTACAAATATATATATAAATATTTCCCCCCTCGCTCCCGGTTCATCACTCGTGACGTTAACCCCTTCCCCTCTCGCCCTATACCTTTCTAGATGCAACAAAAAAAACCCCTAAAAGACCAAAAAACCCCAGTGTCAGCCGGCGCCTCCATAACAAAACACTATTTTCTTGCACCTCCACCATCTCTGTACATTTTTTATTTAGGGCGTTCAGTTGCTCCCAGGATTTGTGTGACGGGCGAGGTGGCTGATCCTACACCCTCCACCCCCAGGTACCATTTTACCTTATTTTTTTTTCTTCATGAAATTTATATATATATTTTTTTTCATTATTATTTATTTATTTTTTTTTTACAATTGTTGGCAGCAAATAATTGGTTAAAATCTCATTAGTGGTGTTGGTATTCGACGCTGTGCCCCTATATATATATATATATATATATATATATATATATATATATATATATATAATAATAATATACACATATATGGTACTACATCATCGGATTAAGGCCTGGATGTTTCATTATAGGGGGGGGGTCTCCTGCTAAAAGGCCAGGCAGGGGTTAACACTTTTTTTTTGTAACCCTTTATAATGTCATTATCTCTTTTTTTTTTATCCATTTTTTGTGTCCTAATTAAGACACACACACAAAATAAATATATATATATATATTTTAAAGCTCTCTCTCTCTCTCTCTCTCTCTCTCTCTCTCTCTCTCTCTCTCTCTCTCTCTCTCTCTCTCTCTCTCTCTCTCTCTCTCTCTCTCTCTCTCTCTCTCTCTCTCTCTCTCTCTCTCTCTCTCTCTATATATATATATATATATATATATATATATATATATATATATATATATATATATATAATTTTTTTTTTTTTTTTTTTTTCATCCTCTGCACATAATGTAAGATTACTCTGCCTCCTTTGTGAGCCTCGGATCCGTCACTCGTCCTTTGTTGTAAATTTACTGATCACCTCCAGTAGGTCCCGGAGGCTTATTAATATCGTTACCCCCCTTATATTCCCTCTGCCGGCCGATTGGGGGGTATCTATACCCACGGGAAGGGGGCTCGTTAGCTACAGTAATTAGTACGTTTACACCCCCCCTCCCCCCCCCCCCCCCTTCTTCCTTGGATCACACAAGGAGGAGACGTCAGATTCCTTGTAATGATGACGCCTTACCGGGATGGGAGTTGGTGCTTTTTTTTATATATATATATATATATATATATATATATTATACCGTATATATAATTTTTTTTTTTTTTAATCAATCGCGAAACCAGTTTAACTGGGAGTTTAATTGGTTTGTCACCTCCCAGCCGACTTGGTGTATAATCTCGTCTGTGGAAAGCGGTGATTGCGGAGCTTGGATTCTACATTTTTTTTCGCCCCTTCCTATGATTGTATCTGGACTGTTGCATTCCACAGTGATAATCTGGGCGTGGGCTTCCAGGACATTTAAATCAACATTGGATTTGATTGGCCATTGAGTTAGTGAGGTGGATTCCTTTTTTTTTTTTTTTTTTTTGCATTTCTCGTTCTCGTCATTTTCCGGATATGATGTGTTATTTAGCTTCCTGGTGGAAAGGCTGCAGATAATGCATGGGTTATAATGTGATTACTGTTTGTAAGGCTATTGTACTGGGCTGGGATTACATGGTGGCCTTTGCTGCGACACCAGAGTGCTTTGTACATCGCTGCATATTGCAGGTCACTAGGGCACAGTGGGTTGTGACTTTTTGCCATTTGTCGCAGTACTCTCGGGGGTCGCAATGCACTTTTATTATATTGGAATGGATACGGCTGCACAGAGCAGTCTATAGCCACGTGACCTGTTTCGCCTCCAAAACCACCGTCTAGCCCCAGCTTCATACATGCACCTTTTACCATCTGACAATGGCGCTGCTCTGTCTGCTGTTTCCTAAGGCTATGTGCATGCGTTGCGGATTCTCTGCGGATCCACAGCATTTTTTGCAGTGCAGAAACGATGCAGATCCGCAATTGATTTACAGTACAATGTAAATCAATGAGAAAAAAAAAATGCTGTGCACACTTTGCGGAAAATCCGCTGCGGAAACGCTGCGGTTTAAAAGAAGTATTATGTCACTACTTTTTTGTGAATCTGCAGCATTTTTGTACCCATCCCATTATAGAAAACTGCAGGGGTAAAAAAACGCAGCAAATCCGCTAGAAAAACGCAGAAAAAAATGCTGCGGAACCGCACAAAAACGCAACAAATCTGCAGGTGCGTTTTCTGCCAGGAGAGGCAGAATCCGCACCAGAAATTCCTAAGCCTAATCTGCAACCTGTGCACATAGCTGAGGCTGTCAGCTGGTAGTAGACCTGCAATTCTTGGAAGGCCACAAGATGGCAGTAGAGATTGTTTTTGTTGTTGACCACATTCACACATTGTCAGAGTGTGGAATGAGATTCTACTTGCCAAAGATCAACAATCCTCATAGAGGCCGGTCCGGGTCAGGAAAGCCGGTGGTCGGCCCGGGTCAGGAAAGCCGGTGGTCGGCCCGGGTCAGGAAAGCCGGTGGTCGGCCCGGGTCAGGAGAGCCGGTGGTCGGCCCGGGTCAGGAGAGCCGGTGGTCGGCCCGGGTCAGGAGAGCCGGTGGTCGGCCCGGGTCAGGAGAGCCGGTGGTCGGCCCGGGTCAGGAGAGCCGGTGGTCGGTCCGGGTCAGGAGAGCCGGTGGTCGGCCCGGGTCAGGAGAGCCGGTGGTCGGTCCGGGTCAGGAGAGCCGGTGGTCGGTCCGGGTCAGGAGAGCCGGTGGTCGGTCCGGGTCAGGAGAGCCGGTGGTCGGCCCGGGTCAGGAGAGCCGGTGGTCGGCCCGGGTCAGGAGAGCCGGTGGTCGGCCCGGGTCAGGAGAGCCGGTGGTCGGCCCGGGTCAGGAGAGCCGGTGGTCGGTCCGGGTCAGGAGAGCCGGTGGTCGGTCCGGGTCAGGAGAGCCGGTGGTCGGTCCGGGTCAGGAGAGCCGTTGGTCGGTCCGGGTCAGGAGAGCCGGTGGTCGGTCCGGGTCAGGAGAGCCGGTGGTCGGTCCGGGTCAGGAGAGCCGGTGGTCGGTCCGGGTCAGGAGAGCCGGTGGCCGATCTGTTCATCACGGACCGCAGCACAGATGTGTGAATGCAGTTTAAGGCTAGGGTACCATAACTTTTCCCATCTTCAGGAGCAAATAACAGTATACACAGTAGAATACAGTTGGCTGGACTTGCTTAAGATCAGCAGACATCCCAACTCTCTAGTGACGTGATGTCCGGGGACGCAAGGTACAGCCTGTAGGATTTTCAACATGTATTGTGGGCAGCGCTGTTGAGTCGGTAAGCCAAACCTCCTACTCCTCAATTTCCATGACACCGACTCCACCAAAATGGGCTCTGACTCCACAGCCCTCATTGTGGGGGCCTCCCGACTCGTCCAATCGATGATGTCTGGTGTAATGATGGATCTAGCCTGTTGGATTTCCACCAACTGATTCTTTTGTTTTCCTAGGGAAATGCTGCTACTAGAGCAGTGTCTCTCCTAGAAAACACCTGGTCGAGCTCTCATATTTATGGTAAAGCTGGGAGAGCTGACAGCCAAACTATCTTTTTGGCCGACGGCTATCTAATGTATATGAAGATCTTAAAGGGAACCGAACCTGTCAGTAAGATAGTGCTCAGTAACTTACCGACAGTGTCAAGTGGACGCCGTTATACTGATTAAAATGATACCTGGGATCATGAAATCTGTCTTGTGGTTGTTGTGTAATCTTTATTTTCAGTTTATGATGTGATCGTGCCCTGGGGTGGTCTGTAGGGGGTCTTCTTGTGGTGCTCTACTTAGCTATTCATCCTAATGGCTTCTGACAGGTCACTGATCAAATCAAATTTGATGCCAACACAGATAACAGCTGATGGGCAGGGATGGCTGGTGTCGGACCCCGGCCGATCAGACACTGATGACCTATCCTAAGGATACGTCATCAGTGTAAAAGTAGTGGACAATCTCTTTAGGTTTTGCATTGGGTTTCGTAAGAGACCGCTTGTGTCTTCCATGGGACCGATTCCTCCCCCGCACCCTTTCCTCTTTTCTGTTGCTGTTACAGAGTTTAATTCCTAACGCAGATGTGAACAAACACTAATTCCTGCATCCGGGGAATTGCGCTGTTTTTTGAAACTATGGAAATCTGATGTCCGAAAATCATTCATAGAATGTAGTGAAGCAATGAGAAGTGCACTCCGAGTTAATGACTATATTACCTCAGGGAAAGGGGCCTAAAACTCAGTTCTTTGCTTAGATATTGATGACCCATCTTCATGATCGGTCATCAATATGAGCTCAGTGGGGGTCTTACACCCAGCACCCTTACAGGGACAGCTTGTACCAGCTCTGTTGGTACCTGGACGTACTCATTGTTTGGGTCCAGAATGGCACAGTACTATACGCTATTTAATATGCAGATTTCCTCTTAAGTCAGGAAGAGGACTAGAACTCTAGCATCACCTATTGTAAGTAGTCCCCTTGCCACATGACATTGTATAAAAGCAAAACCAGAAGTTCTGTTTGCCCTCTCATGTTTTGGGGTGTTGCCCCTCGTTAGTGCAAAGCAAGAGGTCTGACTTGGCTGATTGAGAGGCCTCTGACAGGGGTTTAAGGGGTAACTTTTCTCCTTTTATGGAGAGTGACATGCCAGTGTTAGGAGACTTATAGGCCATGTAATGCTCCTCAGGGACATTAAATTTGCACTGAGGAGGGGGCAACACCCTGAGACATGTGTCTGCAAATAGAAATTCTGCTTTGGCTTTTATCCTAAGTTGTGTGAAAGGGCTCATTAAAGGGGTTATCCACTACTAGGACAAAGCCTTCTTAAACTAAATGTTCCACCCTGATGAAATAATAAAGCCTATACTCACCTCTCGGGCTGGTGCCGTTCCAGCGGTGTTGGCACTCGTGGTCTCGGGGCTGTGATGTGGTGGAATGGCCCAATCAGCGCTGGCGTCACTGTCTCTTCCTTCGGACAAACTGAACATGAAGAGGAATCTTCGCTGTGTCCAAAGTGCTGCCTTCTACTGAACGCAGGTAAATCCGCATGTGTTCACTGAACCGTACAGATTTACCGCATCCAATACATTCTAAATACGCAGTGTCAAACCCGCAGTCCACTGATTGTGGACACATACACTAAAGGGTCAATATTGGCTTTTAGGATTGCTACTTCCAAAAATTGGCACTAGTTCTAGTTCTCTTCCTTTCTGAAGAGACAGTTTGCTTATTTAATTTCCCAGAGTAGCATTGCATGGCCTGTAAGTCTCCTTACACAGGCATGTTACTTTCCACAAGGATAGATGTTACTCCTTGTATACTATTTAATTGCATCTGCCAAGAACATTAGTTCAGCTCTTATTTTGTTCAATTGGAACTGACAATAGCTGATTGTCAGAGCCCCTCCGATTGATCCTGATGACACGTCCTTCGGATAGGTCATCAATATCAGAAGTAGCGGTAAATGCCTTAAACTACTGGTGTACAGTGTGAAGGCTGGACCTATTGTTTTCTCTCCACAGTCCACATGCAGCAAAATCACCAGCCGGGCCTGTCACTTGTTAAATAATTTAGCAGTTTGTTATAAAATAATGGCAGGTTGGGACTTTATAATGAGAAAATATTGTAAAATTTGTGATAAACGTGTTGTGCTTGTGTAGCTTCAAAGCCTTGCTGAACTTTCCTGCTACATCTGGATGTGTCGGAAAATATCCAAATGCCATCATTTCAGTGTGTTCATTCCAGAAAACTGATACATTGGTAAATCTGCCCCTTCAACTTTGTACACTGAATATAATGTCTCCTAGTATAAGAGGTCTCCGGGAATAGAGTAAAATAAATAACTAAAGGAAATGTCATTCTAAATAAATTACTACCCCACTCTGCTTTTTGTAGTGGGGTAATTGTAGAATTAAAATGTTCTCCATCTTTTTTACTCTGACAAGAACTTGTCCTAGAATGTTTGAAGGTGCCTCTGAGCATGTGCACCAGCAATACCTGCAGGTGTAAGATTATGTGCTCTAGGTGGATATTCTGATTTTGTGCTGAGGTAAGAAGAAGCTGCTCACACTGCTGTCGACCATATCTGTATGATCTCATACTGGAGATACCAATGGTTCTGAGCAGGCATAAGAGGCGGGCTTTCTGTCCAGGGCAATTATAAGAGGCGGACTTTCTGTCCAGCCCAGGGCAGTCGTAAGAGGCAAGCTTTTGGTCAAGCCCAGGGCAGGCGTAAGAGGTGGGCTTTCGGTCCAGGGCAGTTGTAAGAGGCGGGCTTTCTGTCCAGGGCAGGCGTAAGACGTGGGCTTTCGGTCCAGCCCAGGGCAAGCATAAAAGGCGGGCTTTTGGTCAAGCCCAGGGCAGGCGTAAGAGGCGGGCTTTTGGTCAAACCCAGGGCAGTCATAAGAGGTGGGCTTTTGGTCCAGGGCAGGCATAAGAGGCGGGCTTTCGGTCCAGCCCAGGGCAGGCATAAGAGGCGGGCTTTCGGTCCAGGGCAGGCATAAGAGGCGGGCTTTCTGTCCAGTCCAGGGCAGGCGTAAGAGGTGGGCTTTCGGTCCAGCCCAGGGCAGGCGTAAGAGGCGGGCTTTCGGTCCAGCCCAGGGCAGGCATAAGAGGTGGGCTTTCGGTCCAGCCCAGGGCAGGCGTAAGAGGCGGGCTTTCGGTCCAGGGCAGGCGTAAGAGGCGGGCTTTCTGTCCAGTCCAGGGCAGGCGTAAGAGGCGGGCTTTCTGTCCAGCCCAGGGCAGGCGTAAGAGGCGGGCTTTCTGTCCAGCCCAGGGCAGGTGTAAGAGGTGGGCTTTCTGTCCAGCCCAGGGCAGGCGTAAGAGGCGGGCTTTCGGTCCAGGACAGGCATAAAAGGCGGGCTTTCGGTCCAGGGCAGGCATAAGAGGCGGGCTTTCGGTCCAGCCCAGGGCAGGCGTAAGAGGCGGGCTTTCTGTCCAGCCTAGGGCAGGCGTAAGAGGCGGGCTTTCGGTCCAGCCCAGGGCAGGCATAAGAGGTGGGCTTTCGGTCCAGCCCAGGGCAGGCGTAAGAGGCGGGCTTTCGGTCCAGGGCAGGCGTAAGAGGCGGGCTTTCTGTCCAGTCCAGGGCAGGCGTAAGAGGCGGGCTTTCTGTCCAGCCCAGGGCAGGCGTAAGAGGCGGGCTTTCTGTCCAGCCCAGGGCAGGTGTAAGAGGTGGGCTTTCGGTCCAGCCCAGGGCAGGCGTAAGAGGCGGGCTTTCGGTCCAGGACAGGCATAAGAGGCGGGCTTTCGGTCCAGGGCAGGCATAAGAGGCGGGCTTTCTGTCCAGTCCAGGGCAGGCGTAAGAGGTGGGCTTTCGGTCCAGCCCAGGGCAGGCGTAAGAGGCGGGCTTTCTGTCCAGCCTAGGGCAGGCGTAAGAGGCGGGCTTTCGGTCCAGCCCAGGGCAGGCATAAGAGGTGGGCTTTCGGTCCAGCCCAGGGCAGGCGTAAGAGGCGGGCTTTCGGTCCAGGGCAGGCGTAAGAGGCGGGCTTTCTGTCCAGTCCAGGGCAGGCGTAAGAGGCGGGCTTTCGGTCCAGCCCAGGGCAGGCGTAAGAGGCGGGCTTTCGGTCCAGGACAGGCATAAGAGGCGGGCTTTCGGTCCAGGGCAGGCGTAAGAGGCGGGCTTTCTGTCCAGCCCAGGGCAGGCGTAAGAGGCGGGCTTTCTGTCCAGCCCAGGGCAGGCGTAAGAGGCGGGCTTTCTGTCCAGCCCAGGGCAGGTGTAAGAGGTGGGCTTTCGGTCCAGCCCAGGGCAGGCGTAAGAGGCGGGCTTTCGGTCCAGGACAGGCGTAAGAGGCGGGCTTTCGGTCCAGGGCAGGCATAAGAGGCGGGCTTTCGGTCCAGCCCAGGGCAGGCAAACCATAGTCAGGCGCAGTGCACGATACAAAGTGAGGGAAAGGAAGTTCGCACACCTATATTGCCAGCAGAATGTTATTAAAAAGTAACCACTTAGGCGAAAAAAATGGAAGGCACACGTTACAGGACCCCTGGACATATTAGACTGGCTGGTGCAAACAAATAAGTTTTAACTACTTTTTGGGGGATAAAGGCAAAGAGTCCTTGATTATTTTATTCTGACTTTGGTTGAAATGCTTCAAATCCACTGCAAGTTTATCAATGTCTTGTTGATTGATCTTCTTCCCCAAAGTTTGCTACACATTTATTTAAAGGTGTATTCACTTCGGCATCAGGAGAAGAGCAGGGCTAGAGATGTCCTATCTGTTGATAGCAGTAAATCGTGGTACCTTCCCTGCTCGTCTCTCGATGCATAAGTGAGTAGAGGAGACATACCCCCTCTTAATTGTGTGCACTGATCTTCTGGTATTGCTTTGTGGATCAGTTTCTGCGTGAAACTTATTTTTGGTGTTCTGCATCTTGGGAAGTTTTAGCTTTACACCATTCAGGACTTCTCTAAAGCATCTGTTAACAATTTATTGCCTTTCTAATGGCAGCCGATATAAACAGGGTGTATCGGCTGCAATGTAGGATACTTCCTACGTGTGTACTGTGAAATGTAAGCGTATGAGAGCTTATAACTGTACTGACGGTGCGTATTTCACTTTCAGTAACTATCGTATTCGAAGTCTATAATTTGCCTATAAAACAATAGTTTTTTACTTTCAGGCATCCATATTTGACTCATTTCAAGGCCCGAAAAGAGAGGGACTAAATGCAACTAGGCCAGGTTCCATGTTGGCATGAAGTGGTTGGGAGAATCCAAGAACATGGTAGTGAATGGCAGGAGACATGGAAGCAGGTTGTCCAGTGAACACCATCGGAGTCGGAGCCAGACACGGAGTTCAGTGAGAGAAAATTTGAGAGCCAGCAAAAATGTTCCTGAGCAGAGATCTAGCAGATGTAAGTCACTCGTGCCTGTATATTTTTTTTTTCCATTTATTTATTTTCTGTCATTGTGCAAAAAAAATTGTGGCTGCAAAAAGCCGTCAATGGAGATCTCTAGATTTGTTAGGGTATCGTCATGCACAGCGTCATCGGATGGACCCCTTTTCCTTATGAAGTGTCCATGGTTATATTTTTTTCAGTCGCGCGTTCCATTCATCCATGCATGCCGAGATCTTCTTCAAGGTGACGACGTGTCAGGTGAACACAGCGGTGGCTTCTCATTACTTTCATACAACCCTCAGTTTATATATCCCAGTACATTTATTTAGTAATTCTACTTTTTATACATATCTATATAATTGCAGGTAGCAGTGGATCCACGTTTGAAACGCAGAGTCGCTATGTACCATCGTCTGGAATGTCTGCAAAAGAACTATGTGAAAATGATGACCTTGCAACAAGCCTGGTGCTGGATCCCTATTTGGGGTTTCAGACACATAAAATGAATACCAGGTAACAAAATGCAGTCCAGTCACTCAATTATGTGTATTATAGGGCGGAATAGCATGCGTCACCCACAAGGCTTCTACAATAGTGTTCTGCGGTTTAATATTGCACTTTAATAAGCGTGGCTGTCCATTGGTTTAAAGGAGTTTTCTAGGATGTTGATATCAATTACCTATTCTAAAGATTGGTGTCAGTTTGATATCAAGAGGCGCACCAATCAACTGCCCGTGGGGGCTTCCATGAGGGCTATTACACTTTTGTGGTTTACCAGACACGGTCTAGTGTTAGTCAACTCCATAGCGATACCGAAAATGGGGTTAGTGCTTTCAGTAACCAGGCTCGGCATTGCCCCCAAGCTGTGTTTTGTTTTTTCTGTGTGTGGGGGGGTATGGGATTAAACCCACCTGCCCTGGAATAAAACATTGAGTGTTTGCGTCTTGGGCACAGTCGATCAATACCTGAAGTGTAAAATCAAAACTGCTATATCTGTTAGAATGTCCCGAGAAAGACAAATTCACAAGAATGCCAACAATTGGCGCCTCATTAAGGGGTTAAGAAAAGCAAGATTTGGACTATTCCTTTATATAAAGAAGTGATATTTTAAATTTAATGGATATACATATTAATTAAAAAGTAATTTTTTATAATTATTTGCCAAGCTCTGAATTAAAAAAATAACTTTTTTTTTTCTCAGGTTTCGCCCTATTAAAGGGAGACAGGAGGAGCTGAAAGAAGTCATCGAGCATTTCAAGAAAAGCGAACACTTGGATAAAACCTTCAAAAATCTGGTATCTGGAGATTGGGCACGTCATTATTTTCTAAACAAGAATAAAATGCAAGAGAAGCACTTCAAGGAACATGTAGGTTCTCCTTTCCCTACAAAAATAAACACTTTGTTTTGTATTTTGTACTTTACCTTATCAAAGGGGTCGGCCACTGCTTGAATAATCCCTTTTCAATCTTCAGGTTGTCCCCTTGTACCTTAATAAGACCTATACCCGCCTCTGGCGCCATTCCAATAATGTCTGCCTTGGGTCACCTGGGAATTGCATGATATGCCACGCAATCCCCACTGTCTAAAGGTACCGTTACACTAAACGACTTACCAACGATCTGGCCGTGATCGTTGGTAAGTCGTTGAGTGGTCGCTGGGGAGCTGTCACACAGACAGCTCTCTCCAGAGGCCAACGATCCGGGGAAAGACTTCGGCATCGTTGAAACTGTCTTCAACGATGCCGAAGTCCCCGGGTAACCAGGGTAAACATCGGGTTACTAAGTACAGGGCTGCGCTTAGTAACCCGATATTTACCCTGGTTACCATTGTAAAAGTAAAACAAAAAAAAAACACACTACATACTCACATTCCGATGTCTGTCACATCCCCCGCCGTCAGCTTCCCGCCGGCCGTAAAGCAGAGCACATCGGTGACGTCACCACTGTGCCCTGCTTTACGGCCGGCACTGACAGTCAATGCAGGGAAGCTGACGGCGGGGGACGTGACAGACATCGGAATGTGAGTATGTAGTGTGTTTTTTTTTTTTTTTTGTTTTTTTTTACTTTTACAATGGTAACCAGGGTAAATATCGGGTTACTAAGTGCAGCCCTGCACTTAGTAACCCGATGTTTACCCTGGTTACAGGTGAACACATCGCTGGATCGGCGTCACACATGCCGATCTAGCGATGACAGCGGGGTGATCAGCGACCAAAAAAAAGGTCCTGATCATTCCCCACGACCAACGATCTCCCAGCAGGGGCCTGATCGTTGGTCGCTGTCACACATAAAGATATCGTTAGCGGGATCGTTGCTACGTCACTAAAAGCGTAAATAAAGTCTGATTATCTAGTGTGTTCTAACAGCTAGAGATGGACGGATCGATTTGCGGTACTTCGGTCCTTCAGCCAGGTCAGTAGTCCCTGGCCGTGAGCTCGCAAATCTTTTACCTTTCGGATCCCCCCACTCAGCTTTTGATTATTTAGGGCCGACACTGTGTGACACACAGATAACGTCATGCCAGCCTTGGCTAATCAAACGCCGTGTCGGCAATCCCGGAAGTTAAGAGATTCGCTAACCACCTGGCCAGAGGCTTAACTGACCTGGCCGATTTGATTGGAGTCCTACTAATCAACCGGCTCCATCTCTGCTTACAGCACTTGCTGTAATATATTATCAAGCTCTGTTTAGGGAGGGAATGTAGATTTATTATTCATTTACATGATTTTTTTGTATTTCCTAATTCCTAAGGTGTTCATCTACTTGAGAATGTTTGCAACTAGTAGCGGGTTTGAGATCTTGCCTTGCAACAGATATTCTTCTGAGCGAAATGGAGCCAAAATAGTTGCAACTAAAGAATGGTATGACTCTTCCCATTAACTTTCTTACATGTATCCAGTTATGTATGATATGTCTTGAATGTTCATATTTTTTAATATTTTTATTTTTTAATAGGAAACGTAATGACAAAATAGAGCTTCTCGTGGGCTGCATAGCCGAGCTGTCCGAGGCAGAAGAGAATATGCTACTGCATCACGGGGAAAACGATTTTAGTGTCATGTACTCCACCAGGAAAAACTGCGCTCAGTTGTGGCTTGGACCGGCTGCTTTCATTAACCATGGTATGTCTTAGGCAAACTATATACAATTTCACTTTACCTGCATGTACAAATTTGTGGATGCGAGATTAAATCTCACGGTGAGTGTAATTTCTGTCTCCTATATAATATTAGCGTGGAGAGATACAGGTTGAGCAATTCAATGTCGAGACGACCGAAAGATTCTTGAAATAATGACCTGCATCTCGCCACAACTAAATTATATGTTCTATTGAGAAGAAGTCTTATTTCAGCCTTAATAATACTGTTCATTGTTTATTTCCCAACACCGACAGATTGCAGACCTAACTGTAAGGTAAGTAATTCTACATGCATGCACAGAACTATCGACTGTCTATATAATTCATAGGGAGGAATAAAAATAAGAAATGTCTGCTTTCATGTTGCAGTTTGTATCAACCGGCCGTGACACTGCTTGTGTAAAAGCACTGCGGGATATTGAGCCCGGGGAAGAGATCTCATGTTATTATGGAGATGGCTTTTTTGGAGAAAACAATGAATTCTGTGAATGCTACACATGTGAAAGGTATGTTTTTTATTTATTTATTTTTTTTTTATTTTACAGCTATATATTATTTATAATCATTTAGGGAAAATAAAGCTGTAACGGTCACCCTGATGTGGATTTTCAACATGATTACACCAGCCTCATCAGGTCTAAAAGATGTATTCTCTTCATAATTCACCATAGGTGTTCAGATCAGGAGACACTTGGCCACTTAATCACTTTCACCCTGTTCATCTTCAGACATGTAACAGGTGTGAGGTTTGTTTTATTGTCATGTTGGAAAAGTGCACGTCTACCAAGGGCATGAGTGATGGGAGCATCTTCTCTATCACTGCGGAGCAGCACATCTGTGAATTCATGATATTATGAATGAACTGTAGCTCCCCCGACACCAGCAGCTCTCATGCAGCCCCATGTGAGGATACTACCTCCACCATGTTTCACTGTAGGCACCATGCATTTTTCTAAATGGTTAGTGCCTATGTGAATTCATAATGTGTTGCCCTGTATTGAAAGAGCAGGTACTGCCATCACTCCATGACCTTGGCAAATGTGCGCTTTTCCAACATTACAATGATCCAAAACCCAGAAAAAGTTGCATTTCTGAAGAAGAGATGCGTTCAGATAAAAGTGTTTCTCAGGTCTCCCATCCAGTGACCACAGATTACTGATTCGTCCATTAGACCCAGGTCCTGCAAATCAATTTGGACCGATATTAATCACCATGTTACCAGCGAAAGTGCAGGTGCCAGTGCTAAAAGATCCTTAGTGTATTTTGAAGAGAATGAATCCAATTTTGTGAAGTCAAGTTTTGTGTTTTGTTTTTTTTTTTATCGTATTAAACATGCTGCTTTGAAACATTAATGCTTTAATTATTTATCTTTACCAGGAGAGCAACAGGTGCTTTTAAATCGCGTGTTGGACTTAATGAGCCGGCTCCTGTAATCAACAGCAAGTACGGACTGCGGGAAACGGACAAACGTTTAAACAGACTCAAAAAGCTCGGCGACAGTGGCAAAAATTCAGACAGCCAGTCGGTGAGCTCCAACACAGATGCAGACACATCTCAGGAAAAATCACGTAAGCGCTTCTTTTACTCTAATAATATCATTAAATGCTACAATGGTTCCAGTGCTTCCAAACTTCCGGATCTTGGCTATAGTAATAATAAAAATAAAAACTACAAAGTAAAAAAATTAAATTCTGGATTTTATGTTAAGAAAGCTTAATCTTGGTGTGAATGGAGTCTTACAACTAGTGATTAGCGAACATGCTGGGATAAGGTGTTATCCGAGCATGCTTGTGTTCTAACCGAGTGTCTTTGGCGTGCTTGAAAAATATGGTCGAGTCCCCGCACCTGCATGTCTCACGGCTGTTCAACACCCGCAACACATGCAGGGGTTACCTGTTTGTTAAGCAATCCCTTCATATGTTGCGGCTGTCGAATAACAGCAAGACATGCAGGCGCCAGGACTGAAACATAGTGTTCGAGCATGCTCTGATAATGCACGTTTGGCCATCACTATTAAAGGGAATCTGTCACCCCATTTTGGCCCTATAAGCTAAGGCCACCGGCATCATGGGCTTATCTACAGTATTCTATAATGCTGTAGAAAAGCCCCCATGTCACCTGAAAGATAAGAAAAACAGGTTATATTATACTCACCCATGGGCGGTCCGGTCCGATGGGCGTCGCAGGTCCTGGTCCGGCGCCTCCCATCTTCATTGGATGACGTCCTCTTCTTTGCTTCCTGTCGCTGCTCCTGCGCAGGCGTACTTTGTCTGCCCTGTTGAGGGCAGAGCAAAGTACTGCAGTGCGCAGGTGCTGGGCCTCTCTGACCTTTCCCGGCACCTGCGCACTGCAGTACTGTGCTTTGCCCTCAACAGGGCAGACAAAGTACGCCTGCGCCGGAGCCGTTGACTTGAAGCAAAGAAGAGGACAGCGTATGAAGATAAGAGGCACCGGACCGCGACGCCCATCAGACCGGACCATACCGGGACTGGCCCTGGGTGAGCATAATATAACTCAGGGGTGTCAAACTGCATTCCTCGAGGGCTGCAAACAGGTCATGTTTTCAGGATTTCCTTGTACTGCACAGGTGATAATTTAATCACCTACACAAATAATGAGTTGGTGATTAAATTATCACCTGTGCAGTACAAGGAAATCCTGAACACATGACCTGTTTGCAGCCCTCGCGGAATGCAGTTTGACACCCCTGATATAACTTGTTTTTCTTATCTTACAGGATACATCGGGGGCTTATCTACAGCATTACAGAATGCTGTAGATAAGCCCCTGATGGCGGTGGCGGCAGTTTATAGGCCTAAAATGGGGTGACAGATTCCCTTTAACAACTTTTAACTTGCTCATCATTTGAAGATATATTTATTTCTGATCGATTTAAATGAGGACAATTGTAAAGAGAACATACAATTTGTGTCCGTTCCAAGGCTTGACAATTGTTCTGCAAGAAACGTTGTCTTGCATTAAAAATTGTCTAATAATGACGTTTGTGATGCTGACTTATTTTTTTTTTTTTTTTTATCTTGGTAATATGTAAAAATATTGTGATGGATATTTTTAACATTATGTTTTTGCTTTATAGCAAGAACTAGAAAATGCTCAGTTGCAGTAAAGAAGAATGGGAAAAGTAGAACATTAAGACAGTCCTTGTCAAGAATTCCAGTTTCATCCTCTTCTACCTCATCCAGAGTCACTCACATAAGTAATTCCAGGGTACCAAAGAGACTGAGAAAGCCTGTAAAGCCTTTACATTCTAAAATAAAGATCAGAAGTAACTGCAGACGACCAGAGCAAAGAAATGCTTCAAGAAAGCTTCAAGTGGGTAGCCTTGTCCTCCGAGAACCTAAAGTAGTGCTGTATAAGAATGAGGCCATAAAAAGGGATAAACAGAGAGACGGACTGATGAAGTTAGAAGAAACTACCGGTTGTTTAACTAGACACGCAGCTAGAGAATATAAACTGAATTCAATGAAAGGTGCTCACAGCGAAACTGCATGTACATATATCACACGAAGTTCGATGAGAACCAGAAACTCCGTAGAAGCAGATGCCAAGTTCCCACCAAATCCTTTGGATGGCTACAGAAATGGCAACGGTGGGAGCATAACTCCGCTGCACAGAACTGAGATTAAAAGTCAATCTGTTCATAAGAACGAACTTGATCAAGAGACCTCAAAAAGACGGGAAAACAAATATCAAAGAAACGGGTTGTGTAAGTCCAGGAGAAGCAGACACTTGAAACGCGCTAAAAACACAGAAATGTCAAATTCTGATTTTGAACCCTCTAAGACAGATAATCCGTGCGACTTAGTAAGCTCGCACTGTGACTCGGTTGTAGGCAGCATCGTCACCGACAGTTCACTTCATTATAAGGACATGAGAAACTCTTCGGAAGACTGCCCCGTGGTCTCGTCACAAGTGAGGTCAAAGGAACACATAAGAGTGGTCAAAAATAAAAAGAGCAGAAGGATCACCAGATACGACGCACAACTGATTCTCGAAAATAGCACTGGAATTCCGAAACTAACCCTCCGTCGACGTCACGACAGCAACAGCAGTAAGACTGAGAAGGAGAACGACAACATGGGCTCGTCCAAAATTAGCATTAAGCTAAGCAAAGATCCCGAAAAGGACAAGAACAGTCTGTATGTAGCAAAGCTAAACAATAGTTTTAACTCGGGATCGGGGAGCAGCTCTACGAAACTAAAGATCCAGTTAAAGAGAGAAGAAGAAGCTAGGATGCCTTTTCCGGAAGAACTCCATGAAAACGGAGTGTACTGTAACGACACGTTATCTCTTGTGGAAACGAGAATGGAAATGGACGATTACGAGGAAGAAAGCTTGGAGGAATCTTCCGAAGAAGAGGACGAGGAAGACGACGACGAGTACGACGATGAATTCGAGGATGACTTCATTCCTCTGCCACCAGCAAAGCGTTTGAGACTTATTGTAGGAAAAGACTCAATAGACATCGATATATCTTCTAGACGGAGAGAAGATCAGTCTTTAAGGCTCAATGCGTGAACAATATCTGTCTTTTTTTTTTTTTTTTTTTTGACCAGAAAGTAATTTGTATTCATTTCCTTTACGAAAGATTCCATTGAATTATTCCCTAACTGTAAATTTTAGAGACTGCACTTCTTCTGTATTGTTATAGTCCACTCAAAATTGTAGAAAGTGTACAGCATATTGACTTGCCTTTTTGTTTTTTTTTACAGTGCTTTTTAACCGTCTTCTTACGTGCAATTTTGAGTTTAAACAAAAAAACAAAACTTAAAAAAAAAAAGAAAAAAAAAAGTGGGTACTGTTGTATATTATCGTGGGCAGAAAATGTATATGAGTAATAAACTTTCCACACATGACAATAAAAAAATCTTATGTGGCTACCCAATCCTACTTGTTTCAGATCATACAGCATCATAAAAAAAAGCTCAGCATATTTAATGTCTGGTATGGTTTTATCACCAGCAATGTATTTGCAGCTTAAAAACTTATTTGCTCTGTTTTTTTTTCTTTTCTTTGTCAGAAGTCTATTTAATACTGTAATACTATCTTTTTTTTTAAAGTACTGTCTGTGGCCTTTGTTGGTAGCAAAATTAAGAGTTTCTGGGGGAAAAAAATTGAGAAAAATGGCAAAATTCAGAATGGTGTTTTTTTTTTTGCTTATTTTTTTGACACATTTAATGTACAGGGGCTAGCCATATGCAGAATATAAGTTTGGCTATGGTGTATTTATTGCTTGATGTATAAATAAAAACACAAACACTTGTATTTAACACTTTTCAACAATTTTTTTTTTTAGATAAAATTGTTCTTTGCAAGAATAATTGGTGCTTATTTTTTTCATGGATAAAATGCTGTGAAATTCAAAAAAAAAAAAAAAAAATGTGATAAGGAAGACTTGTACCGGTATAAATGCAATTGTCATTTTAATTTCTATATTTTTGTTATATAATTTTTTTTGTGTGTGTTGCACTTTTTTGGGGGCAGCTCCATCCAATTTAACTTTTTTTTTTTTTTAGAAATGCCATCTGGCAGTTAGGGAATGAAGGGTATGTTTTTTTCCTACTTGTGTATAGTGTATATAATTCTGTAAATATGTGTGGTGTTAGGATTTACACTTCTGCCATTTAAGTTGATTTACTAAAACAAATAAGTTTTTAAGTTAAGTAACCATGACAATAAAATAGGAAGATTTAAAATCAAAAAAAGTTTAATAAATGGTTTGTTGTTTTTCTTTCGGATAATTAAATTCGTTTAG
The DNA here is from genome assembly GCF_032444005.1 of Ranitomeya imitator. Taxonomy (NCBI): domain Eukaryota; kingdom Metazoa; phylum Chordata; class Amphibia; order Anura; family Dendrobatidae; genus Ranitomeya; species Ranitomeya imitator. Next base: position 31,754,256 of record NC_091290.1, read on the forward strand.
CCACATCCACTTCTGATCAAGGCAAGAAAATTGTAAAAAAAAATGTATGGATTTTTACTCTTCTTTGTCATTCACTTAAAGCAGCACCCCCTCCCATCAAAGTTTGAATCCCCTTAATATGTTGCGGTCATATTATACAGCACTGTGTACTTACAATTGCTCATTTTGCCCTTCTCCCCAGCTAATTATTTTTCATTAGGTCTATGACATCACCTAATTAAAAACTGACTAGCTTAATCCTTCTAAGCTCTATGTAGATGCAGGAGGTCAATTTTCTCTGCGTGAGTCATGAGTCACTGCAAAAGTATGGCAGTGGGAATCAGGGAGTAGCTAGGTGTGAAGATGCAGAGGGGAATGATAAATTCAGGGACAAGTGACTTAATGTTTCTACATAGAGCAGAGAAAAGATAAGAATTAGCTGGGTAGAAAGTGAAAATGAGCAATTGTAAGCACACAGTGCTCTATAATATAATATGATTGTAATATATTAAGAGGATAAAAAGTTGTACTGGAGTTCTCCTTTTAACCTGCCAATGTAGTCCTGTAGTCACGTCCTTTCTCAAGTAGCAGATTTTCAGCAGACATTACACCCATGATGCAGAAAACCTCATTCGAATAAAGGCAAAGTTCCGCATGAAATCATTTTGATAGTCACTGTTTTTGCTGCTGCAGATTTCAGAATGCTGAGCTGTGTATTACATCTCCCACATCACTGATTGGCAGCTACCGGTGGAGGGGGTTACACAGCAGAAGGACTAGGGAGCACGAGACACTTAGTCCTCTAGTGATAATCTGCTGCTGATAAAACACTGATTTTATTGAAACAAAAACACAGCCTAGTAAGTAACACATCGCTGGAATCAGGCTCTCTTCTCTTACATCATGGTGCTCTCAGATTACGTGGCAAAAACCTGCTGACCTATCTCTCTAATCACAGGATTTTACTAGTTAGTTTCTTTATTCAACAGTAAAATATTACTGTTTCTAATAAAGCATTGGTCCCAATTTTTTTTTTTAGTTTACACTTCATTTTGCTGTAAATTGCACAAGTTAAAAATTTGCATCTTGAGTTGAGCAAGAATAATGATCAGCCTGACCCTGATCTAGTGACCATGTTGGTTGTCCACAGCCCTGCAAACCTACCGGCGCCTGTGATTAGTAGGTGCAGCGTGACGCAAACATGGTGTCACACCTGTCCTGCCTCTGGGGATGCGGGGCAGGTAGGTGGAAGTAAGGCTATATTCACATTTGCGTTGTTGGGCGCAGCGTCGTCGAAGCAACCAACAACGCATATACACAACGCTGCGTTTTGTGACGCATGCGTTGACGTAAACTAGTAATGTTCATGAATTTTGGCGCAGGGAAAACGCTACAAGTAGCGTCGTCCGCGCTCTGTCTGGTGCGTCAAATTGACGCGTCGTAAAACGCAATACAACGCATATCGACGACGCTGCGCCCAGCAACGCAAATGTAAACTTAGCCTAAGCGGGTCTCTGGTCCGACAGCCACGGACATCTGATGTAGCCGCTGCATCGGAGTCCTGCATTTTCTTTTTGCTCTAGTCTAGTTGCATCTAAACTTTCAACATTTTGTAAAGTCTGCCGTCTTATTCCACTAAAAGTATATAAGAAAGATGTAGATAGGTTTTAATTGATCTGATTATATATATATACTTTTATTACCAGTAAGTAAAATGGAGGCTTGACCTTTATAAATCACACGTATAAAATAGGGAAACGACATACATAAAGGTGCCCAGATAAACCAGTGAAAATAGTAGAAATGGTTTGGTCTCGCCCTTATTATTATTATTATTATTTATTTATATAGCACCATTGAATCCATGGTGCTGTACATGAGAAGGGGTTACATACAAGTTACAAATATCACATACAGTAAACAAACTAACAATGATGGACTGATAGAGGGGCGAGGACCCTGCCCTTGCGGGCTTACATTCTACAGGATTATGGAGAAGGAGACAGTAGGTTGAGGGTTGGTTATTATAACCAGAGGAAGCCGTCCATGGATTTCGGAAGGGACAATGTCAAACGGGTAACCCTAAGCACCCTGTTGTGCCCCATGTGAGTTCTCCTGTTTTGACCAGAACAGTGCCCAAGTGTGGTCCTGTCCCACGAAAAGTGTCACTAGTTTTCCTTCCTGACCAGTTTTGTCCACCTATAGCGGGGCACTTCTTGGGGGACTAAAAGGAATTAATGATGGAGCCAATAGGATAGGGGTCCTGTATTTGGAAGAACGGTTGTAGATATTACGAGAGGGGACACCTAGATAGGGGCCTATGATAACGGGACACCCTATAGGGCAGCAGAGTGCTAAGAGGCTAAGTCCGAGTGGTGTCTACGGGAGGAGTTAGCGCATTTGACCGCATCGTATGCTGGATTGCAGAAGGCAACCACCAGACTGGGCAGAGTAACACGGGGAGGTTCTTCACAAGAGATAACTACTTGTACACCATACTCATCTATAAACATGTAGGTGTTCCCAGAGGATCGTTCTGAGAAACGTCACCCGGGTGGGGATTTAAAAGGCAAGGCCTATTCCATGAGCCCAAAAGGGATTGTTCCTGTACACCCAGGGCGATCTATCTTGATGGCCCATAACTGGGATGAATCGATAGGGGAATAATGGCATAGATGAAGTCAATAGCAAGCGTCACCGAGCTGACATCCCAGTCAGTGTCAATATAACCCCAAGTGTTAGGCAGGACAGATAATATAGGAAAGGTAGAGACATACAGACATAAGACTTCCAACCATTAACCTGTCATGGTCACAGGGGAACCTGGATCTTAGGTTGTGACCCAGGTAGTAGAGGGGAGGACACAAAATACCACAAAAGTTTCCATCTACAGTGGGGGGAAAAAAGTAGTCAGCCACAAATTGTGCAAGTTCTCCCACTTAAACGGATGAGAGAGGCCTGTAATTGACATCATAGGTAGATCGCATAGAGCTATAAAGCAGGACGGCACTAGAACGATACCACTTGCAATAGCCAGGACAAAAATGTAGGATCCAGAGAGCTAGGCGTCATGCTTGCTAGGGGGTATTGGTGCTCAGCATACTAAATGAAAACGAACAGTTCGTGTATGCACATAAGAAAGAAAATATGCGGCACTCACCCCAATTCAGCAGTGGAAAGCGTGAATTTTAATGGAAAACATAGACAGATAAAAATCCGTTACAACATCAGGTAAGCAGGAGGGTGCTGTGTATGGAGCTTGGACTATGTCTGTCTATGTTTTCCATTAAAATTCACGCTTTCCACTGCTGAATTGGGGTGAGTGCCGCATATTTTCTTTCTTATGTGCAGACATCATAGGTAGACCACAACTATGAGAGTCAAAATGAGAAAACAAATCCAGAAAATCACCTTGTCTCGTTTGGCAAGATTTATTTTGCAAATTATGGTGGAAAATAAGTATTTGGTCACCTAAAAACAAGATTTCTGGCTCTCACAGACCTGTAACTTCTTCTTTAAAGGGAACCTGTCACCCCGTTTTTTGAGATTGAGCTATAAATACTGTTAAATAGGGCCTGCGCTGTGTGTTACTATAGTGTATGTAGTGTACCCCGATTCCCCACCTATGCTGAGAAATAACTTACCAAAGTCGCCGTTTTCGCCTGTCAATCAGGCTGGTCAGGTCGGGAGGGCGTGTTCACAGCGCTGGTTCTTCCTCAGCTTTACGTTGGTGGCGTAGTGGTGTCCGCATGTTGAGGTGACTAATCCACTGTGGGCACGTGAACAAGCAGCGCGCGATCTGCGCTGTCATCCCTTTCGTCGGTGGGGGCGGCCATCTTCCTGGGGCCGCGCGTGCGCAGATCGAGTGCTCTGCTGCACGGGGCTTCAGGAAAATGGCCGCGGGATGCCGCGCGTGCGCATTAGAGATCGCGGCGGCCATTTTCCCAAAGCCGAGATGCAAACTCGGCTTTGGGAAAATGGCCGCCGCAATCTCTAATGCGCACGCGCGGCATCCCGCGGCCATTTTCCTGAAGCCCCGTGCAGCAGAGCACTCGATCTGCGCACGCGCGGCCCCAGGAAGATGGCCGCCCCCACCGACGAAAGGGATGACAGCGCAGATCGCGCGCTGCTTGTTCACGTGCCCACAGTGGATTAGTCACCTCAACATGCGGACACCACTACGCCACCAACGTAAAGCTGAGGAAGAACCAGCGCTGTGAACACGCACTCCCGACCTGACCAGCCTGATTGACAGGCGAAAACGGCGACTTTGGTAAGTTACTTCTCAGCATAGGTGGGGAATCGGGGTACACTACATACACTATAGTAACACACAGCGCAGGCCCTATTTAACAGTATTTATATCCCAATCTCAAAAAACGGGGTGACAGGTTCCCTTTAAGAGGCTCCTCTGTCCTCCACTCATTACCTGTAGTAATGGCACCTGTTTGTAGTATATAAGACACCTGTCCACAACCTCAAACAGTCACACTCCAAACTCCACTATGGTGAAGACCAAAGAGATGCCTCCATGATTGTGGAGCTACTGAAACAGACTAGGGGACCTTTTTAAACCCTTAGGAAGCATTTGCAGGTGTTTTTTTTTTTTTGTTAATTATTCTAATTTACTGAGATAGTGACTTTTGGGTTTTCACTGGCTGTAAAGGTACCGTCACACTTAGCGACGCTGCAGCGATACCGACAACGATCCGGATCGCTGCAGCGTCGCTGTTTGGTCGCTGGAGAGCTGTCACACAGACCGCTCTCCAGCGACCAATGATGTCGGTAACCAGGGTAAACATCGCGTAACTAAGCGCAGGGCCACGCTTAGTAACCCGATGTTTACCCTGGTTACCATCCTAAAAGTAAAAAAAAACAAACACTACATACAGTGGGGCAAAAAAGTATTTAGTCAGTCAGCAATAGTGCAAGTTCCACCACTTAAAAAGATGAGAGGCGTCTGTAATTTACATCATAGGTAGACCTCAACTATGGGAGACAAACTGAGAAAAAAAAATCCAGAAAATCACATTGTATGTTTTTTTAACATTTTATTTGCATATTATGGTGGAAAATAAGTATTTGGTCAGAAACAAACAATCAAGATTTCTGGCTCTCACAGACCTGTAACTTCTTCTTTAAGAGTCTCCTCTTTCCTCCACTCATTACCTGTAGTAATGGCACCTGTTTAAACTTGTTATCAGTATAATAAGACACCTGTGCACACCCTCAAACAGTCTGACTCCAAACTCCACTATGGTGAAGACCAAAGAGCTGTCAAAGGACACTAGAAACAAAATTGTAGCCCTGCACCAGGCTGGGAAGACTGAATCTGCAATAGCCAACCAGCTTGGAGTGAAGAAATCAACAGTGGGAGCAATAATTAGAAAATGGAAGACATACAAGACCACTGATAATCTCCCTCGATCTGGGGCTCCACGCAAAATCCCACCCCGTGGGGTCAGAATGATCACAAGAACGGTGAGCAAAAATCCCAGAACCACGCGGGGGGACCTAGTGAATGAACTGCAGAGAGCTGGGACCAATGTAACAAGGCCTACCATAAGTAACACACTACGCCACCATGGACTCAGATCCTGCAGTGCCAGACGTGTCCCACTGCTTAAGCCAGTACATGTCCGGGCCCGTCTGAAGTTTGCTAGAGAGCATTTGGATGATCCAGAGGAGTTTTGGGAGAATGTCCTATGGTCTGATGAAACCAAACTGGAACTGTTTGGTAGAAACACAACTTGTCGTGTTTGGAGGAAAAAGAATACTGAGTTGCATCCATCAAACACCATACCTACTGTAAAGCATGGTGGTGGAAACATCATGCTTTGGGGCTGTTTCTCTGCAAAGGGGCCAGGACGACTGATCCGGGTACATGAAAGAATGAATGGGGCCATGTATCGTGAGATTTTGAGTGCAAACCTCTTTCCATCAGCAAGGGCATTGAAGATGAAACGTGGCTGGGTCTTTCAACATGACAATGATCCAAAGCACACTGCCAGGGCAACGAAGGAGTGGCTTCGTAAGAAGCATTTCAAGGTCCTGGAGTGGCCTAGCCAGTCTCCAGATCTCAACCCTATAGAAAACCTTTGGAGGGAGTTGAAAGTCCATGTTGCCAAGCGAAAAGCCAAAAACATCACTGCTCTAGAGGAGATCTGCATGGAGGAATGGGCCAACATACCAACAACAGTGTGTGGCAACCTTGTGAAGACTTACAGAAAACATTTGACCTCTGTCATTGCCAACAAAGGATATATTACAAAGTATTGAGATGAAATTTTGTTTCTGACCAAATACTTATTTTCCACCATAATATGCAAATAAAATGTTAAAAAAACAGACAATGTGATTTTCTGGATTTTTTTTTCTCAGTTTGTCTCCCATAGTTGAGGTCTACCTATGATGTAAATTACAGACGCCTCTCATCTTTTTAAGTGGTGGAACTTGCACTATTGCTGACTGACTAAATACTTTTTTGCCCCACTGTACTTACCTACCGCTGTCTGTCCTCCAGCGCTGTGCTCTGCTCTCCTCCTGTACTGGCTGTGAGCACAGCGGCCGGAAAGCAGAGCGGTGACGTCACCGCTCTGCTTTCCGGCTGACCGACGCTCACAGCCAGTACAGGAGGAGTGCAGAGCACAGCGCTGGAGGACAGACAGCGGTAGGTAAGTATGTAGCGGTTGTTTTTTTTAACTTTAACGATGGTAACCAGGGTAAACATCGGGTTACTAAGCGCGGCCCTGCGCTTAGTTACCCGATGTTTACCCTGGTTACCAGCGAAGACATCGCTGAATCGGTGTCACACACGCCGATTCAGCGATGTCTACGGGGAGTCCAGCGACCAAATAAAGTTCTGGACTTTCTTCCCCGACCAGCGACAGCACAGCAGGGGCCTGATCGCTGCTGCCTGTCACACTGGACGATATCGCTAGCGAGGACGCTGCAACGTCACGGATCGCTAGCGATATCGTCTAGTGTGACGGTACCTTAAGCCATAATCATCAACATTAACAGAAATAAACACTTGAGATAGATCACTCTGTTTGTAATGACTCTATAGAATATGAGTTTCACTTTTTGTATTAAATAACTGAAATTTACTTTTTGATGATATTCTAATTTAGTGAGAAGCACTTGTAATTGAGAAACTAGGAACTAAACTGTAAACTAAAGCAGATGAGGATTGTTAGTATCCCAAATGAAGGAGGAACCGGTATATAACCTAATTAAATCTACAGGGTTAGGGCTCCTTTCCACTTGCGAGAAAAATGGACGAGTGCAATCCGATAAAAAAAATCAGATTGCACTCGGACCAATGTTATTCAATAGGTATCTTTTCATTCGCGATTTTTTTCTCAGCCGAAATCGGACTGAGAAAAAAAAATCGCAGCATGCTGTGTATTGCTGCGATTCTCGGATGAGACTCGCCAATGCAAGTCAATGCGTGCGAGAAAAGAAACGCACAGCATTCGCACCATGCGAGTGCTGTCCGATTTTTACGCACCGGTGTCCTTTGAAAAGCCGGCAATTCAGCGCGGTGTACAGTAAAATCACATTGACAGGTTAGAATAGAATAGATAGGAAAATACCTATTCTATGTATATCTATCTCCTTCACAAACCCGACAGGATATGAGACATGGTTTACATACAGTAAACCATCTCATATCCCTTCTTTTATTACATATTCCTCACTAATAATGTAAGAAGTGTCTTTCAGTCAAATTTGGTGTTTCTAGCTATTAAATTAAAGGGTTAAATCCCGGAAAAATTGGTGTGGGCTCCCGCGCAATTTTCTCCGCCAGAGTGGGAAAGCCAGTGACTGAGGGCAGATATTAATAGCCTGGAGAGGGTCCATGGTTATTGGCCCCCCTGGCTAAAAACATCTGCCCCCAGCCGCCTCAGAAAAGGCACATCTGGAAGATGCGCCTATTCTGGCACTTGCCCACTCTCTTCCCACTCCTGTGTTGCGGTGGGATATGGGGTAATGAAGGGTTAATGTCACCTTGCTATTGTAAGGTGACATTAAGCCAGATTACTAATGGAGAGACATCATTTATGACATCTATCCATTATTAATCCAATAGTATGAAATGGTTAATCAAACACATTATTACAAAGTATTTTAATTAAATAAATACACAAGGTGTTTTAATATTTTATACTCTTAATCCACCTGAAGACCCTCGTTCTGTAAAAAAGGAAAAATAAAAAAATCAATATCCCATACCTTCCGTCGATCAGTCACGTCCCACGCTGTAAATCCATCTGAAGGGGTTAAATTATTTTATACCCAGGAGCTCTGCTAATGCAGCTGTGCTCCTGACTGTAAAATTCTGTGAATGAATGGAACGCAGGGGAATGACCTGTAGTTACCTCGAGTTGCGGTGATGCGCCCTCTGCTGGATGAACTCATATGAACTCGAGCCTGGGAACTTTGAATATTTTCCCACGCTCGAGTTCATATGAGTTCATCCAGCAGAGGGCGCATCACCGCAACTACAGGTAACTACAGGTTTTTCACCTACATTCCATTCATTCACAGAATTTTACAGCCACGAGCACAGCTGCATTAGCAGAGCTCCTGGGTGTAAAATGATAAAACCCCTTCAGATGGATTTACAGCGTGGGACGTAACTGAACGACGGAAGGTATGGGATATTGTTGATTTTTTATTTTTCCAGAACGAGTGTCTTCAGGTGGATTAAGAGTATAATAAAATATTAAAACACCCTGTGTATTTATTTAATTAAAATACTTTGTAATAATGTGTGTGTGTTTTATTAACCATTTTGTACTATTGGATTAATAATGGATAGATGTCATAATTGACGTCTCTCCATTATTAATCTGGCTTAATGTCACCTTACAATAGCAAGGTGACCTTAACCCTTCATTACCCCATATCCCACCGCTACACGGGAATGGGAAGAGAGTATGGGAGAGATGCACACTGAGCCATTTATACTAGATGCACACTGAGGCACCTATACTAGATGCGCACTGAGGCACCTATACTAGATGCGCACTGATCCACCTATACTAGATGCACACTGAGGCACCTATACTAGATGCACACTGAGCCATTTATACTAGATGCACACTGAGCCATTTATACTAGATGCACACTGAGGCACCTATACTAGATGCACACTGAGCCACCTATACTACACTATGTGCAGAATTATTAGGCAAGTTGTTTTTTCGATCACATGATACTTTTTATACATGTTGTCCTACTCTAAGCTGTTCAGGCTTGAGAGCCAACTACCAATTAAGTAAATCAGGCGATTTGCATATCTGTAATGAGGAGCGGTGTTGTCTAATGACCTCAACACCCTATATGAGGTGTGCTTAATTATTATGTAACTTCCTTTCTTTTGGCAAAATGGGTCAGAAGAGAGATTTGACTGGCTCTGAAAAGTCCACAATTGTGAGACGTCTTGCAGAGGGATGCAGCAGTCTTGAAATTGCCAAACTTTTGAAGCATGATCACCGAACAATCAAGCGTTTCATGGCAGATACACAACAGGGTCGCAAGAAGCGTGTTGGGCAAAAAAGGTGCAAAATAACTGCCCATGAATTGAGGAAAATCAAGCGTGAAGCTGCAATGATGCCATTTGCTACCAGTTTTGCCATATTTCAACGTTACTGGAGTAACAAAAAGCACAAGGTGTGTGATACTCAGGGACTTGGCCAAGGTAAGGAAGGCTGAAAAACGACCACCTTTGAACAAGAAACATAAGATAAAACGTCAAGACTGGGCCAAGAAATATCTTAAGACTGACTTTTCAAAGGTTTTATGGACTGATGACTCTTGATGGGCCAGAAGCTGGATCAGTAAAGGGCAGAGAGCTCCACTCCGGCGCCAGCAAGGTGGAGGTGGGGTACTGGTATGGGCTGGGATCATTAAAGATGAACTTGTGGGACCTTTTCGGGTTGAGGATGGAGTGAAGCTCAACTCCCAGACCTACTGCCAGTTTCTGGGAGACAACTTCTTCAAGCAGTGGTACAGGAAGAAGGCGGTATCGCTCAAGAAAATCATGATTTTCATGCAGGACAATGCTCCCTCACATGCCTCCAACTACTCCACAGCGTGGCTGACCAGTAAAGGTCTCAAAGAAGAAAAAATAATGACATGGCCCCCTTGTTCTCCTGATCTGAACCCCATAGAGAACCTGTGGTCCCTCATAAAATGTGAGATCTACAGGGAGGGAAAACAGTCCACCTCTCGGAGCAGTGTCTGGAGGCTGTGGTGGCTGCTGCACGCAATGTTCATCGTAAGCAGATCAAGCAACTGACAGAATCTATGGATGGAGGCGGCTGAGTGTCACCATAAAGAAAGGTGGCTATATTGGTCACTAATTTTGGGGGTTTTGTTTTTGCATGTCAGAAATGTTTATTTCTAAATTTTGTGCAGTTATATTGGTTTACCTGGTGAAAATAAACAAGTGAGATGGGGATATATTTGGTTTTTATTAAGTTGCCTAATAATTCTGCACAGTAATAGTTACCTGCACAAACAGATATCCTCCTAAGATAGCCAAATCTAAAAAAAAAAAAACACTCCAACTTCCCAAAGTATTAAGCTTTGATATTTACGAGTCTTTTGGGTTGATTGAGAACATAGTTGATGATCAATAATAAAAATATTCCTCTAAAATACAACTTGCCTAATAATTCTGCACACAGTGTAGATGCACTGAGCCACCTATACTAGATGCGCACTGAGCCATCTATGCTAGATGTAAGCTGAGTCACTTATATCAGATGCGCACTGAGCCATTTATTCTTGATGCACACTGAACCATCCTATACTACATGAGCACTGAGCCACCTATACTAGATGCGCACTGAGCCATTTATACTAGATGCACACTGAGCCACCTATACATGAGCACTGAGCCACCTATACTAGATGCACAGTGAGCCACCTATACATGAGCAGTGAGCAACCTATACTAGATGTGCACTGAGCCACCTATACTAGATGCACACTGAGCCACCTATACTATGAGCACTGAGCCACCTATACTAGATGCACACTGAGCCACCTATACTACATGAGCACTGAGCCACCTATACTAGATGCACACTGAACCATCTATACTAGATGTGCGCTAAGCCACCTATACTAGATGCTCACTGAGCCATTTATACTAGATGCACACTGAGCCACCTATACTACATGAGCACTGAGCCACCTATACTAGATGCGCACTGGGCCATTTATACTAGATGCACACTGAGCCATCCTATACTACATGAGCACTGAGCCACCTATACTAGATGCGCACTGGGCCATTTATACTAGATGCACACTGAGCCATCCTATACTACATGAGCACTGAGCCACCTATACTAGATGCGCACTGGGCCATTTATACTAGATGCACACTGAGCCACCTATACTAGATGCACACTGAGCCATCCTATATATACTACATAAGCACTGAGCCACCTATACTACATGAGCACTGAGCCACCTATACTACATGAGCACTGAGCCATTTATACTAGATGCTCACTGAGCCATTTATACTAGATGCACACTGAGCCACCTATACTACATGAGCACTGAGCCACCTATACTAGATGCACACTGAGCCACCTATATTAGATGCGCGCTGAGCCATTTATACTAGATGCACACTGTGCCACCTATACTAGATGCACACTGAGCCACCTATACTAGATGCGCACTGAGCCACCTATACTAGATGCTCACTGAGCCATCTATCCTAGATGCACATTGAGCCATCTATACTAGATCTAAGCTGAGTCACCTATATCAGATGCACACTGAGCCATTTATACTAGATGCACACTGAGCCATCCTATATATACTAGATGCGCACTGAGCCACCTATACTAGATGCGCACTGAGCCATTTATACTAGATGCACACTGAGCAATCCTATACTAGATGAGCACTGAGCCACCTATACTAGATGCACACTGAGCAATCCTATACTAGATGAGCACTGAGCCATTTATACTAGATGCACACTGAGCCATCCTATACTACATGAGCACTGAGCCACCTATACTAGATGCATACTGAGCCATCCTATACTACATGAGCACTGAGCCACCTATACTAGATGTGCACTGATCCATTTATACTAGATGCACACTGAACCATCCTATACTACATGAGCACTGAGCCACCTATACTAGATGCGCACTGGGCCATTTATACTAGATGCACACTGAGCCACCTATACTACATGAGCACTGAGCCACCTATACTAGATGCGCTCTGAGCCATCCTATATATACTACATAAGCACTGAGCCACCTATACTAGATGCTCACTGAGCCATCCTATACTACATGAGCACTGAGCCACCTATACTACATGAGCACTGAGCCACCTATACTAGATGCACACTGAGCCATCCTATACTACATGAGCACTGAGCCATCCTATACTACATGAGCACTGAGCCATCCTATACTACATGAGCACTGAGCCACCTATACTAGATGAGCACTGAGCCACCTATACTAGATGCACACTGAGCCATCCTATACTACATGAGCACTGAGCCACCTATCCTAGATGCACACTGAGCCATCCTATACTACATGAGCACTGAGCCACCTATACTACATGAGCACTGAGCCATCCTATACTACATGAGCACTGAGCCACCTATCCTAGATGCACACTGAGCCATCCTATACTACATGAGCACTGAGCCACCTATACTAGATGCGCACTGGGCCATTTATACTAGATGCACACTGAGCCATCCTATACTACATGAGCATTGAGCCACCTATACTAGATGCGCACTGGGCCATTTATACTAGATGCACACTGAGCCACCTATACTAGATGCACACTGAGCCATCCTATATATACTACATAAGCACTGAGCCACCTATACTACATGAGCACTGAGCCACCTATACTAGAAGCGCACTGAGCCATCCTATATATACTACATAAGCACTGAGCCACCTATACTACATGAGCACTGAGCCACCTATACTAGATGCACACTGAGCCATCCTATATATACTACATAAGCACTGAGTCACCTATACTACATGAGCACTGAGCCATTTATACTAGATGTGCACTGAGCCATTTATACTAGATGCGCACTGAGCCATTTATACTAGATGCGCACTGAGCCATTTATACTAGATGCGCACTGAGCCATTTATACTAGATGCGCACTGAGCCACCTATACTAGATGCACACTGAGCCATCCTATACTACATGAGCACTGAGCCATCCTATACTACATGAGCACTGAGCCATCCTATACTACATGAGCACTGAGCCACCTATACTAGATGAGCACTGAGCCACCTATACTAGATGCACACTGAGCCATCCTATACTACATGAGCACTGAGCCACCTATACTACATGAGCACTGAGCCATCCTATACTACATGAGCACTGAGCCACCTATCCTAGATGCACACTGAGCCATCCTATACTACATGAGCACTGAGCCACCTATATTACATGAGCACTGAGCCACCTATACTACATGAGCACTGAGCCATCCTATACTACATGAGCACTGAGCCACCTATCCTAGATGCACACTAAGCCATCCTATACTACATGAGCACTGAGCCATCCTATACTACATGAGCACTGAGCCACCTATACTACATGAGCACTGAGCCACCTATACTAGATGAGCACTGAGCCACCTATCCTAGATGCACACTGAGCCATTTATACTAGATGCACACTGAGCCATCCTATACTACATGAGCACTGAGCCACCTATACTAGATGCGCACTGGGCCATTTGTTGTGAATTCTGTGGCAGAGCTCCCTCCTGTGGTCACAAGTGGTACTTCGGCTGATTCTCTCTATGAGCTTCCGTTGGTGGAGGAGAGTGGTACTGCGGCTTCTGAGTTTCCTTCCTCAGGTGATGTGGTGAAGTCGTTAGGTGCTGCTCTATTTAACTCCACCTAGTGCTTTGATCCTGGCCTCCAGTCAATGTTCTAGTATTGGACTTGCTTCCTCCTGGATCGTTCCTGTGGCCTGCTGCTCTGCATAGCTAAGTTCCGCTTTTGTTATTTTGTTTGCTGTTTTTTTCTGTCCAGCTTGCTTATTTGGTTTTTCTTGCTTGCTGGAAGCTCTGGGACGCAGAGGGTGTACCTCCGTGCCATTAGTCGGTACGGAGGGTCTTTTTGCCCCCTTTGCGTGGTTGTTTGTAGGGTTTTGTGTTGACCGCAAAGTTACCTTTCCTATCCTCGCTCTGTTCAGAAAGTCGGGCCTCACTTTGCTAAATCTATTTCATCTCTACGTTTGTCTTTTCATCTTAACTCACAGTCATTATATGTGGGGGCTGCCTTTTCCTTTGGGGTATTTCTCTGAGGCAAGGTAGGCTTATTTTCTATCTTCAGGCTAGCTAGTTTCTCAGGCTGTGCCGAGTTGCATAGGGAGCGTTAGGCGCAATCCACGGCTGCCTCTAGTGTGGTTGGAGAGTATCAGGGATTGCGGTCAGCAGAGTTCCCACGTCTCAGAGCTCGTTCTATGTTTTTGGGTTATTGTCAGGTCACTGTATGTGCTCTGACTTTTATGTCCATTGTGGTACTGAATTACCTAATCATAACAGTACTGGAGGCCCAAAGTACTAATGATTCTCAATAGAGGGAAAAAAGAAGTTCTTTGACCATTTTTTTTCTCTGCACTGTGTTTTGCCTTTTTTTTCCCCTAGACATTTGGGTGGTTCAGGACACAGGTGTAGCGATGGACATTAAAGGTCTGTCTTCATGTGTGGATCAGCTCACGGCAAGAGTACAAAATATTCAAGACTTTGTGGTTCAGAATTCTATGTTAGAACCGAGAATCCCTATTCCTGATTTGTTTTTTGGAGATAGAACTAAATTTCTGAGTTTCAAAAATAATTGTAAACTATTTCTGGCTTTGAAACCTCGCTCCTCTGGTGACCCAGTTCAACAAGTTAGGATCATTATTTCTTTTTTACGTGGCGACCCTCAGGACTGGACATTTTCTCTTGTGCCAGGAGATCCTGCATTAAGTAATATTGATGCGTTTTTCCTGGCGCTCGGATTGCTGTACGACGAACCTAATTCAGAGGATCAGGCAGAGAAAAATTTGCTGGCTCTGTGTCAGGGTCAGGATGAGATAGAGGTATATTGTCAGAAATTTAGAAAGTGGTCCGTACTCACTCAATGGAATGAAGGTGCGCTCGCAGCTATTTTCAGAAAGGGTCTCTCTGAAGCCCTTAAGGATGTCATGGTGGGATTTCCTATGCCTGCTGGTCTGAATGAGTCTATGTCTTTGGCCATTCAGATCGGTCGACGCTTGCGTGAGCGTAAATCTGTGCACCATTTGGCGGTATTATCTGAGCATAAACCTGAGCCTATGCAGTGCGATAGGACTTTGACCAGAGTTGAACGGCAAGAACACAGACGTCAGAATGGGCTGTGTTTCTACTGTAGTGATTCCACTCATGCTATCTCTGATTGTCCTAAGCGCACTAAGCGGTTCGCTAGGTCTGCCACCATTGGTACGGTACAGTCAAAATTTCTTTTGTCCGTTACCTTGATCTGCTCTTTGTCATGTTATTCTGTCATGGCATTTGTGGATTCAGGCTCTGCCCTGAATTTGATGGACTTGGAGTATGCTAGGCGTTGTGGGTTTTTCTTGGAGCCCTTGCAGTGTCCTATTCCATTGAGAGGAATTGATGCTACGCATTTGGCCAAGAATAAGCCTCAGTACTGGACCCAGCTGACCATGTGCATGGCTCCTGCACATCAGGAGGTTATTCGCTTTCTGGTGTTGCATAATCTGCATGATGTGGTCGTGTTGGGGTTGCCATGGCTACAAGTCCATAATCCAGTATTAGATTGGAAATCCATGTCTGTGTCCAGCTGGGGTTGTCAGGGGGTACATGGTGATGTCCCATTTCTGTCTATTTCGTCATCCACCCCTTCTGAGGTCCCAGAGTTCTTGTCTGATTACCGGGATGTATTTGATTAGCCCAAGTCCGATACCCTACCTCCGCATAGGGATTGTGATTGTGCTATCGATTTGATAACTGGTAGTAAATTCCCAAAAGGTCGACTGTTTAATTTATCTGTGCCTGAGCACGCCGCTATGCGGAGTTACGTGAAGGAGTCCTTGGAGAAGGGGCATATTCGCCCGTCATCGTCGCCATTAGGAGCGGGGTTCTTTTTTGTGGCCAAGAAGGATTGTTCGCTGAGACCTTGTATAGATTACCGCCTTCTAAATAAGATCACGGTTAAATTTCAGTACCCTTTGCCGCTGTTATCTGATTTGTTTGCTCGGATTAAGGGGGCTAGTTGGTTCACCAAGATAGATCTTCGTGGTGCGCATAATCTTGTGCGTATTAAGCGAGGCGATGAATGGAAAACTGCATTTAATACGCCCGAGGGCCATTTTGAGTACCTAGTAATGCCATTCGGACTTTCTAATGCTCCATCAGTGTTTCAGTTCTTTATGCATGACATCTTCCGAGAGTACCTGGATAAATTCCTGATTGTATACTTGGATGATATTTTGATCTTCTCGGATGATTGGGAGTCTCATGTGAAGCAGGTCAGTACGGTGTTTCAGGTCCTGCGTGCTAATTCTTTGTTTGTGAAGGGATCAAAGTGTCTCTTTGGTGTTCAGAAGGTTTCATTTTTGGGGTTCATTTTTTCCCCTTCTACTATCGAGATGGACCCTGTTAAGGTCCAAGCCATCCATGATTGGACTCAGCCGACATCTCTGAAAATTCTGCAAAAGTTCCTGGGCTTTGCTAATTTCTATCGTCGCTTCATCTGCAATTTTTCTAGTATTGCTAAACCATTGACCGATTTGACCAAGAAGGGTGCTGATGTGGTCAATTGGTCTTCTGCTGCTGTGGAAGCTTTTCAAGAGTTGAAGCGTCGATTTTCTTCTGCCCTTGTGTTGTGTCAACCAGATGTTTCGCTTCCATTCCAGGTCGAAGTTGATGCTTCTGAGATTGGAGCAGGGGCTGTTTTGTCGCAGAGAAGTTCTGATTGCTCGGTGATGAAACCATGCGCCTTCTTTTCCAGGAAGTTTTCGCCTGCTGAGCGAAATTATGATGTTGGCAATCGAGAGTTGCTGGCCATGAAGTGGGCATTCGAGGAGTGGCGTCATTGGCTTGAAGGAGCTAAGCATCGCGTGGTGGTCTTGACTGATCATAAGAACTTGACTTATCTCGAGTCTGCCAAGCGGTTGAATCCTAGACAGGCTCGTTGGTCGCTGTTTTTTGCCCGTTTTGACTTTGTGGTTTCGTACCTTCCAGGCTCTAAAAATGTGAAGGCGAATGCCCTGTCTAGGAGTTTTGTGCCCGACTCTCCGGGTTTATCTGAGCCGGCGGGTATTCTCAAAGAGGGAGTAATTGTGTCTGCCATCTCCCCTGATTTGCGGCGGGTGCTGCAACAATTTCAGGCTAATAAACCTGATCGTTGCCCAGCGGAGAAACTGTTTGTCCCTGATAGGTGGACGAATAAAGTTATCTCTGATGTTCATTGTTCGGTGTTGGCTGGTCATCCTGGAATCTTTGGTACCAGAGAGTTAGTGGCTAGATCCTATTGGTGGCCATCTCTGTCGCGGGATGTGCGTTCTTTTGTGCAGTCCTGTGGGATTTGTGCTCGGGCTAAGCCCTGCTGTTCTCGTGCCAGTGGGTTGCTTTTGCCCTTGCCGGTCCCAAAGAGGCCTTGGACACATATCTCTATGGATTTTATTTCAGATCTTCCCGTCTCTCAAAAAATGTCAGTCGTTTGGGTGGTTTGTGATCGCTTCTCTAAGATGGTCCATTTGGTACCCTTGTCTAAATTAACTTCCTCCTCTGATTTGGTGCCATTGTTCTTCCAGCATGTGGTTCGTTTACATGGCATTCCAGAGAATATCGTTTCTGACAGAGGTTCCCAGTTTGTTTCGAGGTTTTGGCGAGCCTTTTGTGGTAGGATAGGCATTGACTTGTCTTTTTCCTCGGCTTTCCATCCTCAGACTAATGGCCAGACCGAACGAACCAATCAGACCTTGGAAACATATCTGAGATGCTTTGTTTCTGCTGATCAGGATGACTGGGTGTCCTTTTTGCCTTTGGCTGAGTTCGCCCTTAATAATCTTGGCCAGCTCGGCTACCTTGGTTTCGCCGTTTTTCTGCAACTCTGGGTTCCATCCTCGTTTCTCTTCAGGGCAGGTTGAGTCTTCGGACTGTCCTGGTGTGGATACTGTGGTGGACAGGTTGCAGCAGATTTGGACTCATGTAGTGGACAATTTGACCTTGTCCCAGGAGAAGGCTCAACGTTTCGCTAATCGCAGACGCTGTGTGGGTCCCCGACTTCGTGTTGGGGATTTGGTTTGGTTGTCTTCTCGTCATATTCCTATGAAGGTTTCCTCTCCTAAGTTTAAACCTCGTTTCATTGGTCCGTATAGGATTTCTGAGGTTCTTAATCCTGTGTCTTTTCGTTTGACCCTTCCAGATTCTTTTTTCATCCATAACGTATTCCATAGGTCATTGTTGCGGAGATACGTGGCACCTATGGTTCCATCTGTTGATCCTCCTGCCCCGGTTTTGGTGGAGGGGGAGTTGGAGTATATTGTGGAGAAGATTTTGGATTCTCGTGTTTCAAGACGGAAACTCCAGTATCTGGTTAAGTGGAAGGGTTATGCTCAGGAAGATAATTCCTGGGTCTTTGCCTCTGATGTCCATGCTCCTGATCTTGTTCGTGCCTTTCATATGGCTCATCCTGGTCGTCCTGGGGGCTCTGGTGAGGGTTCGGTGATCCCTCCTCAAGGGGGGGGGTACTGTTGTGAATTCTGTGGCAGAGCTCCCTCCTGTGGTCACAAGTGGTACTTCGGCTGATTCTCTCTATGAGCTTCCGTTGGTGGAGGAGAGTGGTACTGCGGCTTCTGAGTTTCCTTCCTCAGGTGATGTGGTGAAGTCGTTAGGTGCTGCTCTATTTAACTCCACCTAGTGCTTTGATCCTGGCCTCCAGTCAATGTTCTAGTATTGGACTTGCTTCCTCCTGGATCGTTCCTGTGGCCTGCTGCTCTGCATAGCTAAGTTCCGCTTTTGTTATTTTGTTTGCTGTTTTTTTCTGTCCAGCTTGCTTATTTGGTTTTTCTTGCTTGCTGGAAGCTCTGGGACGCAGAGGGTGTACCTCCGTGCCGTTAGTCGGTACGGAGGGTCTTTTTGCCCCCTTTGCGTGGTTGTTTGTAGGGTTTTGTGTTGACCGCAAAGTTACCTTTCCTATCCTCGCTCTGTTCAGAAAGTCGGGCCTCACTTTGCTAAATCTATTTCATCTCTACGTTTGTCTTTTCATCTTAACTCACAGTCATTATATGTGGGGGCTGCCTTTTCCTTTGGGGTATTTCTCTGAGGCAAGGTAGGCTTATTTTCTATCTTCAGGCTAGCTAGTTTCTCAGGCTGTGCCGAGTTGCATAGGGAGCGTTAGGCGCAATCCACGGCTGCCTCTAGTGTGGTTGGAGAGTATCAGGGATTGCGGTCAGCAGAGTTCCCACGTCTCAGAGCTCGTTCTATGTTTTTGGGTTATTGTCAGATCACTGTATGTACTCTGACTTCTATGTCCATTGTGGTACTGAATTACCTAATCATAACAGCCATTTATACTAGATGCACACTGAGCCACCTATACTAGATGCACACTGAGCCATCCTATATATACTACATAAGCACTGAGCCACCTATACTACATGAGCACTGAGCCACCTATACTAGATGCGCACTGGGCCATTTATACTAGATGCACACTGAGCCATCCTATACTACATGAGCACTGAGCCACCTATACTAGATGCGCACTGGGCCATTTATACTAGATGCACACTGAGCCACCTATACTAGATGCACACTGAGCCATCCTATATATACTACATAAGCACTGAGCCACCTATACTACATGAGCACTGAGCCACCTATACTACATGAGCACTGAGCCATTTATACTAGATGCGCACTGAGCCATTTATGCTAGATGCGCACTGAGCCATTTATACTAGATGCGCACTGAGCCACCTATACTAGATGCACACTGAGCCATCCTATATATACTACATAAGCACTGAGCCACCTATACTAGATGCTCACTGAGCCATCCTATACTACATGAGCACTGAGCCACCTATCCTAGATGCACACTGAGCCATCCTATACTACATGAGCACTGAGCCACCTATACTACATGAGCACTGAGCCACGTATACTAGATGCACACTGAGCCATCCTATACTACATGAGCACTGAGCCATCCTATACTACATGAGCACTGAGCCATCCTATACTACATGAGCACTGAGCCACCTATACTAGATGAGCACTGAGCCACCTATACTAGATGCACACTGAGCCATCCTATACTACATGAGCACTGAGCCACCTATACTACATGAGCACTGAGCCACCTATCCTAGATGCACACTGAGCCATCCTATACTACATGAGCACTGAGCCATTTATACTAGATGCACACTGAGCCATCCTATACTACATGAGCACTGAGCCACCTATACTAGATGAGCACTGAGCCACCTATCCTAGATGCACACTGAGCCATCCTATACTACGAGCACTGAGCCATTCTATACTACATGAGCACTGAGCCACCTATACTACATGAGCACTGAGCCATCCTATACTAGATGTGCACAGGCTGCAATAGTACACAGGGCGTGCAGCGCTGAGAACGATATAGAGTATTTGGCTCCTCCATCGGGTGATCGGCGGCCTGAATACACTGCAAGATAATCGTGAAACAAGCGTCTTTAATAATGCTCACAATTATCTCGCAGTGTGACTGCCCCTTAATTTAGTTTTTTAGCAAAGACTGGAATAGGAAGAAAAAAAAACATTACCACATTGTTTAAAAAACTACAGGTAACACAAACACCTGGGGCTATGTGCACACGTCAGGATTTTATGCAGAAATTTCCTGAACAAACCCGGAGATTTTCTGCAGAAAATCCGCACGCGTTTTTCTCTCGTTTTATTCTTTTTTTGTGCGGATTTTTCACGTTTTTTTTCCCCAATGCATTTAATAGCGGGAAATCCGCAATAAATCCGCAAAATTAATGAACGTGCTGCGTATTTTTCCGCGATGCGTTTTTATCACGGAAAAAAATGCAACACGCGCACAAAAATTGCGGAATGCATTCAAAATGATGGGATGCTTAATGTGTGCGTTTTTAAGTGTTTTTGCCGCGGAAAACCGCCAAAACAACGTGCGAAAAATCCGTGGCCTCTGTAACTAAGCAGTTCTGGCTAAGTCCGGTTACAGCTGATCGGCGGAGGTGCCGGCTGTCGCTCCCCCTCCGATCAGACATTGATCACTTATCCTAAGGATAGGCCATCAATGTTAAAGTCCCGTACAACCCCTTTAATGTTATATCTGTAGTACTGATAATGCACCACTAGGTGTCAGGCGCATACTTTCAATGATCACTTCCAGTTCTCCCTATTGCGCGCATGCCCCTTCCCGGATCATATAAAGTTACAGCAAAGTAAATCTTAAAATTTGATTTCTGCAGGATATAAAAGTCACAAAATCCAGTACAGATTAGGTAAATTCCTCCATTAATGATGAAGCATGCAGAATTAACTAGTTTCAGATCACCGCATAGTTATTATGAAAAGCGATGGCATACAACTAGGAGATGTCATCACATTGCACCTGATTTTGGTCCCACTGCAGAGACCGCTATTAGCCCTGAGAAAAAAAAAAAGAGAGTGCAGTGCTGGCTTACTGGTACAGGTTGCTTTTTTAATTAGTGTGAAAAAAGGTGGCTCATAAATACCCTGCGTAGACTTTGTAGATTAGGTCCCAGATGTGAGTAGTGAATAACCTGCTGTACAAGAATATTGTGTAAAGAGCCATGTGGCTGACGTCGCTTCTTGAAGGCAGTTGAGCTCAAACAGTTTGATGAGAATTTCTTAGAACAGCAGATTTGTTGTAAATAAAGCAGTAATTTAACATTCTTGATCTACGACCACTGTCTGACGACCAAATGTTTCAAAAATACTTACAGCAATGGGAATAGCTTTTGTAGTATTGCTAATTTATAATAATGTATCTTCTCCTCAACCTGCACATATCCAAAACCATCTATCTTCTCATATCTAATAATCAAAACAAGAGGCTCGATGGGTAGGGCGATTAATCGGAGTGGCAGAGCACAGCCCCGGTAAGTCGCAAATGGGAGCGAATATTTCTCTTATTATTGATCACTCTGGCCTGCAGGTAGGCAGAGAGCAACCTGATCAAGGAGATACATTTATGCTGAAAACCACATTTCCCTAAGACTATTGTTACACACCTGTCCTGGGTTCAGGCTTTGTTCCCCTCACCCTAGTCAGCTGAAATCTGTTTTGCACCAGGTCGGTCTTTAGAAGTAGCCGATGAGCTCCGATATGATCATCTACCGATGTCTATGTAAGGCCTACCAAAACACACACCTGTTGCTGATGTTAAGATTTTCTAGTTGCTCCGAAGGTCTGTCTGCTGCCTATTCCTGCTCTTCCAGTACTTCTGCTACCTGTCTGTGGTCTTCAAGATGTCTCCTATCTGCCTGCAGCTTCCAGTACCTCTTCTTCCTGTCTGCGGTCTCCAGGACATCTCCTTTCTGCCTGTAGCTTCCAGTACCTCTGCTACCTGTCTGCGGTCTCCAGGATGTCTCCTATCTGCCTGCAGTTTCCCGTAGCTTTGCTCTCTGTGGTCTCCAGGATGTCTCCTATCCGCCTGCAGCTTCCAGTACCTCTGCTACCTGTCTGCGGTCTCCAGGATGTCTCCTATCTGCCTGCAGTTTCCAGTAGCTCTGCTCTCTGTGGTCTCCAGGATGTCTCCTATCTGCCTGCAGCTTCCAGTACCTCTGCTACCTGTCTGCGGTCTCCAGGACGTCTCCTATCTGCCTGCAGCTTCCAGTACCTCTGCTACCTGTCTGCGTTCTCCAAGACCTCTGCTGTGTGCGGTCTCCAGGATGTTTCCTTTCTGCTGTGGCTTCTAGTACCTCAGTTACCTGTTCCCAGTCTCCTGTCCGCCTGCGGTCTCCAATACCTTTGCTTCCTGCCTCCTGCATGCCTTACCTGCCTACTGCACTGAAACACGTGGCCCGTCTGCCCACCCAGACCTTGGGCTTGGAGGATCCACCTCATGAGGTGAGCCTAAAATCTATGTGCTATGCCTACCATAACTCTTGCCTTGCGCAGGCGTGTACTACGGAGGACATAGAATGAACTTCAATCCAATATTGTGGCCAGCATGCAGCCAGCGGGTAAGGAAAGGGTGAATCAAACACCCGAAAACCGGTCCCGCCAAATTCAAGTGACAGGTTCCCTTTAAGAAGCGATTGAAGGATGGGCCAGAGCTACAGGTGAGGGGCCAACTGAGAATGGTAATTTATTGTTTTTAATCCCTTTCTGGCCTATATGATTCCAACTGAGTATGGTAATTTATTATTTTTAACCCCTTCCCCAGCCTATATGATTCCAACTGAGAATGGTAAGTTATTATTTTTAACCCCTTCCTGGCCTATATGATTCCAACTGAGTATGGTAATTTATTATTTTTAACCCTTTTTCAGCCTATATGATTCCCCAAAAAAATTGTATTTCCTATACTCCATGAAAACTGAATTAATTTAGGATCAGTTAGCTCATTTCTATTTACGGCCTTTTTTTTACATTTGTTACTATTTTCCTTTCTTAGGAGGTACATATCAATCACAATAACTACATAACATGTTTAAAATTGTGTTTATTCTCTGAATTGTCATTTCAAGACATTTGTTCCAGTCCTGGACAAACGAGGACATAAAGGTGACCAATCAGGAAGACAAACACTGTAGAGCCAAAGATGAATGTTTACGGAAGGGTCGAGTGAGAGCCCTAGATGACCCCTATAAATTAAAACACAGGTTTTTTTTACTTTTAATACCCTTTTTTTTCCCTGATTTGTTCTTGTCTTTGATACATTGCCCTTTGTGTACATCCAAATGTGTGTTCTGTTCCTATTTATGCATAAATGATTTACTTTTCTAGACTTCCCCTATAAAGCACACAGGTCCCTGTTCCCATTCAGGGTTTCATGTTTCGCAATAACAATATTGACTTAGCTGTGTCAGAATTGCTAATATGTGTAGGGTCACGATAACAATGGAACCTTGTCCTAAATCAAGGTTACTATTGACAATAAGTAAAAGAAAGACAACGACAATTTTGATCAATATTAAAACTGTTAAAAAAACAAACGTTTATTTTATTGTATTTTTGGACAGACGTTCTTCTGATTTGTTCTTCCAGTGCTAATTTGTCATCTATATGTAGATGTTGGCTTTGTGCTATCCTTCCATAAGCTTTCACCCCAGCTGCCCAAATACCATGAATATTTACCTGTCAGAAGCCCCTGAAGCATTTCCTCTTTGGGGAAACCAAAACATAGAACAAGAAAAATCCAAATTCTTTACATTCTTGCCTGTAATACTAACTTACATATCCCAAAGAGAGTATGTTGTTGACAGTTCTCTTAAAATTGCTTAAATGGAGACCTCCTTCCCTTAAAGAGAATCTGTCGCCAGATTTTTGCCACCTACTCTGAGAGCAGTATAATGTAGAGACGGAGATCCTGATTACAGCGATGTATCACTTACTGGGCTGTTTAGTTTAGCTTTGATAAAAATCAATTTTTTATCTGCAGATTATCACCAGAAGACTAGAAAACTTGCTGCCAGGTAGTCCTCCATATTCATTAGCTCTGTATAACCACTCCCCCACCACTGATTGGTAGTTTTCTGAGTACACTGTGCAGAAGCAGAAATCTACCAATCAGTGGTGTGGGTGGGGTTATACAGCGCTCAGCATTTAGAGAACTGAGAAACCTGCAGAAGATAAAACAGTAATTTTACCAAAGTGACAGCAAGCAGCTCAATAAATGACACATTGCTGGAATCGGGGTCTCTGCCTCTGTGTTATGCTGCTCTAAAATGGGGTAGCAAAAAGCTGGTGACAGATTCCCTTTAAAGTAATAAAATGCATTTCACTTTATTTTACTATGAATTGTTCTATTACTTTGTGTATTTTATTATTGCATCCACTGATGGACAATTGGGGTCACGGTCTGCAATAGGGAGCGCTAGTCATCATCATGAATATTACATGCGCATCTAAGGATCTAGCGGATTTCTTCTAATGACCCTTAAAACAAACCTAGCCTTTCACAAAAAAAAACTTTCAGAAAAGAACATCCTCGCTGCCTTCATGCCACTAACAAGTTTAAACTGCTTTTGGGGAAAATGGAATATGTTCAAGAACTGGGCTCTTGGGCTTGCCATCCACTGTTTTTTGACTAGGTGGTCAGTCTTCATCAGCATTCTGCCAGCACTACAGTTGCAGGAACTTTCCTCCACTTACCAAGTTGACTTTATCATAGAAGTAGTGTGGAGACACGAGGGTCAGTGGGTGTTCTCGACCCCTGGCCCGTATGTCTTTAGAAAGACCGCACAGGCCAGGGCCCATCTCACTGAACGTCCATATTCCTTCCCCGTGGCCAGAACACTACTCGGACAACACAAAGTGAGGGTACCTCACTCCAGTCAGACTTTATTGGATCACCAACAGTCAACAACATATAGTACATTCCCAGCAAGTACACCAGATGGTGCAAATGACAGAGTCTCACTTTTCCACTGTTTCGCCAGGGATTAGAACCTCAATGACTTTGGGGCACCCAGGACCAACTACTCCAACCAGTAGCACCCCGCTTTTAGCAGGCACTCTCAGAGAGGAGGTAGCGGCAAGCTTAGGAAGCTGACCAAGCACAGCAAATTATGTGGCCAGGTGACCTGATTGTCCCAACCTGGGTTCTCCCAAAAAAAACTTTGTGGGTTCAGTGAAGGGCACTGGAGCAAACCTCTATTCCACTAGCCTCAACCGTGGTTGCTCGGCTGAAGTCCTGTAGAATCACCCCAATGACAGGAGCAGGCCCGTTTTATATACCACAGCTCTCATTTCAGGGCATTTGTTATGTTTGCTAATGACAGGTGTTATGAAGGCAATCCAGAAACACAGTGTGCTTAGCGATCAGAGCGCACACAGTGATCTGACAAATACCCAAAAATACAAGAACGAGCTCTGAGACGTGGAAACTCTGTAGACTGCACACCTGATCCTATCCTAAACACAACTAAAAGCGGCTGTGGATTGCGCCTAACAACTACCTAGGCAACTCGGCACAGCCTAAGAAACTAGCTAGCCTGAAGATAGAAAAATAGGCCTGACTTGCCCCAGAGAAATTCCCCAAAGGAAAAGGCAGCCCCCCACATATAATGACTGTGAGTAAGATGAAAAGACAAAACGTAGGGATGAAATAGATTCAGCAAAGTGGGGCCCGATATTCTAGGACAGAGCGAGGACAGTAAAGCGAACTTTGCAGTCTACAAAAAACCCTAAAGCAAAACCACGCAAAGGGGCAAAAAAAAACCACCGTGCCGAACTAACGGCACGGCGGTACACCCTTTGCGTCTCAGAGCTTCCAGCAAAAACAAAGACAAGCTGGACAGAAAAAAAGCAACAAAAAAGCAAAAAGCACTTAGCTATACAGAGCAGCAGGTCACAGGAACAATCAGGAGAAGCTCAGATCCAACACTGAAACATTGACAAGGAGCAAGGATAGCAGCATCAGGCGGAGTTAAGTAATGAAGCAGTTAACGAGCTCACCAGAACACCTGAGGGAGGAAGCTCAGAAGCTGCAGTACCACTTGTGACCACAGGAGTGAATTCAGCCACAGAATTCACAACAGTACCCCCCCCTTGAGGAGGGGTCACCGAACCCTCACCAGAGCCCCCAGGCCGACCAGGATGAGCCACATGAAAGGCACGAACAAGATCGGAAGCATGAACATCAGAGGCAAAAACCCAGGAATTATCTTCCTGAGCATAACCCTTCCATTTAACCAGATACTGGAGTT
Source organism: Ranitomeya imitator (assembly GCF_032444005.1). Classification (NCBI taxonomy): domain Eukaryota; kingdom Metazoa; phylum Chordata; class Amphibia; order Anura; family Dendrobatidae; genus Ranitomeya; species Ranitomeya imitator. Next base: position 31,781,209 of record NC_091290.1, read on the forward strand.
TCCGTCTAGAAACACGAGAATCCAAAATCTTCTCCACAATATACTCCAATTCCCCCTCCACCAAAACCGGGGCAGGAGGCTCAACAGATGGAACCATAGGTGCCACGTATCTCCGCAACAACGACCTATGGAATACATTATGTATGGAAAAGGAGTCTGGGAGGGTCAAACGAAAAGACACAGGATTGAGAACCTCAGAAATCCTATACGGACCAATAAAACGAGGTTTAAATTTAGGAGAGGAAACCTTCATAGGAATATGACGAGAAGATAACCAAACCAGATCCCCAACACGAAGTCGGGGACCCACACGGCGTCTGCGATTAGCGAAAAGTTGAGCTTTCTCCTGGGACAAGATCAAATTGTCCACTACCTGAGTCCAGATCTGCTGCAACCTATCCACCACAGAATCCACACCAGGACAGTCCGAAGACTCAACCTGTCCTGAAGAGAAACGAGGATGGAACCCAGAATTGCAAAAAAATGGAGAAACCAAGGTAGCCGAGCTGGCCCGATTATTAAGGGCGAACTCAGCCAACGGCAAAAAGGACACCCAATCATCCTGGTCTGCAGAAACAAAACATCTCAGATATGTTTCCAAGGTCTGATTGGTTCGTTCGGTCTGGCCATTAGTCTGAGGATGGAAAGCCGAGGAAAAGGATAGGTCAATGCCCATCCTACCACAAAAGGCTCGCCAAAACCTTGAAACAAACTGGGAACCTCTGTCAGAAACAATATTCTCAGGAATGCCATGCAACCGAACCACATGCTGAAAGAACAAAGGTACCAAATCAGAGGAGGAAGGCAATTTAGCCAAGGGCACCAGATGGACCATTTTAGAAAAGCGATCACAGACCACCCAAATGACTGACATCTTTTGAGAAACGGGAAGGTCAGAAATGAAATCCATCGAAATATGTGTCCAAGGCCTCTTTGGCACCGGCAAGGGCAAAAGCAACCCACTGGCACGAGAACAGCAGGGCTTAGCCCTAGCACAAATCCCACAGGACTGCACAAAAGTACGTACATCCCGTGACAGAGATGGCCACCAGAAGGATCTAGCCACTAACTCTCTGGTACCAAAGATTCCAGGATGACCAGCCAACACCGAACAATGAAGTTCAGAGATAAGTTTATTAGTCCACCTATCAGGGACGAACAGTTTCTCTGCTGGACAACGATCAGGTTTATTCGCCTGAAATTTTTGCAGCACCCGCCGCAAATCAGGGGAGATGGCAGACACAATGACTCCTTCCTTGAGGATACCCGCTGGCTCAGATAAACCCGGAGAGTCGGGCACAAAACTCCTAGACAGAGCATCCGCCTTCACATTTTTAGAGCCCGGAAGGTACGAAATCACAAAGTCGAAGCGGGCAAAAAATAATGACCAACGGGCCTGTCTAGGATTCAAGCGCTTGGCAGACTCGAGATAAGTCAAGTTCTTATGATCAGTCAATACCACCACGCGATGCTTAGCTCCTTCAAGCCAATGACGCCACTCCTCGAATGCCCACTTCATGGCCAGCAACTCTCGATTGCCCACATCATAATTACGCTCAGCGGGCGAAAACTTCCTGGAAAAGAAAGCACATGGTTTCATCACTGAGCAATCAGAACCTCTCTGTGACAAAACCGCCCCTGCTCCAATCTCAGAAGCATCAACCTCGACCTGGAACGGAAGAGAAACATCTGGCTGACACAACACAGGGGCAGAACAAAAACGACGCTTCAACTCCTGAAAAGCTTCCACAGCAGCAGAAGACCAATTAACCAAATCAGCACCCTTCTTGGTCAAATCGGTCAATGGTTTGGCAATGCTAGAAAAATTACAGATGAAGCGACGATAAAAATTAGCAAAGCCCAGGAACTTTTGCAGACTTTTCAGAGATGTCGGCTGAATCCAATCCTGGATGGCTTGGACCTTAACTGGATCCATCTCGATAGTAGAAGGGGTAAAGATGAACCCCAAAAATGAAACTTTCTGCACACCGAAGAGACACTTTGATCCCTTCACAAACAAAGAGTTAGCACGCAGGACCTGAAAAACCATTCTGACCTGCTTCACATGAGACTCCCAATCATCTGAGAAGATCAAAATGTCATCCAAGTAAACAATCAGGAATTTATCCAGATACTCACGGAAGATGTCATGCATAAAAGACTGAAACACAGATGGAGCATTGGCAAGTCCGAACGGCATCACTAGATACTCAAAATGACCCTCGGGCGTATTGAATGCAGTTTTCCATTCATCTCCTTGCCTGATTCTCACCAGATTATACGCACCACGAAGATCTATCTTAGTGAACCAACTAGCCCCCTTAATCCGAGCAAACAAGTCAGATAACAATGGCAAGGGATACTGAAATTTAACAGTGATCTTATTAAGAAGGCGGTAATCAATACACGGTCTCAGCGAACCATCCTTCTTGGCTACAAAGAAGAACCCTGCTCCCAGTGGTGATGACGATGGGCGAATATGTCCCTTCTCCAGGGATTCCTTCACATAACTGCGCATAGCGGCGTGTTCGGGCACGGATAAATTAAATAATCGACCTTTAGGGAATTTACTACCAGGAATCAAATTGATAGCACAATCACAATCCCTATGCGGAGGTAGAGCATCGGACTTGGGCTCTTCAAATACATCCTGATAATCAGACAAGAACTCTGGGACCTCAGAAGGGGTGGATGACGAAATCGACAAAAATGGAACATCACCATGTACCCCCTGACAACCCCAGCTGGATACCGACATGGAATTCCAATCCAATACTGGATTATGGGTTTGTAGCCATGGCAACCCCAACACGACCACATCATGCAGATTATGCAACACCAGAAAGCGAATAACTTCCTGATGTGCAGGAGCCATGCACATGGTCAGCTGGGCCCAGTATTGAGGTTTATTCTTGGCCAAAGGTGTAGCATCAATTCCTCTCAATGGAATAGGACACCGCAAAGGCTCCAAGAAAAACCCACAACGTTTAGCATAATCCAAATCCATCAGATTCAGGGCAGCGCCCGAATCCACAAACGCCATGACAGAAAACGACGACAAAGAGCATATCAAGGTAATGGACAGAAGGAATTTGGACTGTACAGTACCAATGACGGCAGACCTAGCGGACTGCTTAGTGCGCTTAGGACAATCAGAAATAGCATGAGTGGAATCACCACAGTAGAAACACAGACCATTCAGACGTCTGTATTCCTGCCGTTCAACTCTAGTCATAGTCCTATCGCACTGCATAGGCTCAGGTTTAACCTCAGGCAGTACCGCCAAATGGTGCACAGATTTACGCTCGCGCAAGCGTCGACCGATCTGAATGGCCAAAGACAAAGACTCATTCAAACCAGCAGGCATAGGAAATCCCACCATGACATCCTTAAGAGCCTCAGAGAGACCCTTTCTGAACAAAGCTGCCAGCGCAGATTCATTCCACTGAGTGAGTACTGACCATTTCCTAAATTTCTGACAATATACTTCTATATCATCCTGACCCTGGCACAAAGCCAGCAAATTTTTCTCAGCCTGATCCACTGAATTAGGCTCATCGTACAGCAATCCGAGCGCCAGGAAAAACGCATCGACACTACTCAATGCAGGGTCTCCTGGCGCAAGAGAAAATGCCCAGTCTTGAGAGTCGCCGCGCAAAAAAGAAATAATAATCAAAACCTGTTGAATAGGATTACCAGAAGAATGAGGTTTCAAGGCCAGAAATAGCTTACAATTATTTTTGAAACTTAGAAACTTAGTTCTATCTCCAAAAAAACAAATCAGGAATAGGAATTCTTGGTTCTAACATAGATTTCTGATCAATAGTATCTTGAATTTTTTGTACATTTATAACGAGATTATCCATTGAAGAGCACAGACCCTGAATATCCATGTCCACACCTGTGTCCAGAATCACCCAAATGTCTAGGGGAAAAAAAAAAAAGTGAACACAGAGCAGAAAAAAAAAAAAAAAATTATGTCAGAACTTTTTCTTTCCCTCTATTGAGAATCATTAGTTTGGCTCCTTGTACTGTTATGTTTGCTAATGACAGGTGTTATGAAGGCAATCCAGAAACACAGTGTGCTTAGCGATCAGAGCGCACACAGTGATCTGACAAATACCCAAAAATACAAGAACGAGCTCTGAGACGTGGAAACTCTGTAGACTGCACACCTGATCCTATCCTAAACACAACTAAAAGCGGCTGTGGATTGCGCCTAACAACTACCTAGGCAACTCGGCACAGCCTAAGAAACTAGCTAGCCTGAAGATAGAAAAATAGGCCTGACTTGCCCCAGAGAAATTCCCCAAAGGAAAAGGCAGCCCCCCACATATAATGACTGTGAGTAAGATGAAAAGACAAAACGTAGGGATGAAATAGATTCAGCAAAGTGGGGCCCGATATTCTAGGACAGAGCGAGGACAGTAAAGCGAACTTTGCAGTCTACAAAAAACCCTAAAGCAAAACCACGCAAAGGGGCAAAAAAAACCACCGTGCCGAACTAATGGCACGGCGGTAAACCCTTTGCGTCTCAGAGCTTCCAGCAAAACAAAAGACAAGCTGGACAGAAAAAAAGCAACAAAAAAGCAAAAAGCACTTAGCTATACAGAGCAGCAGGTCACAGGAACAATCAGGAGAAGCTCAGATCCAACACTGAAACATTGACAAGGAGCAAGGATAGCAGCATCAGGCGGAGTTAAGTAATGAAGCAGTTAACGAGCTCACCAGAACACCTGAGGGAGGAAGCTCAGAAGCTGCAGTACCACTTGTGACCACAGGAGTGAATTCAGCCACAGAATTCACAACAGGCATTGTCCCACAGGATTGGGGAAAGGTGGGGGGAGATAATCCTCATTATCATTGTTTGATTGTTAAATTTGACTGCATATTTGTCCTCCAAGTTATGCAGACTAGTACACAGCAGGTTTCTGATGCAATATGTAATCAGCAGGCATTCCACAAATTAACATACAACAAGGGTCAAAGGACAGTCATGGCCCTGGACTTACTGAACAAAAGAACAGTATGTCTGGCATAATTAAGAATAATTCACCCCCTTACCAATGGCTAGATCGACACTGTGTGATCACAAGCAGACAATGGTCTGCAAAGCAACTGAACAGAACACATAAAGAGTTTACCAATACTAGCTAAAGCTGGAGCGTGTGGACACATGCCCTAACTAGTCCAAGGGGCAAAACACAGACCTAGGATGCCAGTGGGATCAAATAGTGTCCTGTGAGTGATACAACCTGCAGGCACCGATCACTCAGTGACATGGCGCTACTATGAGTACATGGGAATGTTTCTAGCGTGTGAAGTGGTAAAAATATAAATGACGCTGTTAGTGATACATAACCATACCCTTGCCACTGAGACACATTAATACTGGCATTTATCCCGAGACTGAGATAATGGGCCATGAAAAATAAATATTGGTTATCAGTACTTAATGTTGTAGATGTTTTTATGAAACTAGGAAGAGGAAGAAAAATCTAGTTGTCCCATGATTCTGTAATGTGGTCATACAGAACAGCCACAACTTTGTTAGCAAAACAGTACTGGCCAAACCATCAGCAGTCTGGCATGATTGCCGCCAGGAATGTTTTTCTCTAAAATGCTCCGGTGTTTCAGAAAAAAAAACATAGTGTGAAGATCTGGGTTCTCCCTCCACCACTCTAGTTAAATAACAGGTCTTGCCCAGTAGAGCAACAGAGGCTAGTAGCCACACAACCTTCGTCCCGTCTCTCCTACGTGGATAGGCTGAGGATCGGAAAATATTGTTTTATTTTGTGTCATCATTTTCCGAGACCCATAACAATTTTGTTTTTCCGTTGATTGAGTTGTGTGCGGGCTTGTTGTTTTGCGTGGGAGGCAAGCCGGACATAGATCTCCCTGAGAATCTGCCTTCAGAGATTATTGTAAATGTAAGGGAGAGTTACCAGTGTGAGACATGTAGTGACTGCTCTCCTGTCTCAGTGTCTCACACTGGTAACTCTCCCTTTCATTTATAATAAGCTCTGGAGGCAGATTCTCGGGGAGATCTATGTCCGGCCCATAGATCTTAACATTTCATTTACATATTAAGGAAAATTTGGATTTCTCTGGAGTAAGAAATCGGATCGCAGATATCAAGGTGTCATTTTATTCAGCTCCCTATGACCTATATGCCCATATAGACGGTTTAGGTGGGTTGATCATCCTGACAGATTCCCTTTAAAATATTTTTATTTAGTGTCTGTATAACAAAACTAAAACTTAGTTCTGTATTCCTGAATTTATGATCCAAATGCATTTCAATGCGCAGCCTATCTGCATGGCAAGCATCGTTCCTTTTTTCATACTTAGGTTGTCAGCGATATTATTAGTAACCGGAACTTTTTTATATTATGCTAAATTTCAGAAAACTTATATGAGATTGCTGACACAGAGTCTCAAAGAGGAAGTGAACTAGGATTTCCGGAGCAGCACGGAGAAACCAAAGTAAGTGGCAGATAATTAACTTGTGAATATCACTATATAAAGAGATGGACATTACTACCCAAAGAAAAACATGTCGTCATGACAAGCCCCCAAAGAATCCTAAATAATATCAACCGTATGGCGGATTTAACCAAAAACGTGAACAGTGAATACTTGGGGAAGCATTTGGACTAAAATAAGGGCAAAAATTGGTTTTCGTTATACTGAATTGTTAGAAATAAGGTGCATTTACATTGCACGATTATCGAGAAGGTGCAAAATTATCGTTCTCGGCAGCGCATCGTCCTATAAAAGCAAGAACAATGCCAGCCTTTGCTCACTGTACATACTTGTACACTTAGATTGAACATGTATGCATGCTAAGAAAAGGCAAATTGTTTACCTCCTGGGAAAATAAAGGATTAGCCATGCTAAAATCCAGTATACCCAATCCTTCTTACATCAGGGGTCTCAAACATGCGGCCCCTGAGGCTGCTTCATGCAGTCCGCAGGCACAGTAGTAGATGCCTTGGCGATCGCCGCCGATGTTAGCGCTTTATTTCAGTTAAATGTTGAATATGCACAGCAATACCAATGCCAGCCGCCGGTCAATCAGAGGCCAGTAGCTGCCATATGTGTGCCGGCGTGGCAGCTTATGATGTCCATGCAGCGGCACACCAATGTCAGCTGTTGGCCACTGAATGCCGATGTCAGTTGGTCTCTGCAGGGCTGTGGAGTTGGAGTCGTGGAGTCGGAGCCCATTTTGGTGGAGTCAGACTCGGTGTCATGGAAATTGAGGATTCAGAGTCGGAGGTTTGGTTTACCAACTCTACAACCCTGTTAGGGCTGTGGAGTTGGAGTCGTGGAGTCGGAGCCCATTTTGGTGGAGTTGGTGTCATGGAAATTGAGGAGTCGGAGGTTTGGCTTACCAATTCCACAGCCCTGGGCCTCTGAATGCCGATGTCAGCTGTTGCCCTCTGATTGGCCAGCAGCTGGCACTGGAATTGCTGTTCAGACAGCTTGAAAGCGCCAACGTTGGCATTCCATAGACAAAAGACGTGGTCGTCAAAGGGTCTACAGTGCTTGTGGGCCGCATGTGCAGAAAGGACGCCAAGGGAATGGAGGACAGGTGATAAGAATCTTTTTTTTTTTCTTTTATGTGTATGTGAACAACAGCACAATGGGGGACATTACTACAATATGGGGACTGGGATGGGGCATTACTATAAGATCAAGACCAAAATGGGGCATTATTATAAAAAGGAGACTAGAATGGGGCATTATTATAAGATCAATACCAGGATGTGGCATTACTAGAGAAGGGGACCAGGATGGGGCATTACTATAAGATCAAGCCCAGGATGAGACATTACTATAAGAGGGGGACCAGGATGGGGCATTACTATAAGAAGGGGACCAGGATGGGGCATTACTATAAGAAGGGGACCAGGATGGGGCATTACTATAAGAAGGGGACCAGGATGGGGCATTACTATAAGAAGGGGACCAGGATGGGGCATTACTATAAGAAGGGGACCAGGATGGGGCATTACTATAAGAAGGGGACCAGGATGGGGCATTACTATAAGAAGGGGACCAGGATGGGGCATTACTATAAGAAGGGGACCAGGATGGGGCATTACTATAAGAAGGGGACCAGGATGGGGCATTACTATAAGAAGGGGACTAGGATGGGGCATTACTATAAGATCAAGACCAGGATGGGGCATTACTATAAGAAGGGGACCAGGGTGGGGCATTACTATAAGAAGGGGACCAGGGTGGGGCATTACTATAAGAAGGGGACCAGGATGGGGCATTACTATAAGATCAAGCCCAGGATGAGACATTACTATAAGAAGGGGACCAGGATGGGGCATTACTATAAGATCAAGCCCAGGATGAGACATTACTATAAGAGGGGGACCAGGATGGGGCATTACTATAAGAAGGGGACCAGGATGGGGCATTACTATAAGAAGGGGACCAGGATGGGGCATTACTATAAGAAGGGGACCAGGATGGGGCATTACTATAAGATCAAGCCCAGGATGAGACATTACTATAAGAAGGGGACCAGGATGTGGCATTACTATAAGATCAAGCCCAGGATGAGACATTACTATAAGAAGGGGACCAGGATGTGGCATTACTATAAGATCAAGCCCAGGATGAGACATTACTATAAGAGGGGGACCAGGATGGGGCATTACTATAAGAAGGGGACCAGGATGGGGCATTACTATAAGAAGGGGACCAGGATGGGGCATTACTATAAGAAGGGGACCAGGATGGGGCATTACTATAAGAAGGGGACCAGGATTGGGGAATTCCTATAAGAAGGGGACCAGGATGGGGCATTACTATAAGAAGGGGACTAGGATGGGGCATTACTATAAGAAGGGGACTAGGATGGGGCATTACTATAAGAAGGGGACCAGGGTGGGGCATTACTATAAGAAGGGGATCAGGGTGGGGCATTACTATAAGAAGGGGACCAGGATGGGGCATTACTATAAGAAGGGGACCAGGATGGGGCATTACTATAAGATCAAGACCAGGATGGGGCATTACTATAAGAAGGGGACCAGGGTGGGGCATTACTATAAGAAGGGGACCAGGATGGGGCATTACTATAAGAAGGGGACCAGGATGGGGCATTACTATAAGAAGGGGACCAGGATGGGGCATTACTATAAGAAAGGATATTCTTGAGCAAAAGTCGGTGATTTGAAACTGGGACAGAGGTTCACATTCCAACAAGACAATGACCCATAGCATACTGCTAAAGCAACACTTGAGTGGCTTAAAAGGGAAAAATGTAGATGTTTTGGAGAGCCCTTATCAAAACCCAGACCTTAATCCGATTGAGAATCTGTGGTCAGACTTGAAGATAGATGTTCACCGGAGGAATCCATCTAACTTGAAGGAGCTGGAGCAGTTTTGCCTTTAAGGTTGGGCAAAAATCCCAGTGGTAAGATGTGGAAAGCTCCTAGAGACGTATCCAAAGCGACTGGCAGCTGTAATTGCTACAAGAGGAGGTTCTACAAAGTACTGACTTTAGGCTTGGGGGGGTGAATAGTTATGCACACCGAAGTTTTCAATAATTTTGCCCAATTTGTTTGCTTCACAATAAATAGAAAACCAAATGCTCACAGTTGTAGGCGTGTTCTTTACATGAACTGTTGCAAACTCTAAAAAAAAACTGTGAAATTCCAGGTTGAGAGTTAGTAAAACACAAAAATATGCCAAGGAGGGGTGAATGCTTTTGCAAGCCACTATATAAACTAAAGTAAACAAAAAAAGGTGTAAATTTGTTATCACCACATCCATAACGAACCAAACTATAAAACTGTGCCATGCGTTGAATGCCAATTAAAAAAATAAAATAAACACGCAAAAAAAGATCAAAAGGTGTATAAAAAAAACGGTATCACTAAAAAAGTCACTTTGCCTTGCAAAGAATGCGGCCCCCCAAATTCAATTTTACTATGTGCGGCCAATAAACCCAGCCGAGTTTGAGACCCCTGATTTATATCATGGCTGGTGCTGCCACAATGTGCACAGGCAGCTGCAACATGACGTCAGCATTTCTTCAAAATCAGGAGATTCCATTGAATACAGCAATAAAGTAAGTCCGATTTTTGGCTTTTTCTAAGCCTTTTTTAAGCTTCAAATTTTTGGCAGGCTTAAGGTACCTTCACACTAAATAAGTGTTAAAATAGATAAATCTCCGGGTCCGGATGGCATACACCCACGAGTACTAAGAGAACTAAGTAATGTAATAGATAAACCATTATTTCTTATTTTTAGTGACTCTATAGCGACAGGGTCTGTTCCGCAGGACTGGCGCATAGCAAATGTGGTGCCAATATTCAAAAAGGGCTCTAAAAGTGAACCTGGAAATTATAGGCCAGTAAGTCTAACCTCTATTGTTGGTAAAATATTTGAAGGGTTTCTGAGGGATGTTATTCTGGATTATCTCAATGAGAATAACTGTGTAACTCCATATCAGCATGGGTTTATGAGAAATCGCTCCTGTCAAACCAATCTAATCAGTTTTTATGAAGAGGTAAGCTATAGACTGGACCACGGTGAGTTATTGGACGTGGTATATCTCGATTTTTCCAAAGCGTTTGATACCGTGCCGCACAAGAGGTTGGTACACAAAATGAGAATGCTTGGTCTGGGGGAAAATGTGTGTAAATGGGTTAGTAACTGGCTAAGTGATAGAAAGCAGAGGGTGGTTATAAATGGTATAGTCTCTAACTGGGTCGCTGTGACCAGTGGGGTACCGCAGGGGTCAGTATTGGGACCTGTTCTCTTCAACATATTCATTAATGATCTGGTAGAAGGTTTACACAGTAAAATATCGATATTTGCAGATGATACAAAACTATGTAAAGCAGTTAATACAAGAGAAGATAGTATTCTGCTACAGATGGATCTGGATAAGTTGGAAACTTGGGCTGAAAGGTGGCAGATGAGGTTTAACAATGATAAATGTAAGGTTATACACATGGGAAGAGGGAATCAATATCACCATTACACACTGAACGGGAAACCACTGGGTAAATCTGACAGGGAGAAGGACTTGGGGATCCTAGTTAATGATAAACTTACCTGGAGCAGCCAGTGCCAGGCAGCAGCTGCCAAGGCAAACAGGATCATGGGGTGCATTAAAAGAGGTCTGGATACACATGATGAGAGCATTATACTGCCTCTGTACAAATCCCTAGTTAGACCGCACATGGAGTACTGTGTCCAGTTTTGGGCACCGGTGCTCAGGAAGGATATAATGGAACTAGAGAGAGTACAAAGGAGGGCAACAAAATTAATAAAGGGGATGGGAGAACTACAATACCCAGATAGATTAGCGAAATTAGGATTATTTAGTCTAGAAAAAAGACGACTGAGGGGCGATCTAATAACAATGTATAAGTATATAAGGGGACAATACAAATATCTCGCTGAGGATCTGTTTATACCAAGGAAGGTGACGGGCACAAGGGGGCATTCTTTGCGTCTGGAGGAGAGAAGGTTTTTCCACCAACATAGAAGAGGATTCTTTACTGTTAGGGCAGTGAGAATCTGGAATTGCTTGCCTGAGGAGGTGGTGATGGCAAACTCAGTCGAGGGGTTCAAGAGAGGCCTGGATGTCTTCCTGGAGCAGAACAATATTGTATCATACAATTATTAGGTTCTGTAGAAGGACGTAGATCTGGGTATTTATTATGATGGAATATAGGCTGAACTGGATGGACAAATGTCTTTTTTCGGCCTTACTAACTATGTTACTATGTTACACTGAGCAACTTTAGAACGATAACGATCTGTGATGTTGCAGTGTCCTGGATAGCGATATCGTTGTATTAGACACCAGGCAGCGATCAGGATCCTGCTGTGACATCGTTGGTCGGAGCTGAAAGTCTGGAACTTTATTTTGTCGCTGGATCACCCGCTGACATCGCTGAATCGGCGTGTGTGACGCCGATCCAGCGATGTCTTCACTTGTAACCAGGGTAAACATCGGGTTACTAAGTGCAGGGCCGCGCTTAGTAACCCGATGTTTACCCTGGTTACCATTGTAAATGTAAAAAAAAAAAAAACACTACATACTTACATTCCGGTGTCTGTCGCTTCCCCCAGCGTCAGCTTCCCTGCACTGCGTCAGCGCCGGCCGGCCGTAAAGCAGAGCACAGCGGTGACGTCACCGCTCTGCTTTACGGCCGGCGCTGACACAGTGCAGGGAAGCTGACGCCGGGGGACGCGACAGACACCGGAATGTAAGTATGTAGTGGTTTTTTTTTTACATTTACAATGGTAACCAGGGTAAACATCAGGTTACTAAGCGCGGCCCTGCGCTTAGTAACCCGATGTTTACCCTGGTTACCCGGGGACTTCGGCATCGTTGGTCGCTGGAGAGCGGTGTGTGACAGCTCTCCAGCGACCACACAGCGACTAAACAGCGACGCTGCAGCGATCGGCAACGTTGTCTATATCGCTGCAGCGTCGCTTTAGGAAGGTTACAGATGTGTGGCATGGTCAGCTCGTGGACTTTGATTTTACACTAGTAGTCTGTGTCGAAAGTCCTGAAATTCCTGCTGTGGAGGGTGAGGCTTGATAGTCATCAGTAATAATGTCTGTGTGTAATTTGTACACCACGAGTATCTGTAGGTGTTTATCTACATCTACTATATAATTGTCTAAGGGTCACTTCCGTCTTTCTGTCTGTCTGTCTTTCTTTCTGTCACAGATATTCATTGTAGTAAAGAACAAGATGTGCACTCTCGCTAATACTGGTGCAGACTGAACATGGAGGGATTCTCCAGAATGTAGTCCTGTACATCAACAGTCGCAGTCAAGAAAGATGTCTTCAGAATATTGTTAGCCAAAAACGTGGGTTTTTTTATTGTGAAAAAACACCAAAAATAAAGGTATCACCGCAGTGTTGCAAGGTAACGTTTCGACCCTCTGGGTCTTTCTCAAACCTTACTTCCAGGAGTAGATACGGAGAGGAGGGCACAAATTCCTGGAGAGGTGCAGGAGTCCCGTTAGGGGCTATCACTTGGCAGTTTCTGGTGTCTGCTAGGGAACATGCAGTCAGTTACCACAGCCAATAAGCCCAAATAAACCTATCCCAGTTGTTGTTAAACCAAATCCAAACGCTGCTGTGAACCTGTAAGGAGCACTGGGGAATGAAAACAGGAGGTGCGCAGACTCAACGCGTGTCGCCACAAACAGTGGCTTCGTCAGGGGTAACTCCTGTTGGCGTCGCACGTCCTTATATATCAAGTAATCACAAATAAAACAAAACTTACCAGGGAAGCGTGGATTCCATCAGCACAGGACTTACAACCATGGCGTCCAGGGAGTATCGACGGCGCATGCGCATGTGGACGCTTCACCTATTAATAGGTGGTTTAACAACGACTGGGATAGGTTTATTTGGGCTTATTGGCTGTGGTAACTTACTGCATGTTCCCTAGTATGGGAAGGCTTGGTGTTTTGATATATAGGGAAATTTACTCCTCTAGTTTGACCATATGAGAGGGGACTGTATACAGCTATTTGATTGGTATGCCATATGCGTTTCTATGTCCACCTGTTTATGCATTATGCATTCAAAAAATTCTTCTAGGTCAAAGGGGTGTTAAGTTTATGCTCATGCTACTAATTTACCGTACATTATTGCACTATAGTTATTGCCTTATTTAGGTTTGGTCTATGTGAGCAACTTGATATTGATATTTATATCTCGCCGAGTCTGTTATCTATGTGCTCAAACATTTAGCTGCTTTAAGTCTTTCCCAGTCTGCTCCGAGCTCGCTCTCTTTTTTAGAGCTTGTAGTGCTGTTCACGTAGACACCACACCTTGTATTTACAAGGTTTTTCATTATTTTGACACTGGGGAGTTGTTACAGGGGGTTGGCTTTATTATGGGCCAGTTTGTACTGTATGTGACCAATTTTTAATGTGTTTAAACCTATGCTCCTTGTGGTCTTTTGCATCCTTGTGTGTTATATGAATAAAGTGTGAATTTTTTATACTTGATCCATGCCTCAGGTGATCCCCTCTTTATGGTCTATTTCTTGTTGTTTTTCTTTGCACTGTTGTTCCAGTATAGACATGGTTGGATCCCTGTATCTCTGTGGTGCCCCCGTCTTTGCTTACTAAGTCCGCAGTCAGTCAGTGCCCGCTCCGTACTCCCCTCCAGTCATCCAGTCAGCCCTCACACAGGGTTAATGCCAGCGTTACCGGAGCGGGGTGTAACGCACTCCAGTTACGCAGCTATTAACCCTGTGTGACCAACTTTTTACTATTGATGCTGCATATGCAGCATCAATAGTAAAACGATCTAATGTTACAAATAATAATAATAATAAAAAAAAACCTTATTCTCACCCTCCGCCGTCGCGTCCTCTCCTCGGCACTGCAAGCGGCAGGTTCCGCTTCCAAAGATGCTATGGGAGAAGGACCTTCCATGACGTCACGGTCATGTGACCGCGACGTCATCACAGGTCCTGCACTCATACCAATCCTGGGACCGGAAGCTGCCATGTGCACCGCACACAGGCGACAGAAGTACAAGGGGCCTTCGGAAGGTGAGTATATGTTTATTTTTTATTTTTTAACCTGTTACATACGTGGCTGGGCAATATACTACGTGACTGGGCAATATACTACGTTGCTCTGTGCTGTATACTACGTGGCTGGGCAATATACTACGTGGCTGGGCAATATACTACGTGGCTCTGTGCTGTATAGTACGTCGCTGTGCAATATACTACGTGACTGGGCAATATACTATGTGGCTGGGCAATATACTATGTGGCTGGGCAATATACTACGTGACTGGGCAATATACTACGTTGCTCTGTGCTGTATACTACGTGGCTGGGCAATATACTACGTGGCTGGGCAATATACTACGTGGCTCTGTGCTGTATAGTACGTCGCTGTGCAATATACTACGTCGCTTGGCAATATACTACGTGGCTGGGCAATATACTATGTGGCTGGGCAATATACTACGTGACTGGGCAATATACTACGTCGCTTGGCAATATACTATGTGGCTGGGCAATATACTACGTGACTGGGCAATATACTACGTGGCTCTGTGCTGTATAGTACGTCGCTGTGCAATATACTACGTGGCTGTGCAATATACTACGTGGCTGGGCAATATACTACGTGGCTGGGCAATATACTACGTCGCTTGGCAATATACTACATGGCTGGGCAATATACTACGTGGCTGGCAATATACTATGTGGCTGGGCAATATACTATGTGGCTGGGCAATGTTCTACGTGGTTGGGCAATATACTACGTTGCTGGCCAATATACTAAGTGACTGGGCAATATACTACGTGACTGGGCAATGTACTACGTGGTTGGGCAATATACTATGTGGCTGGCCAATATACTACGTGACTGGGCAATATACTACGTGGACATGCATATTTTAGAATACCCGATGCGTTCGAATCGGGCCACCATCTACTGTATGTTTATGTTTATGAGCAATATATGGGGCACATTATTCTGTATGGAGCAATATATGGGGCTCATTATTCTGTATGGAGCAATATATGTGGCTGATTCTTTTCGAAGGAGCAGGTCACGCACTGTGTGCGGCGAGGATTCGCCGGTTTCTGAGCTATTGTAAAATTTACAATAGATAACACTCGTGTAATGTAAGAAGTGAAATCTTTGGCATTTTACTACAGCTATACTTCTTTGCTGTATCTATGCATCATGAATCGTGATATGTGTTAAAGGGAAGCACTGAGACTTTTTTGCCCATGGCCCAAGAAAACCTGGAGCCAGTGCTGGGAGGAGTGGTACTGTGCAGTGTATATATACAGAATAATACAGATACTGAGGATTACACCCAGTATACAGGACAGGAGGAGTGGTACTGTGCAGTGTATATATACAGAATAATTCAGATACTGAGAATTACACCCAGTATACAGGACAGGAGGAGCGGTACTGTGCAGTGTATATATACAGAATAATACAGATACTGAGAATTACACCCAGTATACAGGACAGGAGGAGCGGTACTGTGCAGTGTATATATACAGAATAATACAGATACTGAGAATTACACCCAGTATACAGGACAGGAGGAGCGGTACTGTGCAGTGTATATATACAGAATAATACAGATACTGAGAATTACACCCAGTATACAGGACAGGAGGAGCGGTACTGTGCAGTGTATATATACAGAATAATTCAGATACTGAGAATTACACCCAGTATACAGGACAGGAGGAGTGGTACTGTGCAGTATATATATACAGAATAATACAGATACTGAGAATTACACCCAGTATACAGGACAGGAGGAGCGGTACTGTGCAGTGTATATATACAGAATAATACAGATACTGAGAATTACACCCAGTATACAGGACAGGAGGAGCGGTACTGTGCAGTGTATATATACAGAATAATACAGATACTGAGAATTACACCCAGTATACAGGACAGGAGGAGCGGTACTGTGCAGTGTATATATACAGAATAATACAGATACTGAGCATTACACCCAGTATACAGGACAGGAGGAGTGGTACTGTGCAGTGTATATATACAGAATAATACAGATACTGAGCATTACACCCAGTATACAGGACAGGAGGAGCGGTACTGTGCAGTGTATATATACAGAATAATACAGATACTGAGAATTACACCCAGTATACAGGACAGGAGGAGCGGTACTGTGCAGTGTATATATACAGAATAATACAGATACTGAGCATTACACCCAGTATACAGGACAGGAGGAGCGGTACTGTGCAGTGTATATATACAGAATAATACAGATACTGAGAATTACACCCAGTATACAGGACAGGAGGAGCGGTACTGTGCAGTATATATACAGAATAATACAGATACTGAGGATTACACCCAGTATACAGGACAGGAGGAGCGGTACTGTGCAGTATATATACAGAATAATACAGATACTGAGGATTACACCCAGTATACAGGACAGGAGGAGCGGTACTGTGCAGTATATATACAGAATAATACAGATACTGAGAATTACACCCAGTATACAGGACAGGAGGAGCGGTACTGTGCAGTGTATATATAGAGAATAATACAGATACTGAGAATTACACCCAGTATACAGGACAGGAGGAGCGGTACTGTGCAGTGTATATATACAGAATAATACAGATACTGAGAATTACACCCAGTACACAGGACAGGAGGAGCGGTACTGTGCAGTGTATATATAGAGAATAATACAGATACTGAGAATTACACCCAGTATACAGGACAGGAGGAGAGGTACTGTGCAGTGTATATATAGAGAATAATACAGATACTGAGGATTACACCCAGTATACAGGACAGGAGGAGAAGTACTGTGCAGTGTATATATAGAGAATAATACAGATACTGAGAATTACACCCAGTATACAGGACAGGAGGAGAGGTACTGTGCAGTATATATACAGAATAATACAGATACTGAGAATTACACCCAGTATACAGGACAGGAGGAGCGGTACTGTGCAGTATATATACAGAATAATACAGATACTGAGAATTACACCTAGTATACAGGACAGGAGGAGCGGTACTGTGCAGTGTATATACAGAATAATACAGATACTGAGGATTACACCCAGTATACAGGACAGGAGGAGCGGTACTGTGCAGTATATATACAGAATAATACAGATACTGAGAATTACACCCAGTACACAGGACAGGAGGAGCGGTACTGTGCAGTGTATATATACAGAATAATACAGATATTGAGAATTACACCCAGTATACAGGACAGGAGAAGTGGTACTGTGCAGTGTATATACAGAATAATACAGATACTGAGGATTACACCCAGTATACAGGACAGGAGGAGCGGTACTGTGCAGTGTATATATACAGAATAATACAGATATTGAGAATTACACCCAGTATACAGGACAGGAGGAGTGGTACTGTGCAGTGTATATATACAGAATAATACAGATACTGAGAATTACACCCAGTATACAGGACAGGAGGAGTGGTACTGTGCAGTGTATATATACAGAATAATACAGATACTGAGGATTACACCCAGTATACAGGACAGGAGGAGTGGTACTGTGCAGTGTATACAGTTAGGGCCAGAAATATTTGGACAGTGACACAAGTTTTGTTATTTTAGCTGTTTACAAAAACATGTTCACAAATACAATTATATATATAATATGGGCTGAAAGTGCACACTCCCAGCTGCAATATGATAGTTTCCACATCCAAATCGGAGAAAGGGTTTAGGAATCATAGCTCTAATGCATAGCGTCCTCTTTTTCAAGGGACCAAAAGTAATTGGACAATGGACTCTAAGGGCTGCAATTAATTCTGAAGGCGTCTCCCTCGTTAACCTGTAATCAATGAAGTAGTTAAAAGGTCAGGGGTGGATTCCAGGTGTGTGGTTTTGCATTTGGAAGCTGTTGCTGTGAGCAGACAACATGCGGTCAAAGGAACTCTCAATTGAGGTGAAGCAGAACATCCTGAGGCTGAAAAAAAGAAAAAATCCATCAGAGAGATAGCAGACATGCTTGGAGTAGCAAAATCAACAGTTGGGTACATTCTGAGAAAAAAGGAATTGACTGGTGAGCTTGGGAACTCAAAAAGGTCTGGGCGTCCACGGATGACAACAGTGGTGGATGATCGCCGCATACTTAATTTGGTGAAGAAGAACCCGTTCACAACATCAACTGAAGTCCAGAACACTCTCAGTGAAGTAGGTGTATCTGTCTCTAAGTCAACAGTAAAGAGAAGACTCCATGACAGTAAATACAAAGGGTTCACATCTAGATGCAAACCATTCATGAATACCAAAAATAGACAGGCCAGAGTTAAATTTGCAGAAAAACACCTCAAGAAGCCAGCTCAGTTCTGGAAAAGTATTCTATGGACAGATGAGACAAAGATCAACCTGTACCAGAATGATGGGAAGAAAAAAGTTTGGAGAAGAAAGGGAACGGCACATGATCCAAGGCACACCACATCCTCTGTAAAACATGGTGGAGGCAACGTGATGGCATGGGCATGCATGGCTTTCAATGGCACTGGGTCACTTGTGTTTATTGATGACATAAGAGCAGACAAGAGTAGCCGGATGAATTCTGAAGTGTACCGGGATATACTTTCAGCCCAGATTCAGCCAAATGCTGCAAAGTTGATTGGACGGCGCTTCATAGTACAGATGGACAATGACCCCAAGCATACAGCCAAAGCTACCCAGGAGTTCATGAGTGCCAAAAAGTGGAACATTCTGCAATGGCCAAGTCAATCTCCAGATCTAAACCCAATTGAGCATGCATTTCACTTGCTCAAATCCAGACTTAAGACGGAAAGACCCACAAACAAGCAAGACCTGAAGGCTGCGGCTGTAAAGGCCTGGCAAAGCATTAAGAAGGAGGAAACCCAGCGTTTGGTGATGTCCATGGGTTCCAGACTTAAGGCAGTGATTGCCTCCAAAGGATTTGCAACAAAATATTGAAAATAAAAATATTTTGTTTGGGTTATGTTTATTTGTCCAATTACTTTTGACCTCCTAAAATGTGGAGTGTTTGTAAAGAAATGTGTACATTTCCTACATTTTCTATCAGATATTTTTGTTCAACCCTTCAAATTAAACGTTACAATCTGCACTTGAATTCTGTTGTAGAGGTTTCATTTCAAATCCAATGTGGTGGCATGCAGAGCCCAACTCGCGAAAATTTTGTCACTCTCCAAATATTTCTGGCCCTAACTGTATATACAGAATAATACAGATACTGAGAATTACACCCAGTATACAGGACAGGAAGAGTGGTACTGCGCAGTGTATATACAGAATAATACAGATACTGAGAATTACACCCAGTATACAGGACAGGAGGAGTGGTACTGTGCAGTGTATATATACAGAATAATACAGATACTGAGCATTACACCCAGTATACAGGACAGGAGGAGCGGTACTGTGCAGTGTATATACAGAATAATACAGATACTGAGAATTACACCCAGTATACAGGACAGGAGGAGTGGTACTGTGCAGTGTATATATACAGAATAATACAGATACTGAGAATTACACCCAGTATACAGGACAGGAGGAGTGGTACTGCGCAGTGTATATACAGAATAATACAGATACTGAGAATTACACCCAGTATACAGGACAGGAAGAGTGGTACTGCGCAGTGTATATACAGAATAATACAGATACTGAGAATTACACCCAGTATACAGGACAGGAGGAGTGGTATTGTGCAGTGTATATATACAGAATAATACAGATACTGAGCATTACACCCAGTATACAGGACAGGAGGAGCGGTACTGTGCAGTGTATATATACAGAATAATACAGATACTGAGAATTACACCCAGTATACAGGACAGGAGGAGGGGTACTGTGCAGTGTATATACAGAATAATACAGATACTGAGAATTACACCCAGTATACAGGACAGGAGGAGCGGTACTGTGCAGTGTATATATACAGAATAATACAGATACTGAGAATTACACCCAGTATACAGGACAGGAGGAGCGGTACTGTGCAGTGTATATATACAGAATAATACAGATACTGAGAATTACACCCAGTATACAGGACAGGAGGAGCGGTACTGTGCAGTGTATATATACAGAATAATACAGATACTGAGAATTACACCCAGTATACAGGACAGGAGGAGCGGTACTGTGCAGTGTATATATACAGAATAATACAGATACTGAGAATTACACCCAGTATACAGGACAGGAGGAGTGGTACTGCGCAGTGTATATATACAGAATAATACAGATACTGAGAATTACACCCAGTATACAGGACAGGAGGAGCGGTACTGCGCAGTGTATATACAGAATAATACAGATACTGAGGATTACACCCAGTATACAGGACAAGAGGAGCGGTACTGTGCAGTGTATATATACAGAATAATACACATACTGAGAATTACACCCAGTATACAGGACAGGAGGAGCGGTACTGTGCAGTGTATATACAGAATAATACAGATACTGAGAATTACACCCAGTATACAGGACAGGAGGAGCGGTACTGTGCAGTGTAGATATACAGAATAATACAGATACTGAGAATTACACCCAGTATACAGGACAGGAGGAGTGGTACTGTGCAGTGTATATACAGAATAATACAGATACTGAGAATTACACCCAGTATACAGGACAGGAGGAGTGGTACTGTGCAGTGTATATACAGAATAATACAGATACTGAGAATTACACCCAGTATACAGGACAGGAGGAGCGGTACTGTGCAGTGTATATATACAGAATACTACAGGTACTGAGGATTACACCCAGTATACAGGACAGGAGGAGTGGTACTGTGCAGTGTATATATTGTAAGGATTTCACTCACTCAGCTGCGACGGCTGACACTCAGGAGACATGTTCCTTTAAAGTTCACTGGGTTTATTGCTTCATAAACCATGTTGCAAACAACAGAAAACAAATAGCCTTTGGTTCAGGTAAAGAAAAAAACAAGTGTCCAGTTCATCCGGCTCAGTCCTGAAGCCGTAACACACTCAGGAGGGTTTCACCTCCACACATATCTGCTGTGTAAAGGATTATCCAGTCTTATAAAGAGCTAACCCCACCCAGTAACCCATCACATGATTAGCCATGTGGTCTGACATTACCACAGGTCCTGAAACACATATACAAGATATCTCGATTTTTCCAAAGCGTTTGATACCGTGCCGCACAAGAGGTTGGTACACAAAATGAGAATGCTTGGTCTGGGGGAAAATGTGTGTAAATGGGTTAGTAACTGGCTTAGTGATAGAAAGCAGAGGGTGGTTATAAATGGTATAGTCTCTAACTGGGTCGCTGTGACCAGTGGGGTACCGCAGGGGTCAGTATTGGGACCTGTTCTCTTCAACATATTCATTAATGATCTGGTAGAAGGTTTACACAGTAAAATATCGATATTTGCAGATGATACAAAACTATGTAAAGCAGTTAATACAAGAGAAGATAGTATTCTGCTACAGATGGATCTGGATAAGTTGGAAACTTGGGCTGAAAGGTGGCAGATGAGGTTTAACAATGATAAATGTAAGGTTATACACATGGGAAGAGGGAATCAATATCACCATTACACACTGAACGGGAAACCACTGGGTAAATCTGACAGGGAGAAGGACTTGGGGATCCTAGTTAATGATAAACTTACCTGGAGCAGCCAGTGCCAGGCAGCAGCTGCCAAGGCAAACAGGATCATGGGGTGCATTAAAAGAGGTCTGGATACACATGATGAGAGCATTATACTGCCTCTGTACAAATCCCTAGTTAGACCGCACATGGAGTACTGTGTCCAGTTTTGGGCACCGGTGCTCAGGAAGGATATAATGGAACTAGAGAGAGTACAAAGGAGGGCAACAAAATTAATAAAGGGGATGGGAGAACTACAATACCCAGATAGATTAGCGAAATTAGGATTATTTAGTCTAGAAAAAAGACGACTGAGGGGCGATCTAATAACCATGTATAAGTATATAAGGGGACAATACAAATATCTCGCTGAGGATCTGTTTATACCAAGGAAGGTGACGGGCACAAGGGGGCATTCTTTGCGTCTGGAGGAGAGAAGGTTTTTCCACCAACATAGAAGAGGATTCTTTACTGTTAGGGCAGTGAGAATCTGGAATTGCTTGCCTGAGGAGGTGGTGATGGCGAACTCAGTCGAGGGGTTCAAGAGAGGCCTGGATGTCTTCCTGGAGCAGAACAATATTGTATCATACAATTATTAGGTTCTGTAGAAGGACGTAGATCTGGGTATTTATTATGATGGAATATAGGCTGAACTGGATGGACAAATGTCTTTTTTCGGCCTTACTAACTATGTTACTATGTTACTATGTATTATGTGCAAGAAAGGAATACTCCGGGCTACATTACAGCAACCAGGCACTTATGTGGCACATACCTCCCATCGACTACAAACCCTTTAGCCATGCTACATACCTCCCCCCTCTGCCTAAAGCCGTGGGGCTTGGCACTTTCCCCCACTAAACAAGGGATTCTCGATAGGGCATCCGCATTACCGTGCAGCTTTCCGGCCCTATGTTCCACATGGAAACTGAAGTCCTGCAGGGCTAAGAACCAACGGGTGACTCTAGCATTTCTTCCTTTCGTTTCTCTCATCCACCTAAGCGGGGCATGGTCAGATACCAGTCTAAATTTACGTCCCAGCAGATAGTACCGCAATGTGTCCACTGCCCATTTTATGGCCAAGCACTCCTTCTCAACGACTGAGTAGTTCTTTTCAGATGAGGACAGCTTCCTACTCAGATAGAGAACAGGATGCTCCTCCCCATGTAGTTCTTGGGAAAGGACTGCTCCCACCCCAACATCTGAGGCATCTGTCTGAAGAATAAACTCTTTCTTGAAGTTTGGGGCCATCAGAACGGGTTGCTTACATAAAGCCTCTTTCATTTCTTGGAAGGCTGAATCTGTTTCTTCGGACCACTTAACCATTACTGATTTTGTCCCTTTTAGCAGGTCAGTCAGAGGCGCCGCCATTGTGGCGAAGTTTGGGATGAACCTCCTGTAATATCCCACGATTCCCAGGAAGGCTTTAACTTGCTTCTTGGAAACTGGTTTTGGCCATGTTTGAATTGCCTCCACTTTACTGATTTGGGGTTTTATTTCTCCATGACCCACTATGTATCCAAGGTACTTAGCTTCTTCTTTACCCAATGCACACTTCTTCGGGTTTATTGTAAATCCGGCCTCTCTTATAGCATCCAACACCGCTTGGACTTTCTCCAGATGACTCTCCCAGTCCGGGCTAAAGATGACGATATCATCTAGGTACGCAGCAGCGTATGCCTTGTGGGGTGCAAGGACTCTATCCATAGCCCTTTGGAAGGTGGCCGGAGCTCCCTGTAGGCCAAATGGCATCCGGACATACTGGAAGCATCCATCTGGTGTAGAAAACGCCGTCTTCTCCTTGGCTTCCTGTGCCATGGGGATCTGCCAATACCCCTTCGTCAAATCCAAGGTGGTTATGTACCTGGCGGGCCCAAGCCTTTCGATGAGCTCATCAACTTGGGGCATGGGATATGCGTCGAACTTGGAGACCTCATTCAACTTCCTATAGTCGTTGCAAAATCTCCACTCCCCATCAGGTTTTGGGACCAGGACAATTGGGCTCGACCAACCGCTCTTGGATTCCTCAATGACTCCAAGCTTCAACATACGCTCCACTTCCTTGGAGACTATTTCTCGACGGGCCTCAGGAATTCTATAGGGCTTCACGTTCACGCGCACATGGGGCTCTGTCAGGACCTCATGCTCTATGACCTTCGTGTACCCAGGCAACTCGGAAAACAGGTCCCTGTTTTTCTGGAGTAACTCCCGGCATTGCTGTTTCTGGGACTCCGATAGCGTCTCCGCTATAGTAACCGCTCCAACCTCATCTTCTGGGTTGCTTAACAACGATGGAGTTACTGTCGGCTCTCTATCTTGCCACGGCTTGATAAGGTTGACATGGTATACTTGGAATGGTTTCCGTCTTCCTGGTTGGTGAATTTTATAGTTTACTTCACCAAGTTTCTCGACAACCTCATATGGCCCTTGCCATTTGGCCAAGAACTTGCTTTCCACTGTCGGAACTAACACAAGAACTCGGTCTCCCGGATTGAATTGCCTCACTCTTGCAGACCGGTTGTAGACCCTGGCCTGAGCTTCTTGTGCTTGGAGAAGGTGTTCTTTCACGATAGGCATCACCTTTGCAATCCTCTGCTGCATCAGGGCCACATGCTCAATGACGCTTCTGTGGGGCGTGACTTTGGCTTCCCAGGTTTCCTTGGCTATATCCAGGAGTCCTCGTGGATGTCGGCCATACAGAAGCTCAAACGGTGAGAAACCTGTGGAGGCCTGTGGAACTTCACGAATGGAAAACATCAAATAGGGTAAGAGACAATCCCAGTCTCTACCGTCTTTCTCTATAGCTTTTCTCAGCATGCTCTTCAGTGTCTTGTTAAATCTCTCAACAAGGCCATCTGACTGGGGATGGTACACCGAGGTCCTCAACTGGGAGATTTTCAGGGCTTTGCATAGTTCCCTCATCACCTTGCTCATGAAAGGTGTCCCCTGGTCAGTCAGGATCTCCTTCGGCAGACCTGTCCGGGAAAAGACATGGACCAACTCGCGAGCTATACTCTTTGAAGAAGAATTTCTCAAGGGAATTGCCTCAGGATAGCGTGTGGCGTAGTCCAGGATGACTAATATATACTGATGGCCCCGGGCTGATTTAACTAAGGGACCGACCAAGTCCATGGCAATTCTCTCGAATGGCACCTCAATAATGGGCAGTGGCACAAGGGGGTTCCGGAAATGAGGAGTGGGAGCAGTTAGCTGACATGTAGGGCAGGACCTGCAATAGTTCACTATTTCCCGGTGGCACCCAGGCCAATAGAACCTCTGCACAACCCGTTCCTGCGTTTTTTCCACCCCTAGGTGTCCACCCAAGATGTGTGAATGGGCCATGTCCAACACCTTCCGTCTATATGGACCCGGCACTACCAACTGCTCTACCAACTCCTCCCTTATTTTCGTGACCCGGTACAACAACTCCCTGCTCATTAGAAAATGGGGAAATCTTGTGTCTGCCCCCGGCTCCTGTACCACCCCGTCAATAACTGTGACATTATTAAAGGCTTCCCTCAGAGTGGGGTCCCTATGTTGGGCAGTCCCAAAATTTTCACCGGATACCTCTAACTCCAGAATGTCAGATGCAGGGGACACTTCCTCCTCATCTCCAGCCAGGACACAAAAAGGAAATCTGTCTGACTCGGGGTGTGGCACCACCCTTCCCGGGTTCACTGGTTCCCTACTCTTGCTAGGGAGCTCAGAACCTTTCCCCCACAAATCCCAAAACAAACAGAAATCCCGGCCAATAATTATAGGGTGCAACAAGTCCTGAACGACGCCGACTATGTGGGACTCCGTGCCACATGTCGTTTCAATGTTCACACTGGCCACAGGGTAGTCCTTTGCATCACCATGTATGCACCGCACTCCGACCTTCTTTCCCGGGAGCAGGTGGAGAGGAAAAGTGGCCCTCACCAGGGTCACTAGGCTCCCCGAGTCTAACAGTGCCGTTACTGCTTGACCGTTCACCTTCACGGGACATGCTTGAGGTCCCTCGTTGGGCACCACCTCGTTCACACTGCAAGCTGGATACGCATAGTATGAACAACGGCGTCCCATGCTGCAGTCCATCTGCTCAGTGGTTTGGGAACAACGGGCAGCTATATGTCCTGGCTTGTGGCACCTCCAACAAATAATATCACCCGTGGGGACCTTGGGCACCACCTCCCCCGCCCTTTGTGACCTTGGACGCACCACCCCTTTTTGGGACTCAGCTGCCTTCTGGGATCCCCAGTACGGCATGGGCTGCCTCCCGAAGGAGCCTTCCAACCCTTGGTACCTCTCAACCAGTCCGATCAGCTCGTCGGCATTCTGGGGATCACCCTGGGCAACCCAAGACTGTATAGGCCTCGGGAGGGAATGGACAAACCGATCCATCATCACCCGTTCTACCATCTGTGCAGGCGCAGAGGATTCTGGCTGCAGCCATTTCTGGACCAGGTGCAACAGATCAAACATTTGGGAACGAGGTGGTTTGTCCCGGTGATAGCCCCAGGAGTGAACTCGCTGTGCCCTGACAGTCAGTGTCACCCCCAAACGTGCGAGAATCTCGGCTTTCAATTTGTGATACTCTTTGGCATCCTGCAAGGTCAAATCATAGTACGCCTTCTGGGGTTCTCCCGTCAGGTATGGCGCAAGTACCTCTGCCCACTGCTCTGGCGGAAGTTTTTCCCTCTCAGCGACCCTCTCAAACACCGTCAGGAAGGCCTCAACATCATCCCCGGGAGTCATTTTCTGCAACGCGCGTCTTACCGTTTTCCGGACGTGGGTGTCATCAGCCAAACCTGGGGTTGGGGCGCTCGCCTTGCCCTGGATGGCGGTTGCCAGAAGCTGCATCTGCTGCTGATGCTCCTGCTGGCTCTGCTGCATCTGCTGCCGTTGCTCCTGCTGGCTCTGCTGCATCTGCTGCTGGCTCTGTTGTAACTGCTGCCGTTGCTCCTGCTGGCTTTGTTGCATCTGCTGCCGTTGCTCCTGCTGGCTCTGTTGTATCTGCTGCATCAACAGCCTGTTGGTCTCTTGCTGCCTTTTCTCCTGCTGTGACTGCATCTGGACCAATTGTTTCAGCAGGTCCTCCATTTTCTCCGGCAATGCTTGCTGGCTTGCAACAGCCTTGACCCAGGACATTCAAAATAAACTCACGTCTCCGCTGGGAACGCTGCTCGCACGTCTCCACCAATTGTAAGGATTTCACTCACTCAGCTGCGACGGCTGACACTCAGGAGACGTGTTCCTTTAAAGTTCACTGGGTTTATTGCTTCATAAACCATGTTGCAAACAACAGAAAACAAATAGCCTTTGGTTCAGGTAAAGAAAAAAACAAGTGTCCAGTTCATCCGGCTCAGTCCTGAAGCCGTAACACACTCAGGAGGGTTTCACCTCCACACATCTCTGCTGTGTAAAGGATTAGCCAGTCTTATAAAGAGCTAACCCCACCCAGTAACCCATCACATGATTAGCCATGTGGTCTGACATTACCACAGGTCCTGAAACACATATACAAGATTATGTGCAAGAAAGGAATACTCCGGGCTACATTACAGCAACCAGGCACTTATGTGGCACATACCTCCCATCGACTACAAACCCTTTAGCCATGCTACAATATACAGAATAATACAGATACTGAGAATTACACCCAGTATACAGGACAGGAGGAGCGGTACTGTGCAGTGTATATATACAGAATAATACAGATACTGAGGATTACACCCAGTATACAGGACAGGAGGAGCGGTACTGTGCAGTGTATATATACAGAATAATACAGATACTGAGAATTACACCCAGTGTACAGGACAGGAGGAGTGGTACTGTGCAGTGTATATATACAGAATAATACAGGTACTGAGAATTACACCCAGTATACAGGACAGGAGGAGTGGTACTGTGCAGTGTATATACACAGAATAATACAGATACTGAGGATTACACCCAGTATATAGGACAGGAGGAGAGGTACTGTGCAGTGTATATATACAGAATAATACAGATACTGAGAATTACACCCAGTATACAGGACAGGAGGAGTGGTACTGTGCAGTGTATATATAGAGAATAATACAGATACTGAGAATTACACCCAGTATACAGGACAGGAGGAGAGGTACTGTGCAGTGTATATATACAGAATAATACAGATACTGAGAATTACACCCAGTATACAGGACAGGAGGAGTGGTACTGTGCAGTGTATATATACAGAATAATACAGATACTGAGGATTACACCCAGTATACAGGACAGGAGGAGCGGTACTGTGCAGTGTATATATACAGAATAATACAGGTACTGAGAATTACACCCAGTGTACAGGACAGGAGGAGTGGTACTGTGCAGTGTATATATACAGAATAATACAGATACTGAGGATTACACCCAGTATACAGGACAGGAGGAGCGGTACTGTGCAGTGTATATATACAGAATAATGCAGGTACTGAGAATTACACCCAGTGTACAGGAAAGGAGGAGCGGTACTGTGCAGTGTATATATACAGAATAATACAGATACTGAGGATTACACCCAGTATACAGGACAGGAGGAGCTGTACTGTGCAGTGTATATATACAGAATAATACAGATACTGAGAATTACACCCAGTATACAGGACAGGAGGAGTGGTACTGTGCAGTGTATATACAGAATAATACAGATAGTGAGGATTACACCCAGTATACAGGACAGGAGGAGTGGTACTGTGCAGTGTATATATACAGAATAATACAGATACAGAGAATTACACCCAGTATACAGGACAGGAGGAGTGGTACTGTGCAGTATATATACAGAATAATACAGATACTGAGGATTACACCCAGTATACAGGACAGGAGGCGTGGTACTGTGCAGTGTATATACAGAATAATACAGATACTGAGAATTACACCCAGTATACAGGACAGGAGGAGCGGTACTGTGCAGTGTAGATACAGAATAATACAGATACTGAGAATTACACCCAGTATACAGGACAGGAGGAGTGGTACTGTGCAGTGTATATATACAGAATAATACATATACTGAGCATTACAACCAGTATACAGGACAGGAGGAGCGGTACTGTGCAGTGTATATATACAGAATAATACAGATACTGAGAATTACACCCAGTATACAGGACAGGAGGAGCGGTACTGTGCAGTGTATATATACAGAATAATACAGATACTGAGAATTACACCCAGTATACAGGACAGGAGGAGCGGTACTGCGCAGTGTATATACAGAATAATACAGATACTGAGAATTACACCCAGTATACAGGACAGGAGGAGTGGTACTGTGCAGTCTATATATACAGAATAATACAGATACTGAGAATTACACCCAGTATACAGGACAGGAGGAGTGGTACTGTGCAGTGTATATACAGAATAATACAGATACTGAGAATTACACCCAGTATACAGGACAGGAGGAGTGGTACTGTGCAGTGTATATATACAGAATAATACAGATACTGAGAATTACACCCAGTATACAGGACAGGAGGAGTGGTACTGTGCAGTGTATATATACAGAATAATACAGATACTGAGAATTACACCCAGTATGCAGGACAGGAGGAGTGGTACTGCGCAGTGTATATACAGAATAATACAGATACTGAGAATTACACCCAGTTTACAGGACAGGAGGAGCGGTACTGTGCAGTGTATATATACAGAATAATACAGATACTGAGAATTACACCCAGTATACAGGACAGGAGGAGCGGTACTGTGCAGTGTATATATACAGAATAATACAGATACTGAGAATTACACCCAGTATACAGGACAGGAGGAGTGGTACTGTGCAGTGTATATATACAGAATAATACAGATACTGAGAATTACACCCAGTATACAGGACAGGAGGAGCGGTACTGCGCAGTGTATATACAGAATAATACAGATACTGAGAATTACACCCAGTATACAGGACAGGAGGAGTGGTACTGTGCAGTGTATATATACAGAATAATACAGATACTGAGAATTACACCCAGTATACAGGACAGGAGGAGCGGTACTGTGCAGTGTATATATACAGAATAATACAGATAGTGAGAATTACACCCAGTATACAGGACAGGAGGAGCGGTACTGTGCAGTGTATATATACAGAATAATACAGATACTGAGAATTACACCCAGTATACAGGACAGGAGGAGTGGTACTGTGCAGTGTATATACAGAATAATACAGATACTGAGAATTACACCCAGTATACAGGACAGGAGGAGTGGTACTGTGCAGTGTATATATACAGAATAATACAGATACTGAGAATTACACCCAGTATACAGGACAGGAGGAGTGGTACTGTGCAGTGTATATATACAGAATAATACAGATACTGAGAATTACACCCAGTATGCAGGACAGGAGGAGTGGTACTGCGCAGTGTATATACAGAATAATACAGATACTGAGAATTACACCCAGTTTACAGGACAGGAGGAGCGGTACTGTGCAGTGTATATATACAGAATAATACAGATACTGAGAATTACACCCAGTATACAGGACAGGAGGAGCGGTACTGTGCAGTGTATATATACAGAATAATACAGATACTGAGAATTACACCCAGTATACAGGACAGGAGGAGTGGTACTGTGCAGTGTATATATACAGAATAATACAGATACTGAGAATTACACCCAGTATACAGGACAGGAGGAGTGGTACTGCGCAGTGTATATACAGAATAATACAGATACTGAGAATTACACCCAGTATACAGGACAGGAGGAGTGGTACTGTGCAGTGTATATATACAGAATAATACAGATACTGAGAATTACACCCAGTATACAGGACAGGAGGAGCGGTACTGTGCAGTGTATATATACAGAATAATACAGATAGTGAGAATTACACCCAGTATACAGGACAGGAGGAGCGGTACTGTGCAGTGTATATACAGAATAATACAGATACTGAGGATTACACCCAGTATACAGGACAGGAGGAGCGGTACTGTGCAGTGTATATACAGAATAATACAGATACTGAGAATTACACCCAGTATACAGGACAGGAGGAGCGGTACTGTGCAGTGTATATATACAGAATAATACAGATAGTGAGAATTACACCCAGTATACAGGACAGGAGGAGCGGTACTGTGCAGTATATATATACAGAATAATACAGATAGTGAGAATTACACCCAGTATACAGGACAGGAGGAGCGGTACTGTGCAGTGTATATACAGAATAATACAGATACTGAGGATTACACCCAGTATACAGGACAGGAGGAGCGGTACTGTGCAGTGTATATACAGAATAATACAGATACTGAGAATTACACCCAGTATACAGGACAGGAGGAGCGGTACTGTGCAGTGTATATATACAGAATAATACAGATAGTGAGAATTACACCCAGTATACAGGACAGGAGGAGCGGTACTGTGCAGTGTATATATACAGAATAATACAGATAGTGAGAATTACACCCAGTATACAGGACAGGAGGAGCGGTACTGTGCAGTGTATATATACAGAATAATACAGATACTGAGAATTACACCCAGTATACAGGACAGGAGGAGCGGTACTGTGCAGTGTATATATACAGAATAATACAGATACTGAGAATTACACCCAGTATTCAGAAAAATATTTAGAATTGAGAGTCCTCGGTGGTTGATACCTTTTAATAGCTAAGTGAAAAGATGGTAACAAATTGCAGCTTTCTAGACTACTCCGGTCTTTTCATCAGGCACAGACTAAAGCAAGTTCTGAAGAATCACATATTTATATACAACACAGCGAGAAAGAAGGCAATAGATAAGACAGGTGACGTGAAGCAGAATGATCAGTATGTGAGCACAGCCGATGTGGCAGTCCGGACAGGTGGACTGGTGGGGGAGGGTCGCCGATAATGCGCCCGATGCTTCCCCTTTCTCCTGAGTCCATGGATCATAACTGTCAGCAAAGCCTCCATACACATAAGCGAGCAGCCGGCAGGATGAAGTTTCAGCTGGCAGCCATTTCTCCCATACACAGGAGCGCTTGTTTGCTTGTGCGCTTGTGTGTTTCTCCACGAGAACGCTGCAGACAGACGTCTCTGCCTCATCTCCGGCGGGAGAACAAAGCGATGGACAGTCTGAAATCAGACATGCCCCATCCACATCTTCGCTAAAGCTAAGTTCACACTGGCCGTTTTTTTTGCGCTTGTTTGATGCTAATTTTCAGCTGCTTTTTACAGTACCGGCTATGTCTCTGAGATTTCAGAAATCTCACGCACACACATTGGTTTTTTATTTTGTCATCGGTATTTTGTGCTTTGCTTGGTTTCTTGGACATGGAGCACGTCACTTTTTTCAGCGTTTTTTTTTTTCCAGCTTTTTTCACCCATTGAATTGAATGGAGAAGACGCATGAAAAAAACACAGCAAAATCGCCGCAATAAACGCACCAAAACCTGCCGCAGCTTCTTTCCGGGCCAATCACTCGAGTTTTGCTGCAGAAAAAAAAAAACGCAGAAAAAACGTCCAGTGTGAACGTAGCCTAAGGTGTCTGTATGTAATGTGCGCACACAGTGAAAACTAAGGGGATGTCATGTGACCGCCGGAAGACACAGCACCGACACTGCAGGAACGGCGCCGGAGCGGGAGGCATTGATCAGTCGTGGACATCCCCTTTAATATATGGAAAAATCAATTTTCCCTTTCTAAGGAGTATTTCCATCTCATACATTTATGGCATATCTGTGCCCGAAAGACCCTGATCCTACTGCTGGCACCCGCAGCGGGCACGCACAGCTCACGCTCCACTCCTGACACCGAGTATTTGGGGCCTGTGCACGTATCAGACATTTATGGCACATACTTTGGGAGATGGGATAACCCCTTTAAATTTCATCTACACAGTGATGGGCAAACTTGGTTCCCACCATGGTGCCCTCATTTTACAAAAATGTAATTCCGGCAAACAGTGTTTTGTTCTGTTCCTTTTCTCTCATGGGACAACTAAAAATGATAGGATGAGCTTAAAGGGATCGTCCAAATGAGGTATTAGCACAGGAAAGGTGATTACTAGTTGATAGGTGGGGGTCCGACCACTGGGACTGACTGAAATAATGGGGCACAGGTTGGGGCTGCAGTGCACATGCTCCTCCGGCAGCCCCTTACAGGATGACTGGAGCGGCGGAGGAGCATGCGCACTGCAGCCCCAACCTGACCAGTGCAGGCTCCAGCAGTGGGCAAACTACCAATCATCAGGTAGGGGATAACTTTATCTTGACCACCCTTTTTTTTTTATCCCTACCCCCAACCCCCACACACACACATACACACACACGAGAGGATCCGATTTACTAGCAAAAGTTGCGTCCGAACTTCTGGGGTGTAGGGTCCCCACATGCAGAGCCAGACCCCAACATGCAGAGCGGGACCCCACATGCAGAGTCGGACCCCAACATGCAGAGCGGGACCCCAACATGCAGAGTGGGACCCCACATGCAGAGCTGGACCCCACATGCAGAGCCGGACCCCAACATGCAGAGCCGGACCCCAACATGCAGAGCTGGACCCCACATGCAGAGCCGGACCCCAACATGCAGAGCCGGACCCCAACATGCAGAGCCGGACCACAACATGGAGAGCGGGACCCCACATGCAGAGTGATACCCCACATGCAGAGGTGGACCCCACATGCAGAGCCGGACCCCAACATGCAGAGCGGCACCCCAAGATGCAGAGCCGGACCCCAACATGCAGAGCGGGACCCCAACATGCAGGGCGGGACCCCAACATGCAGAGTGGGACCCCACATGCAGAGCCGGACCCCAATATGCAGAGCGGGACCCCACATGCAGAGCCGGACCCCAACATGCAGAGCGGGACCCCACATGCAGAGCGGCACCCCAACATGCAGAGCGGGACCCCAACATGCAGGGCGGGACCCCAACATGCAGAGTGGGACCCTGTTATGTTTGCTAATGACAGGTGTTATCAAGGCAATCCAGAAACACAGTGTGCTTAGCGATCAGAGCGCACACAGTGATCTGACAAATACCCAAAAATACAAGAACGAGCTCTGAGACGTGGAAACTCTGTAGACTGCACACCTGATCCTATCCTAAACACAACTAAAAGCGGCTGTGGATTGCGCCTAACAACTACCTAGGCAACTCGGCACAGCCTAAGAAACTAGCTAGCCTGAAGATAGAAAAATAGGCCTGACTTGCCCCAGAGAAATTCCCCAAAGGAAAAGGCAGCCCCCCACATATAATGACTGTGAGTAAGATGAAAAGACAAAACGTAGGGATGAAATAGATTCAGCAAAGTGGGGCCCGATATTCTAGGACAGAGCGAGGACAGTAAAGCGAACTTTGCAGTCTACAAAAAACCCTAAAGCAAAACCACGCAAAGGGGGCAAAAAAAAACCACCGTGCCGAACTAACGGCACGGCGGTACACCCTTTGCGTCTCAGAGCTTCCAGCAAAACAAAAGACAAGCTGGACAGAAAAAAAACAACAAAAAAGCAAAAAGCACTTAGCTATACAGAGCAGCAGGTCACAGGAACAATCAGGAGAAGCTCAGATCCAACACTGAAACATTGACAAGGAGCAAGGATAGCAGCATCAGGCGGAGTTAAGTAATGAAGCAGTTAACGAGCTCACCAGAACACCTGAGGGAGGAAGCTCAGAAGCTGCAGTACCACTTGTGACCACAGGAGTGAATTCAGCCACAGAATTCACAACAGTACCCCCCCCTTGAGGAGGGGTCACCGAACCCTCACCAGAGCCCCCAGGCCGACCAGGATGAGCCGCATGAAAGGCACGAACAAGATCGGAAGCATGAACATCAGAGGCAAAAACCCAGGAATTATCTTCCTGAGCATAACCCTTCCATTTAACCAGATACTGGAGTTTCCGTCTAGAAACACGAGAATCCAAAATCTTCTCCACAATATACTCCAATTCCCCCTCCACCAAAACCGGGGCAGGAGGCTCAACAGATGGAACCATAGGTGCCACGTATCTCCGCAACAACGACCTATGGAATACATTATGTATGGAAAAGGAGTCTGGGAGGGTCAAACGAAAAGACACAGGATTGAGAACCTCAGAAATCCTATACGGACCAATAAAACGAGGTTTAAATTTAGGAGAGGAAACCTTCATAGGAATATGACGAGAAGATAACCAAACCAGATCCCCAACACGAAGTCGGGGACCCACACGGCGTCTGCGATTAGCGAAAAGTTGAGCTTTCTCCTGGGACAAGATCAAATTGTCCACTACCTGAGTCCAGATCTGCTGCAACCTATCCACCACAGAATCCACACCAGGACAGTCCGAAGACTCAACCTGTCCTGAAGAGAAACGAGGATGGAACCCAGAATTGCAAAAAAATGGAGAAACCAAGGTAGCCGAGCTGGCCCGATTATTAAGGGCGAACTCAGCCAACGGCAAAAAGGACACCCAATCATCCTGGTCTGCAGAAACAAAACATCTCAGATATGTTTCCAAGGTCTGATTGGTTCGTTCGGTCTGGCCATTAGTCTGAGGATGGAAAGCCGAGGAAAAGGATAGGTCAATGCCCATCCTACCACAAAAGGCTCGCCAAAACCTTGAAACAAACTGGGAACCTCTGTCAGAAACAATATTCTCAGGAATGCCATGCAACCGAACCACATGCTGAAAGAACAAAGGTACCAAATCAGAGGAGGAAGGCAATTTAGCCAAGGGCACCAGATGGACCATTTTAGAAAAGCGATCACAGACCACCCAAATGACTGACATCTTTTGAGAAACGGGAAGGTCAGAAATGAAATCCATCGAAATATGTGTCCAAGGCCTCTTTGGGACCGGCAAGGGCAAAAGCAACCCACTGGCACGAGAACAGCAGGGCTTAGCCCTAGCACAAATCCCACAGGACTGCACAAAAGTACGTACATCCCGTGACAGAGATGGCCACCAGAAGGATCTAGCCACTAACTCTCTGGTACCAAAGATTCCAGGATGACCAGCCAACACCGAACAATGAAGTTCAGAGATAAGTTTATTAGTCCACCTATCAGGGACGAACAGTTTCTCTGCTGGACAACGATCAGGTTTATTCGCCTGAAATTTTTGCAGCACCCGCCGCAAATCAGGGGAGATGGCAGACACAATGACTCCTTCCTTGAGGATACCCGCTGGCTCAGATAAACCCGGAGAGTCGGGCACAAAACTCCTAGACAGAGCATCCGCCTTCACATTTTTAGAGCCCGGAAGGTACGAAATCACAAAGTCGAAGCGGGCAAAAAATAACGACCAACGGGCCTGTCTAGGATTCAAGCGCTTGGCAGACTCGAGATAAGTCAAGTTCTTATGATCAGTCAATACCACCACGCGATGCTTAGCTCCTTCAAGCCAATGACGCCACTCCTCGAATGCCCACTTCATGGCCAGCAACTCTCGATTGCCCACATCATAATTACGCTCAGCGGGCGAAAACTTCCTGGAAAAGAAAGCACATGGTTTCATCAATGAGCAATCAGAACCTCTCTGTGACAAAACCGCCCCTGCTCCAATCTCAGAAGCATCAACCTCGACCTGGAACGGAAGAGAAACATCTGGCTGACACAACACAGGGGCAGAACAAAAACGACGCTTCAACTCCTGAAAAGCTTCCACAGCAGCAGAAGACCAATTAACCAAATCAGCACCCTTCTTGGTCAAATCGGTCAATGGTTTGGCAATGCTAGAAAAATTACAGATGAAGCGACGATAAAAATTAGCAAAGCCCAGGAACTTTTGCAGACTTTTCAGAGATGTCGGCTGAATCCAATCCTGGATGGCTTGGACCTTAACTGGATCCATCTCGATAGTAGAAGGGGTAAAGATGAACCCCAAAAATGAAACTTTCTTTCCCTCTATTGAGAATCATTAGTTTGGCTCCTTGTATTGTTATGTTTGCTAATGACAGGTGTTATGAAGGCAATCCAAAAACACAGTGTGCTTAGCGATCAGAGCGCACACAGTGATCTGACAAATACCCAAAAATACAAGAACGAGCTCTGAGACGTGGAAACTCTGTAGACTGCACACCTGATCCTATCCTAAACACAACTAAAAGCGGCTGTGGATTGCGCCTAACAACTACCTAGGCAACTCGGCACAGCCTAAGAAACTAGCTAGCCTGAAGATAGAAAAATAGGCCTGACTTGCCCCAGAGAAATTCCCCAAAGGAAAAGGCAGCCCCCCACATATAATGACTGTGAGTAAGATGAAAAGACAAAACGTAGGGATGAAATAGATTCAGCAAAGTGGGGCCCGATATTCTAGGACAGAGCGAGGACAGTAAAGCGAACTTTGCAGTCTACAAAAAACCCTAAAGCAAAACCACGCAAAGGGGGCAAAAAAAACCCACCGTGCCGAACTAACGGCACGGCGGTACACCCTTTGCGTCTCAGAGCTTCCAGCAAAACAAAAGACAAGCTGGACAGAAAAAAAACAACAAAAAAGCAAACAGCACTTAGCTATACAGAGCAGCAGGTCACAGGAACAATCAGGAGAAGCTCAGATCCAACACTGAAACATTGACAAGGAGCAAGGATAGCAGCATCAGGCGGAGTTAAGTAATGAAGCAGTTAACGAGCTCACCAGAACACCTGAGGGAGGAAGCTCAGAAGCTGCAGTACCACTTGTGACCACAGGAGTGAATTCAGCCACAGAATTCACAACAGGACCCCACATGCAGAGCCGGACCCCAATATGCAGAGCGGGACCCCACATGCAGAGCCGGACCCCAACATGCAGAGCGGGACCCCAACATGCAGAGTGGGACCCCACATGCAGAGCCGGACCCCAACATGCAGAGCCGGACCCCAACATGGAGAGCGGGACCCCACATGCAGAGTGATACCCCACATGCGGAGCCGGACCCCAACATGCAGAGCAGGACCCCACATGCAGAGCGGGACCCCAACATGCAGAGCGGGACCCCACATGCAGAGCCGGACCCCAACATGCAGAGCGGGACCCCACATGCAGAGCGGCACCCCAACATGCAGAGCGGGACCCCAACATGCAGGGTGGGACCCCAACATGCAGAGTGGGACCCCACATGCAGAGCCGGACCCCAATATGCAGAGCGGGACCCCACATGCAGAGCCGGACCCCAACATGCAGAGCGGGACCCCAACATGCAGAGTGGGACCCCACATGCAGAGCCGGACCCCAACATGCAGAGCCGGACCCCAACATGGAGAGCGGGACCCCACATGCAGAGTGATACCCCACATGCAGAGCCGGACCCCAACATGCAGAGCAGGACTCCACATGCAGAGCGGGACCCCAACATGCAGAGCGGGACCCCACATGCAGAGCCGGACCCCAACATGCAGAGCGGAACCCCAACATGCAGAGCCGGACCCCAACATGCAGAGCGGGACCCCAACATGCAGAGTGGGACCCCACATGCAGAGCTGGACCCCACATGCAGAGCCGGACCCCAACATGCAGAGCCGGACCCCAACATGGAAAGCGGGACCCCACATGCAGAGTGATACCCCACATGCAGAGGTGGACCCCACATGCAGAGCTGGACCCCAACATGCAGAGCGGGACCCCAACATGCAGGGCGGGACCCCAACATGCAGAGTGGGACCCCACAGGCAGAGCCGGACCCCAATATGCAGAGCGGGACCCCACATGCAGAGCCGGACCCCAACATGCAGAGCTGGACCCCACATGCAGAGCCGGACCCCAACATGCAGAGCTGGACCCCACAACCCTCCACGGCCCTTTTGCAACGAAAGAGCAAGATCTGTCTCTTTCATTGTGAAAGCGGCGGCAGAGGGTTGTGGGGTCCAGCTCTGCATGTGGGGTATCACTGTTCATGTGGGGTCCAGCTCTGCATGTTGGGGTCCGGCTCTGCATGTGGGGTCCCACTCTGCATGTGGGGTATCATTCTGCATGTTGGAGTCCGGCTCTGCATGTTGGGGTCCTGCTCTGCATGTTGGGGTCCCGCTCTGCATGTGGGGTCCCGCTCTGCATGTGGGGTATCACTCTGCATGTTGGGGTCCCGCTCTGCATGTGGGGTCCCGCTCTGCATGTGGGGTATCACTCTGCATGTTGGGGTCCCGCTCTGCATGTGGGGTCCCGCTCTGCATGTTGGGGTCCCGCTCTGCATGTGGGGTATCACTCTTCATGTTGGGGTCCCGCTCTGCATGTGGGGTATCACTGTTCATGTGGGGTCCGGCTCTGTATATTGGCGTCCCGCTCTGCATGTTGGGGTCCCGCTGTACATGTGGGGTCCCGCTCTGCATGTTGGGGTCCCGCTCTGCATGTTGGGGTCCCGCTGTACATGTGGGGTCCCGCTCTGCATGTTGGGGTCCCGCTCTGCATGTTGGGGTCCCGCTCTGCATGTGGGGTCGCGCTCTGCATGTTGGGGTCCCGATCTGCATGTTGGGGTCCCGCTGTACATGTGGGGTCCCGCTCTGCATGTTGGGGTCCGGCTCTGTATATTGGCGTCCCGCTCTGCATGTTGGGGTCCCGCTGTACATGTGGGGTCCCGCTCTGCATGTTGGGGTCCCGCTCTGCATGTTGGGGTCCCGCTCTGCATGTGGGGTCCCGCTCTGCATGTTGGGGTCCCGCTCTGCATGTTGGGGTCCCGCTGTACATGTTGGGGTCCCGCTCTGCATGTGGGGTATGACTCTTCATGTTGGGGTCCCGCTCTGCATGTGGGGTCCCGCTCTGCATGTGGGGTATCACTGTTCATGTGGGGTCCGGCTCTGTATATTGGGGTCCCGCTGTACATGTGGGGTCCCGTTCTGTATCTGGAGTTTCTCTCTGCAGGTGGAGACCCCACCACCCAGAAATTCAGACTCGACTTTTGCTAGTAAATCTGGTCCTTTAGGGGGGTTTAGGGACCCTCCTGTCCACTTTTGTCGATAACTTGTATTTATCTAGACGAATCACCAGGCTGGGGCAGGTCGTGAGTATACAGAGGTCAGGGACCCTGACAAATTCCCTGTAAGGACCCCATTATTCTGTGGTGGCACTGTCTGATAGGCTTCTGTGCCGGTCCCTGATGTCTGGGTCGTAGCCTCACAGCCTCTGGGCAGACTTCTGTCTGTAACCATAGAAACTGCAGCTGTGACTGAAAGTCTCGGGGTGTAATACCTGCGGCGGCCACACGAGTCACCAGGGCAACCACGAGCTCGCGCTGGTGGGAGGAGCCCAGTGAGGAGGCTTTGTGACGTCACGCTCAGAGGCTATATAGAGAGCCGTCCGCAGAGTGACTAATCTATTAGAATACTAGAGGACCGCGCTGCTGCTTCCGTTATAAAGCGTTTTGTACCCTGACCGAGCCCGCGCACACTCTGCCGCCACCGCTCACTGCTCTATCAGTCACTCGGGGACATTTGTGTGTTGTTCTTCTATTTCTACCAGGATGAAGACGAAATTCTCCTGCGCGGAGGAGCTGCCGAGCTCTCTGGGGCTACTGCTCAGCTCGGCCGGGGGGCTGGTGACAAACCGGGGGCTGGCGGAGAGCGTGGCGGAGACCAGAGACAAGGACGAGAACTGCCGGGCCAAGGAGGACGAGCCCGAGCCCCGCACCAGGTGCAAGGCTTACCGCTGGTGCAAGGAGTTCCTGCCCGGGGCGTGGAGGCGTCTGGAGGAGGAGCGCTTCCAGATCAGCGTTATACGGTGGGTGGCGCGGAGACCGGCGGCGGACAGTGCTGCCCCCTGCGGAGACTGTGACTGACTGCCCCGTGTAGCGCTGCCCTCCTGGGACTGTGGCTGCCCCCCCCCCCCCTCCGGAGACCTGTGGCTGTCCACTGTGGCTGCCCCCCCCCCCCCTCCGGAGACCTGTGGCTGTCCACTGTGGCTGCCCCCCCCCCCCCTCCGGAGACCTGTGGCTGTCCACTGTGGCGCTGCCCCCCCCCCCCTCTCCGGAGACCTGTGGCTGTCCACTGTAGCGCTGCCCCCCTCCGGAGACCTGTGGCTGTCCACTGTGGCGCTGCCCCCCCCCCCTCCGGAGACCTGTGGCTGTCCACTGTAGCGCTGCCCCCCCCCCCCCTCCGGAGACCTGTGGCTGTCCACTGTAGCGCTGCCCCCCCCCCCTCCGGAGACCTGTGGCTGTCCACTGTGGCGCTGCCCCTCCGGAGACCTGTGGCTGTCCACTGTGGCGCTGCCCCCCCCCCCCTCCGGAGACCTGTGGCTGTCCACTGTGGCACTGCCCCCCCTCCGGAGACCTGTGGCTGTCCACTGTAGCGCTGCCCCCCCCCCCCTCCGGAGACCTGTGGCTGTCCACTGTAGCGCTGCCCCCCCCCCCCTCCGGAGACCTGTGGCTGTCCACTGTGGCGCTGCCCCCCCTCCCCCGGAGACCTGTGGCTGTCCACTGTGGCGCTGCCCCCCCTCCCCCGGAGACCTGTGGCTGTCCACTGTGGCGCTGCCCCCCCTCCCCCGGAGACCTGTGGCTGTCCACTGTGGCACTGCCCCCCCTCCGGAGACCTGTGGCTGTCCACTGTGGCACTGCCCCCCCTCCGGAGACCTGTGGCTGTCCACTGTGGCGCTGCCCCCCTCCGGAGACCTGTGGCTGTCCACTGTAGCGCTGCCCCCCCCCCTCCGGAGACCTGTGGCTGTCCACTGTAGCGCTGCCCCCCCTCCCCCGGAGACCTGTGGCTGTCCACTGTGGCGCTGCCCCCCTCCGGAGACCTGTGGCTGTCCACTGTGGCTGCCCCCCCTCCGGAGACCTGTGGCTGTCCACTGTGGCTGCCCCCCCTCCGGAGACCTGTGGCTGTCCACTGTGGCGCTGCCCCCCTCCGGAGACCTGTGGCTGTCCACTGTGGCACTGCCCCCCCTCCGGAGACCTGTGGCTGTCCACTGTGGCGCTGCCCCCCTCCGGAGACCTGTGGCTGTCCACTGTAGCGCTGCCCCCCCCCCTCCGGAGACCTGTGGCTGTCCACTGTAGCGCTGCCCCCCCTCCCCCGGAGACCTGTGGCTGTCCACTGTGGCGCTGCCCCCCTCCGGAGACCTGTGGCTGTCCACTGTGGCTGCCCCCCCTCCGGAGACCTGTGGCTGTCCACTGTAGTGCCGGCCCCCCTCCGGAGACCTGTGGCTGTCCACTGTAGTGCCGGCCCCCCTCCGGAGACCTGTGGCTGTCCACTGTAGTGCCGGCCCCCCTCCGGAGACCTGTGGCTGTCCACTGTAGCGCTGCCCCCCCTCCCCCGGAGACCTGTGGCTGTCCACTGTGGCGCTGCCCCCCTCCGGAGACCTGTGGCTGTCCACTGTGGCTGCCCCCCCTCCGGAGACCTGTGGCTGTCCACTGTAGTGCCGGCCCCCCTCCGGAGACCTGTGGCTGTCCACTGTAGTGCCGGCCCCCCTCCGGAGACCTGTGGCTGTCCACTGTAGCGCTGCCCCCCCTCCCCCGGAGACCTGTGGCTGTCCACTGTGGCGCTGCCCCCCCTCCGGAGACCTGTGGCTGTCCACTGTGGCGCTGCCCCCCCTCCGGAGACCTGTGGCTGTCCACTGTGGCGCTGCCCCCCCTCCGGAGACCTGTGGCTGTCCACTGTGGCGCTGCCCCCCCTCCGGAGACCTGTGGCTGTCCACTGTAGCGCTGCCCCCCTCCGGAGACCTGTGGCTGTCCACTGTAGCGCTGCCCCCCTCCGGAGACCTGTGGCTGTCCATTGTGGCGCTGCCCCCCCTCCGGAGACCTGTGGCTGTCCACTGTAGCGCTGCCCCCCTTGGGAGATGCCGTGTGCCACTAATCCTCTGTTTGGAAAAAAACAAAGTTCCTATAAAAAGTATCGTTTCCAGATGCGTTTTTTGAATGTATTAATACATTGTGTGCACCGAGTTGTTAGTCCCTGTACACATTAGGCTACTTTCACACTAGCGTTAACTGCAATCCGTCACAATGCGTCGTTTTGTAGAAAAAACGCATCCTGCAAAAGTGCTTGCAGGATGCGTTTTTTACCCATAGACTTGTATTGACGACGGATTGCCACACGTCGCATCCGTCGTGCGACGGATGCGTCGTGCTTTGGCGGACCGTCGGGAGCAAAAAACGCTACATGTAACGTTTTTTGCTCCTGACGGACCGCTTTTTCCGACCGCGCATGCGCGGCCGGAACTCCGCCCCCACCTCCCCGCACCTCACAATGGGGCAGCGGATGCGCCGGAGAAATGCATCCGCTGCCTCCGTTGTGCAATGCGTTAAACGCTAGCGTTGGAGTCTCTGCCCGACGCATTGCGACGGGGAGATTCCGACGCTAGTGTGAAAGTAGCCTTAGACTGATGTCGGCTGACCCTGCCGATATCACCGGGTTTGGCTGGTGGTCCTTTGTGTATGGGGGCGCCAGCCGACTGATGGTGGGGAGTGTCAGGTCTGATTTCAGGCTGCCGATCATTGCTCTCCTGGAGATGGGCAGTCGGGCATCGTCCTCAGCGGCTCTCATAGATGGCACAGGAGGTGTCGGCCGAGCGATCGCTGCGGTGATGGCCGTCTGCTGTCTGTGTCTGGCCTTCTACTTGGTCCTGGTAGCATTGGATGCTTTTGCTGGGGGTGACTGTTAGTTCTGCTCCCGTATTCATGTAAAGGGTTAATGGCCGATATATCACAATTCCTGGATTCAGATGACTGGTGCTTCGCTCTCGCTGATACGTCCGGACGGTGACGCAGACTATTATCTGGTGCATTGTTGCAGTTTCGGTACTTTTCCACTATCTGAATGCGACTGCTGTTAATGTCTGTGTCCAGGTAATGGAAAAGTACCGAGTTCTCACCCTCAGTGGGATACGTGAAGAAGGATTTTATAGCACCAACATATTCAGCAGCACTGTACAATTCAGAGGGGGCTTATACTGACAATATCAGACATTGGAGTAACAGTCCGCATTGACGCTCGCCTTATATCTTAATGGCTAAATTTCTATAGGACATTTGTCAGATCTGTGTGCTGAGTTTTAGCTGCCTGGCAATTAAGAGTTAATAGGAAGTCATTTTTTGGGACTTGCAGGATAAGCTCTGCAGCGCACAACCAGAGGTTTGGGGCATATTTAGACAGGCCAATTAGGCCATTGTCTGTGCGGCCTGGCGGCCCCCGGTCGTCCTGTGCGGCCCCGGTCGTTCTGTGCGGCCGGCGGGTTGTGACGCCACTGGTGTAAATGCACCTGGAACGTGCTGTCATTGAGACCTTACATGGTAAATGTGCAGCGCACGGGCAGAGTTTTGGCGTTGAGTCCAACGA
Source organism: Ranitomeya imitator (assembly GCF_032444005.1). NCBI lineage: Eukaryota > Metazoa > Chordata > Amphibia > Anura > Dendrobatidae > Ranitomeya > Ranitomeya imitator. The sequence goes on from NC_091290.1 coordinate 31,825,592, forward strand.
TACAGATGCAGCAAAGGTTATGGTGACTCAATCACGGCCTTGATAACTTGTCACTAGGTGACTGGTGCAATGATAACTGTTTTCGGAGTCGTGTAGTCTTCGCCTGATCTGTGCTCCCAACCACTGAATGAACCATTGCTATTATCACTGTGCTCGGTGCTATAAACCTGCCAGTCCTATGGAGGGGGATCAGCCACACATCTAGATCATGCAGATCACAGGCCTCCTCCAGATGCACAGCAAGGATCACTTGTCAGAGGCTCCGTTGCACGGTCAGTGAGCTGGTAACATTAGTCTCCCAGTCTGAAAGCAAACCGATCCCATTATGGTAAATGGGGTCTGTCTGCTGCCGTGTACCAGTCATAGGACGGATGAGGTTTTTTGCCAATATCTGTAGGGATAACTTGTAGGGATGAATCACCTTTTCATCACCTATCCGTAGCATGGGAGATGACTTGGTGAGGTTTGGGGGTCCGACCTCCAGGATCCTCCTAAGGTAGGGACTCTGCACATTGCTGTCTGAAGTGGGGACTGAACACACTTCTCCGCTCCACTCATTCTCTTTGGGTGTCATACCCCCCACCGATTAGACTTTGATGACCTTTCCTAAGGATAGGCTGTCCATGTTGGTCCCGAACAATCCCTCTAAAGCCTGCCAATTCATGTTCGATGGCCATCAGTAAAATGACTTTTTTTTTGGCCGGTAGCCATCTCGGCCGGCTCTACCATACACAGGAGTGCTCACTTGGTCGAGGTCTCCTGTTTTCTAGTGGCCCTCAGACATTCTCGGCCTGTGGCTTATCTCCGGAAGACAGAACGGTCGTCATTCTATGGGACGTGCTGAATCAATATTTCCCCCAACAAGATTCCATACTCACCAGAACCCATCAATATCAGCAATATACGCTAGTTTTTTTGTAAACCTGCACAATCGGTCAGTGAAAAAAAATCCCTCGTCTGCCCTTCCTCATTGATTACATTGGTCCGTGTGCTGTCCATTTTTCGCTGCTTCAGCTGCCCGTGACAGCCTTGGCCGCCTCGCCGCTGCAGAAAGTCCCATTCGTCACTTTCTAGGCACCAGTTCCTAATTTGCTCATGGGGGGAAAAAAATCCCCTTTATGGAGTTCCTCTTCTAACTTTCCTTTTGCAGTTGCCCAATGTAGTTCTCCTTTAGGATTTCAGAAGTGACCTTGTCGCCCGGCCCTGGACGTTACACATTACATGTTCAGCAAACACGGTTTGCATTCAATGTTTGGGGCAGGGCCGACCTGTGGTGGTCTGAGTCCTCGTGGTTGTGCTCGGTTAAGGTACCGCCACACTCACCGACGCTGCAGCGATATAGACAACGAGCCGATCGCTGGAGCGTCGCTGTTTAGGTCGCTGTGGAGACGCCAAACACCGCAGCTCCAGAACGATGCAGGAACGATCCAGTGACGTAACGGCGACTCACTTATCGTTGTAGCTGGTTGTTAGCTCCATGTAAAACGTTGCTGGCATCATTGCTTTTGATGTCAAACATGACGATACACGCCGACCTGATGACCAAATAAAGTTCTGGACTTCTAGCTCCGACCAGCGATGTCACAGCGGGTTCCAGATGGCTGCTGCATGTCAAACACAACGAGATCGCTATCCAGGACGCTGCAACGTCACGGATCGTTGTCGTTCTCGTTGCAAAGTTACTGAGTGTGACGGTACCTTTACAGATGCAGATCTCTCCAGGAGACTGCGTTTGGAGAGCATGAATTGATTGGCTAGTGAAAGCCACCATTGACTAGTGTTTACAATCAGATTTATTTCAGCCACTGCTAAACACTCAGGGTCAGAGCTACAAAAGATCCCGGTGACCGGGTCACAGTGACCCTAGTTGTACAGGTCAGGAGTCCTAATTCTCAGTAATCCCACATGGTGAGCTGATTACTTAGTTACTATCCTGGCACCGGCCCAGTGTTTGCACAGGAAGATCTCCCCCGCCTTATTGACTCGGGGTCTGTATTGTAACATGCCCTCATCGGAAGATATTGCCCAGGTTAGATCTGAATGCAAAGCATACCGGATATGTAACCATTTGTGACAAGGAACCATAATGGATAAAACGGTAGTCTCAACCCTGGATGAAAATTATAGGAACTGGACCCGCTCCTTTTTATTTTTTTTTACTTGGGTTATACTGGGGTCAGATGCCAAAATACTTTTTACCTGCAGATATGGATTTAATTAGCAGATAAATAGACGTTTAATTACTAAATCAGCCACTACAGGGACAAATTGAGGTTGTATCGACCTTGTGCTGAAGACCTTGTGCTGAAGACCTTGTGCTGAAGACCTTGTGCTGAAGACCTTGTGCTGAAGACCTTGTGCTGAAGACCTTGTGCTGAAGACCTTGTGCTGAAGACCTTGTGCTGAAGACCTTGTGCTGAAGACCTTGTGCTGAAGACCTTGTGCTGAAGACCTTGTGCTGAAGACCTTGTGCTGAAGACCTTGTGCTGAAGACCTTGTGCTGAAGACCTTGTGCTGAAGACCTTGTGCTGAAGACCTTGTGCTGAAGACCTTGTGCTGAAGACCTTGTGCTGAAGACCTTGTGCTGAAGACCTTGTGCTGAAGACCTTGTGCTGAAGACCTTGCGCTGAACCTACATCCGCCACTTTAACCGTTCCTGCAACACCCCAATGATGGAACCGAGCGGCTTCATGGAGGATAGAAATGAGTTTTCTCCCTGTAGCCGCTCTTCCGGTAAGGCAGGCAGCACTTTAACGCTCTTTGCCTGTATATTAATCCTATATATGATGTGAGAAGAATCCACCAGGGTCTGGCCTTTCGGGCACAAAGTCCTCGTTCAGCTTTATAAAGTGCGTTTTCTCTAAATTGCTTCCAGTGTTTCCAAGTAAAACATGTACAGGGCTGCAATTACACAGCTCCTGGGCCAGCTTGGTGTTTTGACAACACTTCTTTATTCAAAGCGTTTCCCAAGTCACGTCAGAGTTCACACGTGTCACTTATTGATAGCAGCAGTTTGATTCTTCTCAATGGTCAAGGTCACTCTTGTAGCTATGACCTTGATGACATTTGCCGTTTTCATAGGTATCTAAAGTCTTTACACCTTTTACTTCAAGCACAGATGAGTATTAATCAGCTTGTGTTTATTCATAGTCAGAACTTTTATAGCAGAACAAGATTCTGTCCAATAGATAATAGGTATAATCGCAAATACTGAATTTGAAATGTTGTATAGTTTTTCTGATTTGCTAGGTGCAGACATTGCAGGACCTAAGGAATCCATGGTTACAACCACTAGATACAGCTAACTGGCAGTAGATCAGCGGTCTTTACCATGGATACCTAAGGTTCTGCAATGCTTGCACATGAGGAAAGATGGCTAATCAGAAAAACTATTTTTAATTGGAGGTATTTGCTTATATTATGCGCAGCTTCATTTATTTGGTTGCAGCCGCTGCTGAAGACTGAAGATAAGCTGCTGTTGACAAGACACTGATCTGCAGTATCCAGCAGCGGAGAATGAGATGTCGTCGATATCTGACCGGTCAACCACCTTTAAGGGCTCCCTCGCATACTGGACAAAGTTCAGCTGATTGTGCCAATATTGGTGGAACTGGCTGACTGTTTTATGGCTATGGAAACCTCTTGAAGGACCTGGAATGTTGTATCCTCCACACTTATGTTCTCCACTTTACCCTCTGACAACACATGAGCATTCGGCGAAACAGACTGAATAAGGGATTGGAGGAATAGTGGTTGGTTGAACAAAGATGTACGCGTAACTTTAGTGGAAGTCATTATTCGGCACCCTTGTGTAACCTGATTGTCCCCTTTTCATTTTAGCGGTGGCCTCAGTAACATGCTGTTTCATTGCTCATTGCCGGAGGATGTGATCTGTGTGGACAACGAGCCCCGCAGTGTTCTTCTGCGGATATACGGCGCCATCTTGCAGGTGGGTGAGCTCTTCACATAAGTTGTGTATTTTGTCGTGAATTGATCCTATTGGTGTCTATTTTGCCAACATCACCAGACGGACATTGAGCAAACGTGAAACATTTGCAACTTGTGTTCTTTCCGATTCCTACATACTTATGCACAGGATCAGTCTTCAAACCAAACGGAAATCTTATTATTGCACCTCGTTTTATCAGACATCTCTCATTAGCCAACCTTAGCTATGTTCATCAGTACTGCAAACCCAGACCCCAATTCTGCCCCCCGAGGTAGGCAATGCCATATCCAATGCAGCATGATCGTTACACTTGGCAAGTCACGCACTTGACTTCCAGCTATAGAAAACTTCTGATATGTCAACTTTTTTTTTTCTCCCCCATCTGGGCTCTGAGACCCCTGACTTTTTCTAGAGTGAAGCTACTAAAGTGCTAGATAGGTTGATGACCAGCTTCTCACAACTTGACCTCTATTATATTTTACTGAGTCCTCAGCTCCTTAAAGAATGTAAAAAAAAAAAGCAAAGGGAACGGGAAAGGCCTTGGCCCTTTAGTCAATCGATTAAAGGTGTTTAGACACTGATGGCATGATCCAAGCTCAGTGGGCCTCTAATCCCTGCCAAGCTCTATAACAAGAGGGCAGTTGTGTAGTAAAGAGTCTCGCTCTTCTGATGTTGGCGCCACTTCTGCCTTCTACAGAATTTGCATGGATGGCCATTGTATGTTGGCTGCCTAAAAAAAGAGCTCGTGAAGACCAACAACTAGCACTCTACTTTAATGGTTGCAGCGTCTCTTTAACGTTCAGCGTTAGAACCCCGCTAATCCAAGCTATGTTGCCCCGACGCGCGCCCAGGATACTTTGACAGCCAAATTCTAGCAGATTGTGAGGAGGTCTCTGTGCTCGAAACATACGACATATCGGAGGCTTTCTGTATCCTCAGGCCTCCTAAATTTGTTGAAGTTTAAAGGAAACCTGACGAGAGGATCTTGCTGAACCGAAGTCGAGCTCTAGGTTTTACTCTGAAACGTGGCTAGTCAAAACTTTTGGGCGGCTTCTTCCTGTAATGCTCCCTTTAGATGAGCAGGTTTTTGTGTGCGCGCACGCCCATGGAGAGACCTGTCACTCTAGAAGAGTGGGCAGGGAGAAGCCACCTGAGTCCAGCCTCTTGGACTAGTCATTTGAATCCCATTATCAAAATGTTTTTGTTTTTTTTTCTGAAACACTAATGGTTCAGCGTAAAACCTAAACCTTGGATTCCGTCTGCCTAGTGAATCTCATGCCAGGGTCCCTTAAATTCCAAAAAAAACTGCATTTGCCTTTGTCATATGGGCAGACGATCTTTTGATTAACAATCGTTGGCAGAGGTGATCATTGTCTGCTTTTCAGATTGTTTCCAGCTGATGGTTGGCGTTCTAATTCTGAAGAATTGGCTGGAGACCATAAATTGGTCATGCCACCAGGTTTAGAGGTAAATGCCCCTTTACATACCCCCCTCCTTTGCTAAGACTGTTTCTTACTGGTAAGTTTAAGAAATTTTATTTTACAATCGAGGAGGAGGATGATGTTCCACCAAAGAACACGTGGATGAGTTTATAAATGCCCATGAATCATCCATCCGCCCTTTATCTCCTAGCGGGTACATAGTTGTGCAATCTATTAATGGTGTGTATTGTCAGTAAATGAGTCAATTACATTCTGCAATATTTAGACTTGGGTTTATAAATGATTCATTAATCACATTTGGCTTTGTAAACCCATTAGAGTCGATCTGTCTGTTTTGATGTGAGAAGCTTCTAAGGTTATTGACATTGGCGGCTTCTCTATTTACCGCTGGGTTCTTGCCCCAGTCGGTCACAATCAAAGTCCAAACCAAGAGAGCCGTGTGGCCCGGACTTTGATACTGTCAGTACAATTCCTATCGGGGTCAATCTGCCATCTGCGCTTGAATCATTCCCTTCAGTAACACGCCCAGGGACAGTCGTAGAAATCAATGCCTGCCCACTAATCTGTCATTGACTTTGCGGGTTCTCGGAAATTGACTTTGAACTTTGCCCTGCCATTAAGAGAAGCGTGAGGACGAGTCATTCATGCTGTAAAAGCTGATGCGACGAAGGTGAATGGTGGCTACATGTCCAACGATGAATCATTAGATGGGTGACCCAAGGTTGGTCATGATCTAGATCAGACATTCCCAACTTTCTCTAGATTGTGAGACAGTTGTTGAACCGCTCTACTTTTTTAAAGATGTTGCCCTGTGAATAAAATCCATTTTTAAAAGTTCTCAGAGGATATAAGGTAATACTACTTGCTCCTCAGGTCATTCTCAGTCCATCACAGGTCACAGCAATGACCCGCCTCAACTACTGGCTGAGCAGGCATTACCGCCCATTTGGCTGAGGCAACTGATTGGCTGAGCAGGTATTACCGCCTGTTTGGCTGAGGCCACTGACTGGCTGAGCAGGCATTACCGCCCGTTTGGCTGAGGCCACTGACTGGCTGAGCAGGCATTACCGCCCGTTTGGCTGAGGCCACTGATTGGCTGAGCAGGCATTACCGCCCGTTTGGCTGAGGCCACTGATTGGCTGAGCAGGCATTTCTGCCCATTTTGCTGATTGGTCACTGCTGAGGTCAGTGATTAGATGATTGGTCATTTCCAGGTGGCACCATGAAGTAGGTACAAGTGTAGACTAAGCACGCAAACAGGCGCAGTAGTAGCTTAGTGAGATTAATATAAAAAATAAATAAGTTTGTTGTTTTTATATAATGTATTTGTAATTTTTTGTAGTATAATTAGAAAAAAATTATAAAAATGTTACATTTTTTTTTTATATTATAGCACCAATAATGCTAGGGTGCTGTACTTATAAAAAAAAAAAAAAAAGTTATATTCATGTATAAAAAAGGGAGAGGACCCTGCCTTTATTTTTTTTTTTTACTTTATCCAGTCTGATCTCTTACATTTTTTATTTTTTAACCTTCGTCCGGCTGAGTAGGTACAATTGTAACTATTCCGTTTTAAAATTGCAATAACTTTTTTTTTTTTTCGAAAAGCCGTAGAGGGCTGAAATTTTGTGACATCTCTTCAGTTTTGGTCCAGAATATATTGGCCAAATTTCAATAAAATATATATGAAGGTACAATTGTACCTCTGCAGCCTGTTAACGTTGTAAAATTATGCAGCCTGACGAAGGTTAATATCCTCCAGACAACCCCTTTAAAGAAGAAAAAGAAACTATTAGTCAAAATCATATAATTGGCAGATTCCTCAAGAATAAGACTGATTACCTGGATATATTTTGTAAGGGAGTCTGTTAGCCCCTGTGAATGGTTAGAGCAGTCATTTTGTGCTGTTCTGGTGCAACGTTCACCTACTAATTACGCATTTGTCTCTGCCTTTCTCTTTCTTGATTGACAGTTTTGTCTGCACAGGAGTAGAGTGATGGAAAGCAAGTAGGTGGGAGGAGGGGACACTGAACCGCTTGGAAACACAACATCTGAGGGGGAAGGCATTAAGTGTCTGTCCTTTATTTAAACCAACGTCTGAGGGGGAAGGCATTAAGCGCCTGTCCTTTATTTAAACCAACGTCTGAGGGGGAAGGCATTAAGCGCCTGTCCTTTATTTAAACCAACGTCTGAGGGGGAAGGCATTAAGCGCCTGTCCTTTATTTAAACCATCCTCTGAGGGGGAAGGCATTAAGCGCCTGTCCTGTATTTAAACCAACGTCTGAGGGGGAAGGCATTAAGCGCCTGTCCTTTATTTAAACCATCCTCTGAGGGGGAAGGCATTAAGCGCCTGTCCTTTATTTAAACCATCCTCTGAGGGGGAAGGCATTAAGCGCCTGTCCTTTATTTAAACAGACAAGGACCACGTTGTCCCTAGTTCGTAACAATGTGTCTATACATATATACAAATGATTTATGTATCCGCCAACATCTGGGGAACTGAACTCCAGCGGCTTCAAGGGAACCTGTCACCTGAATTTGGCGTTACCGGTTTTCGGTCATATGGGTGGATTTTTCGGGTGTTTGTTTCACCCTTTCCTTACCCGCTGGCTGCATGCTGGTCGCAATATTGGATTGAAGTTCATTTTCTGTCCTCCGTAGTACACGCCTGCGCAAGGCAAAAAGCATTAGTGCGCATGCGCCGGCGCACTATGTCCCGGAAGTATTTCGCTGTGTTCCGGGACATAGTGCGCCGGCGCATGCGCACTAATGCTTTTCGGCTTTGCCCACAGTTGGGCAAAGCATACTGCGCGTGCGCAGGGCAAGATTGCCTTGCGCAGGCGTGTACTACGGAGGACAGAGAATGAACTTCAATCCAATATTGCAGCCAGCGGGTAAGGAAAGGGTGAATCAAACATCCGAAAACTCCGCCCATATGACCGAAAACCGGTCCCGCCAAATTCAGGTGACAGGTTCCCTTAAAGTCTCATGCTGCTCACAATCTACCAGTTAGGAAATGCTGATCTAGATCGGGTGACTGTTTTTTTTTTTTTTCCAAGACCTTATGAATATTTTTGAATTTCAAAAAGTTCAAATTAAAGTTCTCGTGTTTTCTGACCGCTGCATTCAGCTGACTTTCACAGATGTCCTGCTTCGGTGAATTATGCATCGTGCCGACTCGATAAACAAGTTTTAGAGTAAATATTCGAGAACACTGAAAACACGATCCTATGCTCTGCCCATGTTTTTTTGTTTTGTTTTTTTAATTTTAATTAAAGCTGAAGTTTCTTTTGCCATATAATTTGGGTGAATATCGAGTTGTTTTGGTAAACCATGCACACTCAATTATTTGTTTGTTTCGCCTAATGTCTACCTAACAAGTTTTACTATTTTCAACACCATGCTTAGCATGTTAATCTCTGCAAAGAGAAACCATACTTCTTGGCTATCAACACCATTTTAAAAATTTTTTTTTTTTTTCTTAATGGCCGTCCTGTTCTCTGACAAAAGTATGGCAGCCAACTAGTGTTAAAAAAAAAAAAAAAAAAAAAAAGGATGATAATGTCCTTTTCTATTTGAGATGCCGGGCAAATATCTATTTTTCTTTCACACAAGGAACTGGGTATAAAGGCTTCGGACTAGATCACTAGATCGGACGGTGAAAACTGTAGTGGCTGGTAATGCTCAACTTTACTCTTGATAGTATGAAAATATTTTTTATTTTTTTTTATACAGTTCTTTCAGAATTTTTATTAATTGGTATAAAATGTTGAACACCGTTTTTTTATGTTCCAGTTTATGTTGAGGTGTTAAAAATTATTATATCTTTATTATACTAATTTTCTACTAATGTTCCAAATTGGCACAATATATTTTGCATTATTAAATGCCAGTGTAATGAAAAAAAAAAAAAAATTATTTGTAAAATGACCACGTGTAGCCTTGTTTTCTGGCATTATTTCCAGGTGTTTGTTGGGTGGGTTTTGCGGGTGGAGACTAATCATTGCTGGGGCAGGGTGTTATACCTCTTTAGTTGTATGTGCATGTGTTCTTTGCTGCAGGCGTACCCATGCCATCGTGCCTTGCACACTCTGGTTTCCAGGTGACAGACACGATCCACGGTATAGTATGCAACCTCAGAGTCGGAACATTATGTTTTAAGCTTTTTTTTTTTTTTTTTAACTTTCCCAAGCAATGCTATATTATGCATGCATCAGTCTGTTTCTCTATATATGCTTTTATGGTCTAGCTGTGCTTCGAGGCCAAAATGAACTAACCAGGCAATTCTGTTAATGGCTCCTAAATTGGATTTTTATTTTTATTTTTTTTTACAAATTTTAATCCAGGACTTAATTTTTTGTTTTGTTTTTTTTTGTTTTGTTTTTTTTTGTGCAAACTCACAACTGAAAAAAGGGTCCTATTCCTTAACTTGTATGATGGGTATGTACGGTAATAGAAATCTGAAAAAATAAAGTTAAAAAAATTAAATTAAAAAAATAAATAGTCCTACTAAGTGACCAAAAAAGGTAAATACGGTCCTAAACTTTATTTATAGTACGGCGAAACATCTCCGAACAGCTTTTAAAGGAACATGTGGTTTCGCTGCCATAGAATCCTTCATCTGGTGCAGTGGGCAGGGCTGAGGAGTCCTATTCCATTTACATGACTTCAACTTAAAATTATTATAGAGATATAGAATATAGATTTATTTTTTGACTATATAATTAACTTTGATAGAAATTTAGAAAAGTTCTCTATTTTTCATAATCTAAATGTTTTACTTTCGATCAGTCGAAGGCCCCTATTTATCAAAAATCAGAGATCCAGTGATATAATTTTACTCCAGTAAATTACATTTTGCTGGCCGTTTATGAAGGAGTTGAATTCCGGAGTCGGGAGTGTTAGTACAGTAGGAGTCAGGACGGTATCTCATGATTCCACAACTGACCATTGGAGTCTCTTCCATCGTGTACTTGTGCAACCACGCCCTTGATATTGGGTGGGCTCCAGGTTCCACCGGCCTCTTGATGGCCTCCTATTCCCTTTGTTCCATAAGTTCCTCTTAAATACCAGTGCCGGACCTCCCATTTTGGCTGATAAAATGAGATTTTATGACTCGGTAATTTCTTCTGGTGGAACTCTCCTATTAGGCAAATGGCGATTGGCTACCAGCGAGCCCATCAGTGGTCATCTAATAGTGTTCAGACAGGCCGGCCCCTCACTTCCGATGTGCACAGAATGATCAATCGTATTGTGTGCGTAGCATACTGCTGCTCTTGGCAGCACGTGTTGTGTACACGCAGGACAACATGCTACCAAGAACAATGTTTTTTTTCACCCGCCGAACAGACATCTTGCTCGTTTGCTGGGTTATCGGCGTCCTCCTTAGATTACTCAAAGTGCATTTACACTAGGGGGATACACGACGAAAACCATGTCGGGCAGCATAAACCTAGCGACAGATTCCTTTTTCAAAAATAGTCCTCGAAAAGATTGAGAACTTAGAAAACTGCTAAAGTGGTGGTGTTTTGGAGAAGTTTCTTGATTCTATCATGTTCAGGAGAATGACTTTTGATAGATGATCCTCTTGCATGGAGCCCTGATGTCTATAGGTCCCAGGCCACCTTTGAAAGACCTAAAATAAAAATAATTACAATCTCCTTCAAACGACCTTGATAATCGGTCTGAGCTCTGATCCCAATGCATGGAGTGCCCATGTGTCTTCCCAACCCTGAGCTTCACGCTCCAGATCGGGAGACGCCCGTCCAGGCCAAGCATTGCGATCGGAGATCGGACCAATTCTCATGGATGTCTGAAGGAGCCCTGAGAAGTGAGTTAGGACTGCCTCCATTCAAGCCTGGCTTAGTTCATTTTTGGTTTTGCACAAGCCTCCATAAAATACCAACTAGGCTTAGAAACCAGGTTTCTAGCTGGTCCGTCCTCATAATATCTATTTTCCCTAGAATGACCCAAGAGTTGACCCACACTCCTACCATGGCCTTTACTCCTCAATTTCCCATTAATGTGATCTGGTTCTCCATTTATCCCTCCTGAACCAGTGTTACTTTACAATTTGAGCCAAGATCAAGGACTTGTGCTCAGTCACCAACAGAATTAAGTTTGGCCAATTTTGCTCTATTAATCCCCCATACTATTCCTTCCTGTATGAGATGGACACCACCAAGAGCCTGCTTTCTGATCTGATGCCTAGAGTTGGTTTTAGCCATTTCTTCCTGGGTACAGTATAAGAAATGTTGTTCTCTCTGTTGCCCGTTACCCTTTACCTTCATGTGTTTCCATACAGGAATATTGTACAAAAAGGTATGTCTTCTCATGTCTGACAGCTGACTGTAGTAGCTTCTTAAAGATTAAAGGGAACCAGTCACGAGTCCAATCAGTGGACAGCACGGTATAGAGGAGGAGAAGCTGAGCACATTGATATATAGGTTTGTGGGAAAATATTCAGTGTAACTTTTATTTTAAAGTCCTTGTTTGTAAGCATGAGTCAAGAGGGCGGTCCTACTAATTGACGATCACTGAGCAGGACCACCCACTGGACTCACAGGTATGTCAATGAATGAGTCCATTGGGCAGCCCTACTAATGATTGACCGTCACGAGTAGGACCGCCAACTGGTCTAGTAAGCTTACAAACAGGGATGTGAATGAATAAAATGAGTCCAGTGTATCAATCAGTAGTAGGACTGCCCACTGGACTCCTATGCATACAAACACTGGAGATTTTAATGAATAAAATACAAGTGTTACTGAAACTTGTCTCTCAATCTGATCCGCTACCCCTGCTCTATAACATGCTGCCTGCAGATCAGACTATCTTCAACATGATTGGTCTCCCTTTCAATTTCTACAAAGCAGCATATGTAAATGTAAAGAGCAATAATGTATGTTGGGATTGGTCTCTATGGATTTCACATGTGACGTCACTTAATTAAAATTTGTCAGTTTTACTGTTATGGGTGACTTTTATACTGTAGGGCAGGTTACAGGCTGCACTCTTTTATGTGTGGGGGCTCACTTTTGGGGAGACCTCCAGGAAGACTTGTCGATATAGTTTGACAATTGAAATTGGCGTATATTTAGACACAGACTTTGCGCTCGCTGCCCTGTTTGCGTTGACGAGTTACTTGCCATTTCTTGTTCGTTAAATGACTTCATTGTACTTTTTAACAGATGTCTTGTAACAAAGGGGAAAATCAGGAAACCCAAAGGGAGAATTTCTTCCAGGTGAGTTTTTGCAATGAACGATCTTCGGAGACACTGACCATCACAGTGCCATAGGACTTTTCGGATGGGGTGTGCCCCAAAATAATACTAAGGCTACGTTCACATTTGCGTTGTGCGGTCCTGCGTCGGCGACGCAATGCACAACGCAAACAAGAACGCATGCAAAACGCATTGTTTTGTGATGCATGCGTCCTTTTTTGGCGTGATTTTGGACGCAAAAAAATGCAACTTGCGTCCTCTGCGCCCTGACGCTTGCGCCAAAAAAGAGGCATGCGTCACAAAACGCAAGACAACGCATGTCCATGCGCCCCCATGTTAAATATAGGGGCGCATGACGCATGCGTCGCCGAACCTGCGCCCGACGCAACGCAAATGTGAACGTAGCCTAAGAGCAAACTTTAGTTATTTGCATATTTTTCTTACCATAATCAAATTTTTCTTATCTTCTGTTATACGAACAAATGAAAAATTAGATTAGTTTTTTCTTTTTTGGGCGGGTGAACTAGTTTGGTTATTGGGTTAATTTCAAGGCAGGAGCAAGAGGTGATCACATCCTTTCCACGTTTGGTTTTCTGCTCCGTCATTGGAGCCTAATCCCTGATCCATTCCTTGACAGACTCCAGCTCCTAATGACTGGACCGATCCGGGTGTGAACGGCGCTTTATTTCATAGTTCACTACAGCAGACATGGTGTGATATTCTAGTTTTAGGCCTTCCTACAGGCTTCCTGCCTTATGAAGCGTGAGCAGCCCGACGCATTAGCACAATGTATACATGCGAGCTCACGCCTTGCCGCTCTGTTTACTTCTTATGAAGAGGTCATAGTTCGGGTGTAGCTTTTTTTTATTTTTATTTTTTTTTAAAGTTGCATGTGATGAAGTGTCGACACTGTGGAAAATCACTGCAATCCGAGATGCTTAATACGCACTTATAAAAGTAATCCAATTGTCTATAGACGCTACTTGGCCACCCACAAGAAATTTCCACTAAAACCATAACCTGTCCATAAAAAATTATAGAAAATCCTGTATACAGCTCTATCGACGGAAACACACGTTGTCTCACACAATAAGGCTACTACTTGTTTTGTTTTTTTTCCATAAAATATATAAATATATATTTGGGCTGCTAAAGTACTAAAATGTTGAAAAGTTAAAAAACAAAAAAATACATCGTACTGAAATCGTACATGCTGGATCCTTATGTATCTGACATCTGTTTAGGGAGGGGGGCACCCAAACATATTGGACTGATACCTGTAGGTTGTCGACGATTCTGTGTATGGGAGGACTTTTCTTTGGACTTTCTCTCTACAATCCAGTTCCTATCATTAATCTGCTTCTGTTAACTTAAAGGGAATCTGTCACCAGGTTTTTGCTCTCCCATCTGAGAGCAGCATAACGTAGGGACAGAGATTCTGATTCCAGCGATGTATCACTTACTGGGCTGCTTGCTGCAGTTTTGATAAAATCCCTAATTTATCTGCTGCAGATCTAGGCAGTTCTCTAAATGCTGAGCCCTGTATAACTCCGCCCACACTACTGATTATCAGCTTTCTGTTTACACTATGCATAGGCAGAAAGCTTCCAATCAGTATGGGGGGCGGGGTTACACAAAGGAGGACTACATGGCACGAGTCGCCTAGTCCTCTAATGATTTCCTGCTGATGAAAGTGATTTTTATCAAAGCTACAGCAAACAGACTAGTGACATAGCTGGAATCTGGGTCCTCTGCCTTTACGTGACGCTGCTCTCAGATTAGGTGGCGAAAACCCGGTCATTGATTCCTTTCAACATTGACTACCTTGAACAGCGGTGTCCAATAACCCATTTGACCCTTTTTGAAAGGACGGGTCCTTTAATTAAAATCTAATATAATATAATTACATTATATTTTATATTACTTTATATTTGTAGTAAAAATAGATTATATTTCAATTATATTTTTTATAACTTATATTTTATTTATTTTTTTTGCGATCAGGATGCTGCAGCTATGGTAATGGAGAGTGTGATGTTTGCCATCCTGGCAGAAAGGTCTCTCGGCCCCAGATTGTATGGAATCTTTCCACAGGGGCGACTGGAGCAATTCATTCCGGTGAGTGCAGCGAGGAGGTCACGTTCTTCTTTGGCTCGTGATGATGTGTAATTCTGGATGTGATAATTGTGTCACTGCTGCCTGTCAGTGACTCGCTTATCACATGCCAGACTTCTGCTCCTTGGCCCCAGTTTCTGCTTTCCATACAGTCAGATGATTTCCTTTTGGATCACACCTCCTTGTCTTATTCAGAGTCAGGAGACTAGAAATCTATACAAACCAAGTATAATTAGTCATGTCCATTGTCCATCACGATCACATTGTTTTTTTTTTCTTTTAAATACATTGTACAAATCCGTTTCTTAAGCCCTGAAATCTGACCTGTAACTTGGACCCCAATTACTCCCCCCTAAAGCAATGTATTCTCCATTTTCTAGTTGCATGGGGAGGAAAAAAAAGAATAATCCTGTTGACTTTCTGATTTTTAGAGTCGAAAGCTAGAGACTGAAGAGCTGAGTTTTCCTGATATATCCGCTGAGATAGCGGAGAAGATGGCTCGTTTTCACGGCATGAGCATGCCATTCAATAAGGAACCCAAGTGGCTTTTTGGAACAATGGAGAAGTAAGTTAAAGCCCGTTTAATTTTTTGGGGAATGGGCGTCTGTAAGAACTCATTTGCCAATTATCAACTTGTGTAAAAATGCCAGCAATCGCCTGATAAACCAGCGAAGCGCTTGCTTATTGCTGAATCTTTCATGCCGGCATTAAAAGTAGTATTTTCGGTGGAGCTGTTAACGGGAAGTAGTCTGATTGCCATTTGTGGAGTCGGTAAGGAATTTTTCCTCTAATATGGAACCATTAGTGTCTTCCCCATGGGGTTTGCCTTCCTCTGGATCAACATGTTAGACTAAAGTCGAGTTTGAGCTATAGCTTACCTTCAAAGAATATATTAGAATAGCCCCTGGTCTGCAGTCCGAAGAAACGCTGCTCCCGAGTCCTGTGTCTCAACTGACAGAGCAGATGTGTCATAACCACACACTGGAGATGGGCTGTGACATAAGAAATAAATTTTCTCCTCTACTGGCTGAGCACAAGATCTTTCTGTAGCCTCAGTCCTCTGTGTACAATCAGCCAAGGTGAAGATTAATTTCTTCTCCTGTCTCAGCCCTTCTCTGTCAAGTGTAAATAGACTTTAGTTACTTATTCTAGGCTGCGTTAGGAAAAAATTTAGATTTGCGGCTAAATCAGCACTTTCCTGGGGGCAGAAGAGGCTCTAAAATTCCTCACAAGGAACCAGATGTCATTGTCATTCTGTGAGCGTTCTCCTGGGCTCGTCAATGCGTTTTGTGTGGTGGTGGGGGATGGTCGAGCGACAGCTGCAGGGCATGTTCATCTAGAAGTAGGTTCTCGTACTGAACGTTGTTCTTGGAGCTTACTATAAGACCAAAGCCTACGACATTTAGTTTAAGGCACTGCAGAAATATTCTTACTTTTATTTTTCCCCTTTCAGGTACTTGAAGCAGGTCCTGAAGATCAAGTTCACAAGAGAATCCCACGCCAAGAAGCTGAACAAGTTTTTAAGCTACAATCTTCCTAAAGAAATGGCTAATCTTAGGTATTTTCTTCATAAGTAAATGTCAGCGAAAAGATTCAGTAAATCTTGTATTCTTTATTCAATGAGATCTCTGGTTATATGTAGGAGTCCAGTGGGCGGTCCTACTAGTGATTGACAGTTATCTGGCACCGTACAGGGAAGACGGTCAATCCCTGACTAGGACCGCCCACTGGACTCGTATACAACCACAAGGGACTTCAAAAATAAAATACAAGTTTTCTGGAAACTTTTGCAACAAAATGCAAATCTGTCTGATCCGCTCCTTCTGCAGGATCCTGCAGATCAGAGACCATCAACAGGTTCCCTTTAAGGAAAATCAGCAGCTTTAAGTGAAAGCATGCTAGGTTAATCGAGAGGTTTTTTTTATACCCTTCTCCAGGGCTTTGCTGGAAGCGACTCCTTCTCCTGTTGTATTTTGTCACAACGACTGTCAGGAAGGTAAGACGGCCGGAGGTATCTCTGCGTTCAGTTCTCCGCTGGATTCAGGGCGTCTTTAGGCTTCTTTAACACTTGCCGTGTTTTTTCAGCCCATTTTTGCAGCCCCCAATAGATTTCTATGGGGCCGTAAAAATTCGTCAGTGCCGTAGGCCGTAAGGGCTGTATTTACGGCCGTGAAAAAATATCGAGCCTGCTCAATATTTTTTACAGCTTACGGATACGGCCCCCGTTGAAAATGAATGGAGCTGCAAAAACAACGGGAGCTTGCCCAGTGTGTTGATTTTTGCGGTACACCGTGAAGACCGTATTTGTGGAACGCCGTATTTTTATTATGGAACTCCCATGTACTTCCTGTTTAGCACTCTGAAGGCTGCAGGGGCACGAGATGGGACCTATTCCAAACCAGAAAAACGGCGATCAGAGAAGATTTTGGCGGTCTGTTTTTGCGGCAGACCGTGAAAATTACAGCAAAAAGACCCGCAAAACACACGGCAAGTGTAAAAGAAGCCTAATTTTAGCCACAGATGGAGAAATCTAGATCTGGGCGATACACGTACCCCCCATACACATAATCTTTTCCCCCCCCCCCCCCCATAAATATACCTGTTCAGCTTGGCTGCTTTCATGTTTATCTCACTGGAAGGAGAGAAAGCCACTGACATGCCAAAGAGCTGGGGGGCCCCATATGCTTGTCATGGTATCATAGCTTTAAGGGTGAACTACCAAGTCTATAGCATAAAACCTATACCCTAACATGTTGATCCAGAGGAAGTAAAAAAAAAAAGAGGCAGATGCTAATTACCCATATGGGGTGAAAAATTCCTTCTCCACTCCACACACAGCGATCAGTAATTCATTGGGTTCCCATCCTGGTGACTACTCACCATAACCTGTATAGATTTATCAAGAAAGGCATCCAGACCCTCCTTGTTTTTTTTTTTTTGTGAACTATAACATCATGTAGCAGAGTTCTGTGATCTTGCTGCTTGTACTGTAAAGAATCCAGGGACTTGCTGCTTGTTCAGTAAATAATCTGAATCTGTGATTATAATTAAACATACTTTCCTCTTGATCTAGTGGCAGATGCTAGTTGCCTCATATTGGAGGAAAAATTCCTTCCCAAATCCACAGATGGCAATCAAATTAGTTCCCTGGACCAACGCCGCATCACAGAATCTAGAACCCATAAGCTGTGATATATCGATCAAAAAAGGCATCCAGGCATTCTCTAAACATTAAGGGATTGACCAACACAATATCATGTAACAGAGCAGTCCATTACTGCTCATACAGTAAAGAATCCCTAGTCTGGCTCTCCTTGTACAGTAAAGAATCCCTAGTCTGGCTCTCCTTGTACAGTAAAGAATCCCTAGTCTGGCTCTCCTTGTACAGTAAAGAATCCCTAGTCTGGCTCTCCTTGTACAGTAAAGAATCCCAAGTCTGGCTCTCCTTGTACAGTAAAGAATCCCTAGTCTGGCTCTGCTTGTACAGTAAAGAATCCCTAGTCTGGCTCTCCTTGTACAGTAAAGAATCCCTAGTCTGGCTCTCCTTGTACAGTAAAGAATCCCTAGTCTGGCTCTGCTTGTACAGTAAAGAATCCTTAGTCTGGCTCTGCTTGTGCAGTAAAGAATCCCTAGCCTGGCTCTGCTTGTACAGTAAATCCCTAGTCTGGCTATGCTTGTACGGTAAAGAATCCCTAGTCTGGCTCTGCTTGTACAGTAAAGAATCCCTAGTCTGCCTCTGCTTGTGCAGTAAAGAATCCCTAGTCTGGCTCTGCTTGTGCAGAAAAGAATCCCTAGCCTGGCTCTGCTTGTGCAGTAAAGAATCCCTAGTCTGGCTCTCCTTGTACAGTAAAGAATCCCTAGTCTGGCTCTCCTTGTACAGTAAAGAATCCCTAGTCTGGCTCTGCTTGTACAGTAAAGAATCCCTAGTCTGGCTCTGCTTGTACAGTAAAGAATCCCTAGTCTGGCTCTGCTTGTACGGTAAAGAATCCGTATTTGTGATTGATTTAAACATTCTTTCCTCTAGATGTAGAAGGTGCCCCCTGTCAAGTCACATGCCTAGAAGTGAAAATATTATACAGAGCTCTGTAGTGTCCCCTTATATATTTGTTAGAAATTACATCGTCCCTAATGATTCCAAATTTGCTAACCGCTTGTCGTACTGTAATCCACCCATGCCCTCGCCCTTTTTTCAATGACCAGCTCTATCCAGTGTTTTAATACCTAAAAGGGCACTTCCATCTCAACCATTCATACCCGGGATGGGAATATTTGCCTATATGTGGTGGGCAGGACTATGGAGGCAGATGAGTGGGCAGCGGGTTATGGTGTAATGACACTTCCTCTGGCCCACCAGTCCCTCTGGCCCACCAGTCCCTCTGGCCCACCAGTCCCTCTGGCCCACCAGTCCCTCTGGCCCACCAGTCCCTCTGGCCCACCAGTCCCTCTGGCCCACCAGTCCCTCTGGCCCACCAGTCCCTCTGGCCCACCAGTCCCTCTGGCCCACCAGTCCCTCTGGCCCACCAGTCCCTCTGGCCCACCAGTCCCTCTGGCCCACCAGTCCCTCTGGCCCACCAGTCCCTCTGGCCCACCAGTCCCTCTGGCCCACCAGTCCCTCTGGCCCACCAGTCCCTCTGGCCCACCAGTCCCTCTGGCCCACCAGTCCCTCTGGCCCACCAGTCCCTCTGGCCCACCAGTCCCTCTGGCCCACCAGTCCCTCTGGCCCACCAGTCCCTCTGGCCCACCAGTCCCTCTGGCCCACCAGTCCCTCTGGCCCACCAGTCCCTCTGGCCCACCAGTCCCTCTGGCCCACCAGTCCCTCTGGCCCACCAGTCCCTCTGGCCCACCAGTCCCTCTGGCCCACCAGTCCCTCTGGCCCACCAGTCCCTCTGGCCCACCAGTCCCTCTGGCCCACCAGTCCCTCTGGCCCACCAGTCCCTCTGGCCCACCAGTCCCTCTGGCCCACCAGTCCCTCTGGCCCACCAGTCCCTCTGGCCCACCAGTCCCTCTGGCCCACCAGTCCCTCTGGCCCACCAGTCCCTCTGGCCCACCAGTCCCTCTGGCCCACTTTTTTTTTCAGTGTTTTTCATTGTATTTTCAGGAAACGTGCTATTGCTGGATGGAAGGGAGAACTGTGAAAAGCAGAAACTGATGCTGATAGATTTTGAGTACAGCAGTTACAATTACAGGTATGTGGACATATTATTACTTTACTAAAGAAAATCTCTCATCTCTGAAAAGAAAATAAGCACAAGAGACACCAGAAGGTGTTGTCATAGATCGACTTTGTGCGGCGCCATAGATCTACCGCTAATGTACATGTATTAAAAAGTCATTGATGTTGTGGACTGATGAAAAACTCTGACTCTTCAATATAAAGTAGAGAAGTTGTAAAGGGGTTTTCCATTCCTAAATTTAAAAAATAAATTTTTATCAAGCCCTCCGAAACGCTCTACTACCTATTGTTTGTTGATCCCAAGTTTTTTTTCTTATGCATCAAATATGTAGATCACCGGAACTTATCTGTACTAAAAAAAAAATACAATTTGTCCCACGTAAAACAAAGCGAATAGTCACATCAGCAAATTAATGAAAGGTTGCGGCTGCTGAAAGGGGCAAAAAAATGAAAATGATTGGACATAATTATGGCTTTCAGGCCTGGTCGGGAAGGAGTTAATAACTGTATGACGTAACGGCGCTCCTGTACTCACAGCGTGAGGTCTTGTGATAATTAACCAGAGCTGCCGCTGGCGTTTTGGGGTAAATGATGCGGGACATGACGGGGGGGCGACGATAGTTTGTGTGTGGGGTGTAGAAGCCTCAGAGGAGTAGATGTCGCTCTGCTGCGTTGAGTTCTTCCATGACGTCGGAGCTGCGCTCGGCTTTAAGCTGCTTAACGTCAAAGATCTGCGCTGACGCAGGCGGCGGTGATCAGATTACAGCTCTGCACGGCCGTCATCTGCAGCACTTTAATTGCTGTTTGTAGCCGTGGGTTTCGGATGTTTTGATAGGACCCTAATGGCGGATCTGATCTATGGGGTTTGACAACATCCTGTTTTGTTTCTTGTTTTTCTTGTTTGGTTTTATCTCTCATTTCTATTCATTCAGGGGGTTTGACATCGGAAATCATTTTTGCGAATGGATGTACGATTACACTCACGAGAAATTTCCGTTCTTCAAAGCCAATTTCTCAAAGTATCCCACAAGGAAACAGCAGGTACGTGTTTTATGGCTTTTGCTTCTGTTTAACTGACTTTCAAGGTGTTGGGTTTTTGTTTTTTTCTTTTTTTCTTCTCCAGTTCCATAATTATTGGAGGCAGAATCGGGTTCCCTTCGATGGTTAAAAGAAACCAGTCAATGTATTCATGCTGCCAAAACCACGGGCGGCGCACATCTGAGCCTGCTGCCTGATTACGGCCAGGGTTGGTACTGTGAAACGCGCCAACAGTTTGAAGATCCAGGCAGAGACCATAAATAAAACCTTGCGTTGCCCCAATAGACTACTTCTTCCTCCAGGTTACTCCTTACGTACACACGGGGGAGACCTGTCAATCAACTAGAGGAGGGCGGCCCCAGACTAGTCACATCTCCAGTTATGGTCCCTGTCTGGATATGTAAACAATATTTTCTCTGAAACACAGGAGCATTACAAAGGAAACGATCCCCATGGTTTAGGCAGCATGAATCGGGTGGCGGGTTCCCTTTAACTCAGACTTTGCAATTTCTGAGTTATTTTGTGTTTCCATCTCATTATACGAATCTGCTTTAATAATTCTGCGTGTCGCCTTTGGAGATCGGCCACCGTGTAGCCCAATTGTGTCGTGCTGTGTCCTAACTTCTCCAGAATGCAGCAGTCTGATCAGGAGAAGCTGAATCCTGACTGTTGACTTGTATCTGTCTTGTTTGTTTTCCAGCTTCACTTTATATCTAGTTACATAGCAGAGTTTCAGCCCGGCTTTGAAAACCTGAGCAACGAAGAGCGAAGTAAAGTGGAGAACGAAATGCTAATAGAGATCAACAGGTGAGTCTGTCCTGACGTGCGCTCAATAATTGTAAAGTTGGTAAAAATCGTGCGGATTAAGCGATTCAAATGGGTTTTTCATTCTGGATAAATCCTTTTTTTTTTTTTTTTTTTTTTTTTGTAGCAATGATGCCCCACAAACCTGATTTTGGGGAATCTGGTTATTGGGACCTCCAGCTACCGGCTTTAGCACGTGTTGACATTTTTTGGCGGTGCGACAACGTTGCAAACAGAGTATTTGGCTTTTGTTCACACACAATTTTTCGAAGAGATTTTGGAGCAAAGGCTCTCAAAAAAAAAAAAATGAATTCAAAAACTTGCTGCTCTGAAAAATCGGCAAAAAGATTTGTTCCCTTTTGAACGTAATGGGCACCCTATGTAATGTGCCGACATTGCATCCAGAGCGAGGGGCGTTGTGGTCGCTTTCAGGTTTAATGGACCTCTGGGATAGTCGGTCTGTACTTTATCACATGGAAAATCTGTGTTATAGTCCTCGCATGTCCTGCAGACGGGGTCTTGAGTGCCCCATTTGATTGAAGCGATGGTGCTGCACGCTCATGACTGCTTCTTCATCTATGGGATTGCTGAAAGTAGTGGACCGCCATACTTGGCGATCTCTGCCAGTCCTGAGTGGAATGGTGATGTGCATGCGGGACCATTGCTTCAAAAAAAAAAAAAAAAAAAGGGCACTACTGAACCCATTTTTGGGGTTGGTCGGGGTCTGAGTAGTGACCAGTGATCATAAGGTAAATTACATTTATGGTTTAACCCCTCTAAAGCAAAGGGGCATCAGTATAATCCTAGCAGGACTCCTCTGCCTACACATGAAGACCTGCACATAGTAATCCAATGCAGTATGTTCTGTCGGGGGGGTACACGGCCTACACAGATCTATAGAATAATACCTCTTGTTCCCTGTTAATGTCTTTTTTGTAGGTTTGCCCTCGCATCTCATTTCTTCTGGGGTCTCTGGTCTATTGTTCAAGCAAAAATCTCTGCTATTGAATTTGGATACATGGTGAGTATCATTTTTGGAATTGGGCATGGTGATATAGCGGCCCACCGTATAAACGTTACTGTCATGTTTAATGTGATTGACAGCTGCATCCTGACATCATAACTCCCCTTCCTGGGGATTGCTCTCTGAAGAGGGGTGTCCATGTTATGATAATAAATACTGTAAAGAATCTACTGCATAAGTTCTCCACTGGGAAAAGCCGAGAAACTTCTATCACAAGTACTGATGATGATTACACAGCTTTTGTGATAGAAGTTATAATATAGGTGTTCACATTTTAGCCTTTAACAGAAGCTATTGGCTTATCTAGTGAGTCGATTTGCAAGACCCTGGACCTCCTACTTGATCTCCTCGGCTGCTACAAATTGGAAGATAAACCTAGTGCGTCGGTGGGTGGGAGGTGGACCACAAGGGATGCTAACGCAGGGTTTGTAACCAGATCCGGCGAATCTATTTCCTCTTTAGTGTTGATGCATGAGATGAAATATGGCAATCACGATGGAGACAGAACGTCAGTGAGATAAGTACATTAGACCTACAAGAGTGAGACAGTCGGGTCAGCGATGGAAAAGTATAACTGCTGGAGGATGATGGGTTACTACTAGTGATGAGCGAGCGTGCTGGGATAAGGATATCCGAGCATGCTCCAGGTACTAAGTGTCTTCCGCTTGTATATTATGTTCCAGTCCCCATGGCTGCATGTGTTGTAGCTGTTAGAGAGCCGAGAGACATGTAGCCGCGAGGACTCGAACAAAATTTACGAGTACGCGGAAGACTGTTAGTACAAGAGCATGCTCAGATGACTGTATCCCAGCATGTTCACTCATCACTACTTGTAAAAATAATGGACCTGTCCGGGTGCTGTCATCGTAGAGGATTTGTCTACACTGGGGTCATGGTTTGGGAGGCCGAACACCAATAGTCTGTAACAGAATGGAGAGTAGGAAAAACCAGGGCTGAGTAGTCATAGGCCAAAACTCCGACTCCACCAAAATGGACTCTGACACCACAGCCCTGGGAAAAACGCATACCAAAAAAAGACAAACCATGCAATAAAAACACAAGTCACCTAATCTCAAATACTGATCGTGGAAACGTACGGTCGCACCTGAGCTCGATCGACTTTTTAAAAAGTTTTAACGTAAGGTTTGGCATTAAAAGTCTCAAGATTTGGAGAAAACGAATGTATCTTGGCCATAGATCTGGATTCATATACTAAAATTAAAAAATAATTTATTTTAGAAAATATATTTTATTATAATAAAATTAGCGATGCATTGTTCTCACTTTTTTTTTTGTGTTCTTTTTGCGAAGGAATATGCCATGGCGCGGTTCGATGCCTATTTCCTCCACAAGAAGAAATTAGGACTGTGAAAACTGGGAGCAGATGAGACGAAGACGGGAACATCGCCCAGCTTTAGTATTTTGTTCTCTTTTTAATAATACCGTGTTCTCCAACCCATCCTGCGCCAGGCGTTTACTTTAGTCTCCCGAACCCATAATTTTGAGTTAAGATTTTCCGGATCGCGCAACAATCGAGCGGCCGTCTAATCTTCATGAACGAAATCTATCGATTCATCACTTTGGGGAAAATGTCTGAACATCACATCAAAGTTGGCAGTTCCAGCGTCTATAGAATTAGTATGGGAGTTCCCAGACTGCACGGAAAGAAGGATTGGCCATGGTGGATTTCGACATGCCCTCCTTATTTTTTACTAAAGAAAGTATTCCCTAACGTCGAAGTGTAAGAGGGAAGTCTGGAGGACGAGATGTTGCCCGGACAAGTTCTCCTCCGACTGTTCTCCAAGATGTGAGGCCGGAGTCCCGAGACCTGCGGTTTACATTGTGCTGACAATTCAATGGCATTTTTTTTTGTTTTTTAATACCGTAATGCAAATTTATCATGAAATTCATGATGGTGGAACAAGTGTTCAGTCTGCTTTAAAATTGTGAATGTTGTGAAATATCTTGTATTAACTTGATTATTATTTTTTTATTTTTTTTACATTTTAGTAGGGTATCTCGCATTCATTCCTGCTGCGAGGGGCTCCGTGTAATAGATTCTGCCGTGTGCAGAAGATCGGGCAGTCGGATGGCTTGCAAGTAGCGAGTGAACATGCTGGGAAAAAGGTGTTATCTGAGCATGCTCGGGTGTTAACCGAGTCTCCGATGTGCTCGAATAATGTTCGACTCCCCGCGGCTGCATGTCTCCTGGCTGTTAGACAGCAGCAACACACGCAGGGATTACAAAACACAGGAGAGAATCCACCTCACACGCCGGATGCTGGCTGTAAAACTCCGCTAGATGTGATCGCAACAGTTTTACTACTTGGGGATTGTGCACATGCAATTTTTGGAGCAGAAATCCATCAAAATGTATGGCGTTTCGGCACTGAAAACTCTGCAAAAAGGCTCTGTGTGCGCACACCCTTAGATGCCACGGCCGATTGTGACAGCAGCATTTAGGTGGTTTATTTACAATGAGTAGTGTTAGAGTACAGTATAGGCGTTTCAAGACTAACCAGAAAGGTAAAGTTGCCCGGACTAATAAAATCTTTCTCGTACAGTAAACTGACAAAATTGGGGGGAAAAACTGAAATGGTGGAATCGCTGCTTTTGTTCCTCTTCCCCCAAAAAAGTAAGATCAGAAAATTATTCAGTCTCCAGTATGCGTACATTGGGGCAAGCTGTCTACCGGTCGGTTTGCTTTTTTTTTTTTTTTTAATATTTAGTAATTTAGGCTGAAAGAAGGGAGAGCCCCCTACTACCATCACTGCCTCAGGTTGTGCCCTCGGCAGGACATGATTATGAATGCAGGTTTTGATGTCGGTCAGTATTACATGGTTAGACAGTGTCATTTTTTTCGGGGTTTTTTTTTTAATCTATAAACTGTGAAGTTTAAATTTAATCTGTAAATTATTTGATTCTTTAAGTGTCAGTTCT
This sequence comes from Ranitomeya imitator, assembly GCF_032444005.1. NCBI lineage: Eukaryota > Metazoa > Chordata > Amphibia > Anura > Dendrobatidae > Ranitomeya > Ranitomeya imitator. The sequence goes on from NC_091290.1 coordinate 31,851,300, forward strand.
TCTAATGAACCTCTCTCTGGGGTTGTAATGATGCAGCTAATAACAGAAATACTGTGTATTGATATTAAGGTAGTAAATTGAATTTAACAATGTGTGTAACTTCCTTTTGTTTTCTTAGGAGTATAAAAATCCGATCCGTACACGGGGATTTTAAAGGGAACCTGTCAGCGGGTTTTTGCTATGTAATCGGAGAGCAGATTCCAGTTTCAATAAAATCCATTGTTTTATCAGCAGGAGATTATCACTACAGGACTAGGTGTCTCGTGCCTCTTGGTCCTCCTCCTGCTCTCTGTAACCACGCCTCCACCACTGATTGGCAGCTTTCTGCCAATCGGTGGGGTGGGCGGGGTTATACGGAGCTCAGCAAGTGAAGCTCTACTAAATCTGCAGTAGAAAACACTGATTTGTATCAGTGACGGCAAGCAGCCCAGTAAGTGACACATCGCTGGAATCAGGGTCTCGGCCCCTAAATCATGCTGCTCTGTTTAAATGGTAAAAACGGATTCCCTTTAAGTTCTGCATAAAGCTAATGACCAAACATTAGCCCGCATTTGCTACTGTTTTGCCAGAAATTTGGCAAAAGTGATGCCTTCTTTTCGTTGCAAGTACATTTTTGGACAAATGTATGAATTTGCGCCTAAAAGAAACATTTTTCAAGTGTCAAGAAAAAGAGGAGTGCCAAATTTATCATCGCCAGGTTGGAAATTAAAGTAAGCCAACGAAGAGCTGGCGAAAGTAAGAACCTATTCTTGCCGCCTCTTGTAACCGCCAGTTACTATTTTACCTGGTCTACCCAATAACATGGCGTTGGGCATTGCCGCCTTCATTAATGTGAATTTATTATACTGTGACTCACTAAAACAATCTGCACCAAGTTTCTTTTTTGGAGTTTGTTCACACAAATGTATCCATGTCTATATTCTCCGTGTGTTTGTTTGTTTTTTTCCTTAAGCTGGAGAATAGTGATGAGCAAACATAAGGTGCTATCTGAGCATGCTCGAGTCCAAACTATCTTCGGCTAGCTCAAAAAAAAAAAATGTTTGAGTCACCACGGCAGCATAACTCGCCGCTGATCGACAGCCTAATAAACAGGCAATCCCTGCATGTGTTGTGGCTGTCAAACAGCCGCGAGACATGCAGGGACTCGAACATATCTTTCGAGCTGGCCGAAGATGGTTAGGACCCGAGCATGCTCAGATAACGCCTTATCCCAGCACGTTCGCTCATCACTCCTGGAGAACGGTAAATGTTCCGTCCTTCCTCCTCTGTGATGGAGACTATGGCCATGGCGCCGGTGTAAACGAGCCTCAGACTTTTATCTACTGTCAATATACAAAATTCCTGATACGCAGAAAGGTTTTATTTTTAGGTATTCACCGTATGTGTAATGTAAAGAAAAGCACTTTTTATTGTTCATGAAATGTAAAAGCTGTATTTTTATATTAAAAATATATTGATGGCTATCAAAACTTGGGCTAATTTTATTTTTTCATAGACAAGATAATTGCGTATTCTATTCCAAAATTCTGTCTACAAACCCTCCTCTGAGTTCAACACTTGTTCAGGAGCGTGCAGGCTAAGCGCCAGAAGAGGCGCATCTAATGGGCGGCTGAGAGCTGGTGTTTATAGCCTGGGGGGACAATAGACATGGCCCCTTCCTAGGCTATTAATGTCAGCCCACAGCTTTCTGCATAGCATTTGCTGGCTATTAATTATAGGGGGACCCCTCGTCGTTTTTTTGGGGGGGTGTCCCCCATTTTAATAGCCAGTAAAGGCTTAAGTACCTGTGAGTGTGAGCATACTCCCCCCATAGACCAGCACACTGCTCTCCTGAAATACTGTGTTCCTGTCACCCTGCTCCTTCCACCATACATCTGTGATCTCCCTAGACCAGCACAATGCCATATAGATCACATATAATGCCGCCATATATATTCATCACATAATACTCCCATAAAGACCACACATTATGCCGCCATATATATTTATTACATAATACTGCCATATAGATCATACATGATGCCGCCAAGTATTGTGTGATCTGTATTATGGCATTGTGCGATCTATATGACGGTATTATATGTGATCTATATGGTGGTATTATGTTCGATCACTATTGTGGAATGATGTAAAAACTATGACGGTATTATGAGAACTATATTGTGGGATTGTGTAGTACTATGAGAATTATATGGTGGGTTTTGTGTGATCTACAAGGTGGTATTGTGATCTATATGGCGGTACTGTGTGATCTATGACGGTATTGTGTGATCTATATGACGGTAACATGTGTGATCTATATGGCGGCATTGTGAGATCTATATGGTGGCATTATGGGTGATCTATATGATGGTATGTGAGAAGTATATGGTGGTACTGTGATGTATATGGCAGCATTATCGGTGATCTATATGGCGGTATTATGAGTGATCTACATGGTGGTATGTGAGACGTGTATGGCGATATGTGAACTATGATGGTATGAGATCTATATGGAGGCACTGTGTGTATATGGTATTATGTGAGAAGCATATGGTGGTATGTGAGAACTATGACAGTATTGTGTGATGTATATGGCGGTATTGTGTGAGAAGTGTATGGTGGTATTGTGTGACCTATATGGCGGTATTATCTTTAGAAAGGGACCCATAGTATAACTCAAAAGAATATCTTAAACATACAATGGCATATATAGAGATAAGTCATTATTGAAGCAAAGGTCGGTTAGAAAAGTGAATGTCACATGTAAAGGGGCGGAAACAGCAGCAGCAGATAGTGTGTGCATGTATGTGTATGTACAGTGGGGCAAAAAAGTATTTAGTCAGTCAGCAATAGTGCAAGTTCCACCACTTAAAAAGATGAGAGGCGTCTGTAATTTACATCATAGGTAGACCTCAACTATGGGAGACAAACTGAGGGAAAAAAATCCAGAAAATCACATTGTCTGTTTTTTTTTAACATTTTATTTGCATATTATGGTGGAAAATAAGTATTTGGTCAGAAACAAACAATCAAGATTTCTGGCTCTCACAGACCTGTAACTTCTTCTTTAAGAGTCTCCTCTTTCCTCCACTCATTACCTGTAGTAATGGCACCTGTTTAACCCCTTAATGACCGCCAATACGCCTTTTAACTGACCTTACATATAAGAGAAAATCATCCCCATACAGGTATCAATCCGGCATCTGTTGGTTGTACACTATAGCTGACAACTTTCTGCATCAGCCACGATCAGTGTTTGCACCGTCCAAATCTGTTTAACCCCTTAGATGCTGCTGTAAATAGTGACTACATCATTATATATGGTTAACAGAGTGTGGGGGCTCCCTCTTTATCCCAATTGGTGCCCTCAGATCATGATTTTGTGGTCCTGATGTTTGCCATGACAATTCATGACCAAATAGCGGCCTTAGAGTCTGCCGGGTGTAGTAATCTGTTCAGAAGTTAGAGGCATTTAGGTGGTAAAAATGCACATTTTCATTTTTGTCATACCACTTTGCATTAATTCCTGTAAAGCACCTGAAGGGTTAATAAATTACCTGACAGCAGTTTTTTATATGTCAGGGGGTGCTGTTTTTAAAATGGTATCACGTTTGGGGGTTTCCCAATATATGAGACCCCTAAAGTCACTTCAAACATGGATGAGTCCCTAAAAAATAAATCTAGTAAATTTCCTTGAAAAAATGAAAAATTGCTGCTACAATTTTAAACCTCCTAAAATGCTAAAAAAATAAAATATCATTTTACAAATGGTGCTGATGTAAAGCCGACATGTGGGAAATGTTATTTATTAATGTTTTGCTGTGGTATGACTATCTGGATTAAAGGGATAATCATTCAAATTTTGAAAATTGCAAATTTTTTAACATTTTTCTCAAATTTTTGATATTTTTTTATAAATAAACACAAAACATATTGACCTAAATTTACCATTTTCATAAAGTATGTGTCACGAAAAAACATTCTCAAAATCACTGGGATTTGTTGAAGCGTTGCAGAGTTATTACCACATAAAGTGACAATGGTCAGATTTCAAAAATTTGGCTCTGTCACTAAGGGGTTAAACTGGTTATCAGTATAAAAGACACCTGTGCACACCCTCAAACAGTCTGACTCCAAACTCCACTATGGTGAAGACCAAAGAGCTGTCAAAGGACACCAGAAACAAAATTGTAGCCCTGCACCAGGCTGGGAAGACTGAATCTGCAATAGCCAACCAGCTTGGAGTGAAGAAATCAACAGTGGGAGCAATAATTAGAAAATGGAAGACATACAAGACCACTGATAATCTCCCTCGATCTGGGGCTCCACGCAAAATCCCACCCCGTGGGGTCAGAATGATCACAAGAACGTTAAGCAAAAATCCCAGAACCACGCGGGGGGACCTAGTGAATGAACTGCAGAGAGCTGGGACCAATGTAACAAGGCCTACCATAAGTAACACACTACGCCACCATGGACTCAGATCCTGCAGTGCCAGACGTGTCCCACTGCTTAAGCCAGTACATGTCCGGGCCCGTCTGAAGTTTGCTAGAGAGCATTTGGATGATCCAGAGGAGTTTTGGGAGAATGTCCTATGGTCTGATGAAACCAAACTGGAACTGTTTGGTAGAAAAACAACTTGTCGTGTTTGGAGGAAAAAGAATACTGAGTTGCATCCATCAAACACCATACCTACTGTAAAGCATGGTGGTGGAAACATCATGCTTTGGGGCTGTTTCTCTGCAAAGGGGCCAGGACGACTGATCCGGGTACATGAAAGAATGAATGGGTCCATGTATCGTGAGATTTTGAGTGCAAACCTCCTTCCATCAGCAAGGGCATTGAAGATGAAACGTGGATGGGTCTTTCAACATGACAATGATCCAAAGCACACCGCCAGGGCAACGAAGGAGTGGCTTCGTAAGAAGCATTTCAAGGTCCTGGAGTGGCCTAGCCAGTCTCCAGATCTCAACCCTATAGAAAACCTTTGGAGGGAGTTGAAAGTCCGTGTTGCCAAGCGAAAAGCCAAAAACATCACTGCTGTAGAGGAGATCTGCATGGAGGAATGGGCCAACATACCAACAACAGTGTGTGGCAACCTTGTGAAGACTTACAGAAAACGTTTGACCTCTGTCATTGCCAACAAAGGATATATTACAAAGTATTGAGATGAAATTTTGTTTCTGACCAAATACTTATTTTCCACCATAATATGCAAATAAAATGTTAAAAAAAAAAAACAGACAATGTGATTTTCTGGATTTTTTTTTCTCAGTTTGTCTCCCATAGTTGAGGTCTACCTATGATGTAAATTACAGACGCCTCTCATCTTTTCAAGTGGTGGAACTTGCACTATTGCTGACTGACTAAATACTTTTTTGCCCCACTGTGTGTGTGTGTATATATATGTATATGTATGTGTGTATATATCAGATCAGACTGTCATGAACCACAGTGAGGCTGAGATGTGAGGGATGTCTCAGGGGAAAATAGAAGTAGATTGCCAGCCGGCGTGAAAATCCCCCTTCAGACATAGACCATACCCGGATCTTACCATGTGATTGGGGTCCCTGGATTGTGCCCAATCTGGAGCAATATAGCTATTCTAGTGTCAGTGACACGGATTATAAATACGGGTGGATCTGACATTATTGCCCTGTTGTGAGGTGGTGTGGGTGCCACGGACCTTCTTTTGTTTGCATCAATCTATTACAACAAGGCACAATTGTTATACTCAATGCTATATATATATTACATGAATTGATGTTATTCTTGTCTGGGTTTTCCCGGTGTTTTCTATTGGTGTCTTTTAATGTGTAGCTTTTAATGTTTTTTCCTTATAATAAAATTTATACTTTCCTTTATACTCCTGTGGTTCTCCTATGTTTGTAATGTGTATATATACAGTGCCTACAAGTAGTATTCAACCCCCTGCAGATTTAGCAGGTTTACACATTTGGAATTAACTTGGCATTGTGACATTTGGACTGTAGATCAGCCTGGAAGTGTGAAATGCACTGCAGCAAAAAAAGAATGTTATTTCTTTGTTTGTTTGTTTTTTTTAATTGTGAAAAGTCTTTTTAGAGGGTCATTTATTATTCAACCCCTCAACCCACCAGAATTCTGTTTGGTTCCCCTAAAGTATTAAGAAGTAGTTCAGGCACAAAGAACAATGAGCTTCACATGTTTGGATTAATTAATTATCTTTTTCCAGCCTTTTCTGACTATTTAAGACCCTCCCCAAACTTGTGAACAGCACTCATACATGGTCAACATGGGAAAGACAAAGGAGCATTCCAAGGCCATCAGAGACAAGATCGTGGAGGGTCACAAGGCTGGCAAGGGGTACAAAAACCCTTTCCAAGGAGTTGGGCCTACCTGTCTCCACTGTTGGGAGCATCATCCGGATGTGGAAGGCTTATGGAACTACTGTTAGCCTTCCACGGCCTGGACAGCCTTTGAAAGTTTCCTCCCGTGCCGAGGCCAGGCTTGTCCGAAGAGTCAAGGCTAACCCAAGGACAACAAGGAAGGAGCTCCGGGAAGATCTCATGGCAGTGGGGACATTGGTTTCAGTCAATACCATAAGTAACGTACTCCACCTCAATGGTCTCCGTTCCAGACGAGCCCGTAAGGTACCTTTACTTTCAAAGTGTCATGTCAAGGCTCGTCTACAGTTTGCTCATGATCACTTGGAGGACTCTGAGACTGACTGGTTCAAGGTTCTCTGGTCTGATGAGACCAAGATCGAGATCTTTGGTGCCAACCACACACGTGACGTTTGGAGACTGGATGGCACTGCATACGACCCCAAGAATACCATCCCTACAGTCAAGCATGGTGGTGGCAGCATCATGCTGTGGGGCTGTTTCTCAGCCAAGGGGCCTGGCCATCTGGTCCGAATCCATGGGAAGATGGATAGCACGGCCTACCTGGAGATTTTGGCCAAGAACCTCCCCTCCTCCATCAAGGATCTTAAGATGGGTCATCATTTCATCTTCCAACAAGACAACAACCCAAAGCACACAGCCAAGAAAACCAAGGCCTGGTTCAAGAGGCAAAAAAATCAAGGTGTTGCAGTAGCCTAGTCAGTCTCCTGACCTTAACCCAATTGAAAACTTGTGGAAGGAGCTCAAGATTAAAGTCCACATGAGACACCCAAAGAACCTAGATAACTTGGAGAAGATCTGCATGGAGGAGTGGGCCAAGATAACTCCAGAGACCTGTGTCGGCCTGATCAGGTCTTATAAAAGACGATTATTAGCTGTAATTGCAAACAAAGGTTATTCCACTAAATATTAAACCTAAGGGTTGAATAATAATTGACCCAAACTTTTATGTTTAAAATTTATAAAAATTTAACTGAGCAACAAAACTTTTTGGTTTGTAAGATTTATGCATCTGTTAATAAATCCTGCTCTTGTTTGAAGTTTGAAGGCTCTAACTTATTTGCATCTTATTAAATCTGCAGGGGGTTGAATACTACTTATAGGCACTGTATGTATATATGTATGGATGTGTATGTATATATGTGTGTGTGTGTATGTATGTGTATATATATATATATATATATAATATATGTGTGTGTATATGTATTATCAATATAAAGTGCTAGTGGTTCAGTGCCTTACATATAAGAATGTATGAGGAGGATGCTATCCGCAGGGTCTGAGGCTGAATGTGACGCCATTGTGCACTCAATACAGAGGAGTTGCAGGATATTATACCAACAATCAAATGAGTAAATGTTCAAGAACCACAGGGAGACTGAATAAAAAGCAAAAAAAGAAAACTACATTAGACAAAGTTTCCTAAATCACCCTTCTTTATTAAGTTGTTTATTCCTGGAAAAATAACAAAATATAAAATAAGGTATCGCCGCGTCCATAGAGACCTGAAGTATAAAATCACTGTGCTGATTATCCTGCTCAATGAATTCTGTACTAATAGAATCCTAGAATAGCTGTTTTCCTCATCTTGCCTCTAAACAATTGAATAAAAAGCGATCAAATAGTCGCATGAATGCAAAAATTATGCCGAGAAAAACTACAGTTCATCCTACGAAAAAAGGGTCACATCTAGTGTTGAGCGATACCGTCCGATACTTGAAAGTATCGGTATCGGATAGTATCGGCCGATACCCGAAAAATATCGGATATCGCCGATACCGATATCCGATACCAATACAAGTCAATGGGACATCAAGTATCGGAATGTATCCTCATGGATCCCAGGGTCTGAAGGAGAGGAAACTCTCCTTCAGGCCCTGGGATCCATATTAAAGTGTAAAATAAAGAATTAAAATAAAAAATATTGTTATATTCACCTCTCCGGCGGCCCCTGGACATCAGCGGGAGGATCCGGCGTCCGGCACGGCTTCTTTCTTCAAAATGCGCGCCTTTAGGACCTGTGGAATGACGTCCCGGCTTCTGATTGGTCGCGTGCCGCCCATGTGACCGCCACGCGACCAATTAGAAGCCGCGACGTCATTCCTCAGGTCCTAGAAGGCGCTCATTCTAGGACTTTAGCTGAGGAATGACGTCGCGGCTTCTGATTGGTCGCGTGGCGGTCACATGGGCGGCACGCGACCAATCAGAAGCCGGGACGTCATACCACAGGTCCTAAAGGCGCGCATTTTGAAGAAAGAAGCCGTGCCGCACGCCGGATCCTCCCGCTGATGTCCAGGGGCCGCCGGAGAGGTGAATATAACAATATTTTTTATTTTAATTCTTTATTTTACACTTCCGATACCGATACCCGATATCACAAAAATATCGGATCTCGGTATCGGAATTCCGATACCGCAAGTATCGGCCGATACCCGATACTTGCGGTATCGGAATGCTCAACACTAGTCACATCGCTCCACTGACAAAAAAAAAGTTATGGCTCATACAAAATGGTGACTAGAGATGAGAGAACCTTCCAAGGTTCGGTTAGGTTCAGTTCAGCAAACATACCCGAAACCCATTAACCCCTTAACGTCCAATGACGGACATAGCCCTTCATGGCCGTGTGTCAGTTCCTGCACCAGGACGGGCTATGTCCGTCATGCATTTATACTGTCGCTGCATGTAAATGTGCAGTCACAGTTCTGTGCCGACAGCACAGACAGCAGATCGGCACGGGAAGAGGTGCACGGACCCAGATCACTGATCTGTCAATCTGTTCACAAGTCTCGCGTATGGTACAGTTGAGGCCAAAAGTATTGACACCCCTGCAATTCTGTCAGATAATACTCAGTTTCTTCCTGAAAATGATTGCAATCAAAAAATTATTTGGTATTCTCTTCATTTAATTTGTCTTAAATGGAAAAAACACAAAAGAGAATGAAGCAAAAAGCAAAACATTGATCATTTCACACAAAACTCCAAAAATGGGCCAGACAAAAGTATTGGCACCCTCAGCCTAATACTTGGTTGCACAACCTTTAGCCAAAATAACTGCGACCAACCGCTTCCGGTAACCATCAATGAGTTTCTTACAATGCTCTGCTGGAATTTTAGACCATTCTTCTTTGGCAAACTGCTCCAGGTCCCTGATATTTGAAGGGTGCCTTCTCCAAACTGCCATTTTTAGATCTCTCCTCAGGTGTTCTATGGGATTCAGGTCTGGACTCATTGCTGGCCACGTTAGAAGTCTCCAGTGCTTTCTCTCAAGCCATTTTCTAGTGCTTTTTGAAGTGTTTTGGGTCATTGTCCTGCTGGAAGACCCATGACCTCTGAGGGAGACCCAGCTTTCTCACACTGGGCCCTACATTATGCTGCAAAATTTGTTGGTAGTCTTCAGACTTCATAACGCCATGCACACGGTCAAGCAGTCCAGTGCCAGAGGCAGCAAAGCAACCCCAAAACATCAGGGAACCTCCGCCATGTTTGACTGTAGGGACCATGTTCTTTTCTTTGAATGCCTCTTTTTTTCTCCTGTAAACTCTATGTTGATGCCTTTGCCCAAAAAGCTCTACTTTTGTCTCATCTGACCAGAGAACATTCTTCCAAAACGTTTTAGGCTTTTTCAGGTAAGTTTTGGCAAAATCCAGCCTGGCTTTTTTATGTCTCAGGGTAAGAAGTGGGGTCTTCCTGGGTCTCCTACCATACTGCCCCTTTTCATTCAGACGCCGACGGATAGTACGGGTTGACACTGTTGTACCCACGGACTGCAGGGCAGCTTGAACTTGTTTGGATGTTAGTCGAGGTTCTTTATCCAACATCCGCACAATCTTGCGTTGAAATATCTTGTCAATTTTTCTTTTCCGTCCACATCTAGGGAGGTTAGCCACAGTGCCATGGGGTTTAAACTTCTTGATGACACTGCGCACGGTAGACACAGGAACATTCAGGTCTTTGGAGATGGACTTGTAGCCTTGAGATTGCTCATGCTTCCTCACAATTTGGTTTCTCAAGTCCTCAGACAGTTCTTTGGTCTTCTTTCTTTTCTCCATGCTCAATGTGGTACACACAAGGACACAGGACAGAGGTTGAGTCAACTTTAATCCATGTCAACTGGCTGCAAGTGTGATTTAGTTATTGCCAACACCTGTTAGGTGCCACAGGTAAGTTACAGGTGCTGTTTATTACACAAATTAGAGAAGCATCACATGATTTTTCGAACAGTGTGAATACTTTTGTCCACCCCCTTTTTATGTTTGGTGTGGAATTATATCCAATTTGGCTTTAGGACAATTCTTTTTGTGTTTTTTCATTTAAGACAAATTAAATGAAGATAATAATACCAAATTTGTGATTGCAATCATTTTCAGGAAGAAAATGAGTATTATCTGACAGAATTGCAGGGGTGTCAATACTTTTGGCCACAACTGTATAAAAAACTTGGGGTACACCTCATCCAAGTGGCCCTATACAATTTGTTTGAACTATATAAAAAAAAAACTGGGAACCAAAATGTAATAAAACATTTGATATTTGGAGACCAAGGGGGGGTGGGGGGAGAATTATCTAGCGAGGCCGGCAGAATAACCCCCTGTCAGCATTTTCCCTCACAAGTTCCACCGACAACCAAATAAGGCCGACTGCTTCTAGGCACTGTTTAAAAATTGCGTGAAATTGATATTTGGTAAGAGGGACCCGTCCGTATGTGAGAGAAAGAATCTGCTTGCGTGTCTTATTACCGTATAGCATCTGACTGTTAAGTGGGCATACGGGACCATCTGACGGATTAACGAGGACCCACGTCCCTCTACCAGTGGGGTCGCATTTGGATTTACGCACTCTAGTGCACAGAGCGTCGTTGAATATGACGAGGTCTTCGCTGATTAAGCCGCCTTCCGATGATGTTTTTGATCGAGACACTAGTTCGTTAATAAGAAGTGCTCCGAAAAAGGCGATAGCGAATGCAGCAGATACTAGAATTGACTCGTATTGGGACTTGCACACCGATGGAGAAATTGCGATATTGTGTAATAGACTTCATGAAATGGGACGACAGCATTCCCATTCTTTCATATCCCATTTTTTCTGTTTTGTCTCTAAGTTCACGTGTGCACCTAGCGGGCTAATTCCGCCTAAAAATGCGTCTTTATGAAGGCTGGCTGATTGAGGTGTTGTCCTAATGTCAGTTGATCCAGCAGGGCGAGTCAACTGGTAGACTAGCTCCCTGATAGTAGATGCTAGTTCGCTCTCTTCTATGTTGTGTATGGCGTGGTACTCACTGAGTTCGAAACACCGCTGTCAGACGCAGGCCGAAGCGATGACTTGATGTTGGCAGGAAGCCCAGGGAGGTGGAGACGGGGCTCCCTGGCCGGTAGCCAATGATGCAGCACGTGGTTGCTAGAGACAGCCACGTGCCTGAGCAAGAGTAACTCCTCCGTCTCCCGTTGTAGCGGTGCTTTGGTGTTGGGCGGAAGCCCAGGGAGATAGCATGGCCCTGGGAGATAGGGGTGAGTCTCCCCAGCTGGCAGCTGAGGATGAAGCACCGGACAACAGAGGCTTGTCATGTGCCCAAGGCAAAGCGATTACCGCAGACGGTGTAACTCCGGCCCTCGTATGGTTGATGGTATGGCTGGAGGCCCTGGAGGGTGTAGATCGTACCCCGCTTCTGACGTCGATGGATAAAAGGGGTGACCGCCATCTTCTATGGTACCGCCAGGGGTCAGCAGGGAGAAAGAGGAAGGTACTGACCCCGTGGGTGTGGCCAGTCGCCCCTTCCTCTCTCTTCCCGTTGGTCAACTGTGCGTCCCAGATTACTGCATCACCTGGGGAGTAGTGGGAGGGAAGAATTGGGCACTGCCCAGATTCTCCTTTCAGCTTTCACATAGGGGCTCTGCAGTCAGAGGCATGTTCCTTAGTTAGTACCATGCCTGCCAGGCATAACCTGAACCCCAAGACTCCCACCCTTACAAGGGCAGTCCACATCTGACCCTAAACATAAACAGCCCTATACTTTTCCTGTGCATCCCAATGCGTTTCATCACTCCGTGAATCTTCAGGGGACCTAAAAGCCCGGGAGTGTTTCCCTTTTTTGTCTGTAGTAGCAGTATGCTCAATAGGGGGTCATCGGTGCATCGTCATAACAACCAGAGGTCACCTGCAGACTTCTATGGTTGTTGATGCCGGATTGCTATGAGCGCCACCCTGTGGTCGGCGCTCATAGCAACGCTGTAATTCTAATACATAGAGGCCATGCTCAGATTGCCCCTATGTAGCAGAGGCAATCAAGTTGTGGAAGTTTCTAGCCTCCCATGGAGGCTGTTGAAGCATGCTAAAATTAAAATAAAAAATGTTTTTAAAAGTATGAAAAAAAATAAAACAAATATAAAAGTATAAATCATCCCCCTTTAACCCCTTTAAAAATAAAATAAAAAAATCAAACATACACATATTTGGTATCGCCATGTTCAGAATCGCCCGATCTATCAATAAAAAAAGGATTAACCTCATCGCTAAACGGCATAGAACACCAGAATTACGATTTTTTGGTCACCGCGACATTGCATTAAAATGCAATAATGGTCGATTTAAAGGAGCAAATCTTCACCAAAATGGTATCATTAAAAATGTCAGCTTGGAGAGCAAAAAATAAGCCCTCACCCAACCCTAGATCACGAAAAATGGAGGTTAATGGAAAATTGCGCAATTTTTTTTTTAGCAAAGTTTTGATTTTGTTTCCACCACTTACATAAAAAAGAACCTAGACATGTTTGGTGTCAATGAACTCATAATGACCTGTAGAATCATAATGGCAGGTCAGTTTTATCATTTAGTGAACCTAGCAAGAAAGCCAAACAAAAAAAGTGTTGGATTGCACTTTTTTTTGCAATCTCACCACACTTGGGTTTTTTTTCAGCAGGAGTGTTCCTGTGAAGAATCACAGTACATCAACCCAAGAACATTGGCAACTACCCTGACCCTCATAGGTTGGTAAACCTTACCACAATGTTTTGGATGTCATAACCTGTGATCCACATCAGTCATAATTGTGTTTAATTATCATCTTGTGGAACACCATTTGAACTTACTATTGTGTAATGTTTTCAGGTTTCAGGTCTATTCCTTTTGACCCTTAAAATTGAAATTTAAAGGGATTGGTGACAAGTCAATTATACTTGCAACATTATTAAATCAGGGTATCCTGACCGTTTTCCTTTATATTTTGGATCTATACTAACAAAAGTAAGTGAAGTACCATCGATTTATGTAGCGATTGGTAACACGGTCCCAAGATATATATCTTTCCTGTAGCGATTTAAGAATTTAAAGTTACTGAACAAATTTTGGGGCTTATTTCTGTTGACCCTTAAAATAGAAATTTAAAGTGGTTCGTGATAAATTGATTATATTAGCAACAATATTGACACAGGGTAATCTTGTGATTTTTTTTTTGCAATGTTCTATTACTACCTCGGATTTGAGTAGTTGTATTCCTCTCAACTTTAATCGGTTGACCCTGACCTTAAAATAGTTAAAATGGAGCAAAGGGGTGCTAGACTGAAGGATTCTGCTCCTACTCCTTGTAACTTAACTGAAATTAAAAATAACAAAAAGGCTACTGAAAGAAGTAAATATTCCTCTTGCCATTCTCTTTCTAAATCAAAAGAGGATTTTACTAGCTTACTCAGTCCGATTAAATCGCGGTCCCCTCTTAAAAAGGATGAGACCTCATCTTATACAGTGAAACAACCACAGAAAAAATTGTCCCCTCAAACAATTAAAACTAATAATAATCCGTCTCAAGCAGAAATAGGAGATAAAAAGCTGCCCTCTACATCCCTGGACTCGGCGTCTGTAGAAGACAAGGATCTTTCTGCAACGGCCAAAAGGAGAACTCCTGATAGTAATGTCAAAGATAGTACTAATCGCCAGGACGATTCGGAATCGGAGGATTTTTCAGAGGACACATCTCCTAATGATAGTCCAGTTATAAATCATAGTAAGAGATTGTCCGTCATCACAACAATATGATGATAAATCCATTTCCCCTAGCTATACTGATCTTTCTCAAAATTCAAGAACAAATAGCAATGAGGATTTTTTTTACTTAAAATAACTAGTCTTATTGACAAAAGAATGAGATTAGGGTTTGAGAGATATCAAAACTTGTTTGACAATGTCTGTCAAGGAATTACCAAGGAATTTGAAAATAGCAAAAAAAAAGAATCGGGGTAGTGAAAAATAAAACGGATACTCTCGAAAAGCAAAATATGGAAATGCAAATGGAAATTAACAACTTAAAATCCAAACTGGCCGACCTTGAGGATAGGAGTAGGAGAAAGGATTTGAAAATTTGTGGAATCACTGAGAACGTTTCACGATCGGATTTACCAGACTACGCTAAAACAATTTTCAAAAAATCGATACCCTCTTTAACTAATCTTGAACTAAGTACAGATAGAAATCACAGGCTCTCACGTCCAAATAGCATCACGCCAGACAAGCCAAGAGACACTATTCTTCGTATTCATTGTTTTAGTGCTAAGGAGGGAATTCAAAACTTTATAAAGGAAAAGGGCTCTTTTCCTGAACTTTATAGCCACATAAAGATATTTGCGGATTTCTCAAAAGCCACAGTTGATACCCGTAAATCTTTTAGAGAGGTAACTTCTAAACTAAGAAATCGAGGAATCCAGTACAGATGGGGTTTCCCAACGAGACTACTTGTACTCTATAAAGGAGCAACCATCTCTTTGAATAACCCTAATGAAGGGTTAAACTTCCTTGGGTCCCTATCCGAAGGGAAAACTCATAAAGATGAAGAGTAATGTCCCCTTTACTTTCATCTTTATAAGGAAAAAATGTATACGGGTTATATCATATATCTTACAGATGCGTAACGTGTTTGGTTTTTGCTGAAACCCCTTTAAGTTCTGTTCCAACAATTACCCACCCTGACCCCACAGATATTGCGATATTTTTAAAGGACCCTTCTGATTTGAATTCCCTAACACTACCTTTCACTTCAAATGAAGTTGTGGACACGATTCAAAAATTAAAATTACAGAAATCACCAGGCCCAGATGGATTTGTGAATGAATATTATAGAGCCTATGCACAAATTTTATCCCCCCCCATCTGGAGCGAATCTTTACTCGGGCTTCTCCTTGTGGGTTTTTCCCAAAAGAAATGCTAGAAGCAACGATGGTCATGATTCCGAAATCTAAAGATGAAATTGAAAAAGTGCCGAATTATAGGCCCACTTCGCTTATCAATAGCGATATTAAAATATAAGAACTTCTTAGAAAAAAAGGGGTACCCACAAAATTTATGTTAAATAGCACAAAAAAGGGACCTAAAACATAACATTTAATATACCTATTAAAATCACGTGACACAACATATACAAACAAACATGTTTTACCAACAACTGGTCAAACAATTTAAAAGAGATCAAAATAATGTACAAGCAGAAAGAGTGTTTCGGATAAAAAAAAAACACCTATACAGCTAACAAGTCTTATCCAACCCAGTGAAGAAGTCGAGATAAAAAAAAGTACTAATATTGCTGTCTGTACCAATATACTTTTGCTCAAATATGTGAAAACAGTTCAGTACCACTGATGATCACCACAATGTACCAGCAAAAGTAAAGATAAAGGATGCAATAATATAAATTGGAACAATCTCACCAGTTGGTAAAGATGCCACATGGAGGATGCACCCTGCCATTCAGTCAGTCAAAAGATCCAACAAATCGATGCATGACTCCATAGACCATTCTTGTTCCACCTCCCTACAATTTATCTAGGCTGCCACAGTAAAATGCAGTGACAATTTTTTTGTTTGTTTGTTTTTTGTCATTAACAAAATAAGTTGTATATTACAAAGAACGGATGCAATTTTTTTGGCACAAGATATTGACAGCACAAACCATGCCCATAGTGGTTATATGGGACGTAGGGTTCTTTTGTTGACAGCTCATTTAAGGCTACCTGGTGTATATTGATCCCTAACCTCTCCCCCTTCCCTTTTCTTTATCTTTTTATAATAAATAAGGGGTGAGTTATAGAGAAATTGAGGGTAAGCCATCGCTGAGCGGGGGCGCCATTTGCATGTTGTGGTAGGGTGCCAACCTCCGCAGTCAGGAAGGGACTTGGTAAATAGGGACTGTGGAGGCTATTTACTAGAATCATCCTTACCTCTCCTCTTACCCTAAAATATCAGCTACTAACCTAACCACTTACATTAAGGTTTTTTTGAAGTTATGGCTTGGTATTTCTGCTTGATTGTATAACATCCCTTTAAGAACCGGCCCGGTACCGAGTACCCCAAGGTCCTGGCGGGCGCTCCATATACAATAACAATAGTTTTGTAAGCTTTAGAGAGATCAGGAATAGATTTAATATGCTTTCCTCAGACTTTATGTTCTTCCTAATTTTAAAAGAACATATTCAAAAATTCATCCTCAATAGTAGACCCAAAGCAGAAATAACTTTTCTACTTCTTAGTAATGTGGATCATAAGACCTTTTGGAGCACAAAGTACTTATATAGCCATTTTAATAAGGATAATAACATATATAAAAGTCTTTATATGTCCCAATGGGAGTCTGACTTCAAGGTTTCGATAGATATGGAACAATGGGAGAGAGCAATTAAAAATTCATATAACTCGAATATATCAATGATTCTCCATGAATCCTCTTGCAAATTATTAGTTAGATGATATTATACCCCTTCGAGACCTCACACATCAATCATGAAGATTCTTCTTTGTGCTGGAGAGACTGTGGACTCCCGGGCAACTTACTCCACATCTTTTGGAGCTGCCCAAAGATTAAACCTCTTTGGAGAAAGGTATCTCACAATTTAAACAAGCTCCTTAATAGGAATTTTGAGCTCACTTCTCAAATTGCACTCCTTTCCATTGGTCTAGATGGTGTGGACCCATCAACGAGACATGTATTAATACATATCTTGCTGGTAGTTAAGAACTCCATAGCTTCCTACTGGAAAAAAAAACAAACATTCCAAAAATTGCCAGTTTATGAGTTCTTGAACTTTGTTACCATTTCCCTTTATATTCCTTATCCAGTTTCTATACTCTTCCTGTCCCTTCTTTTTTTGTGTTTCCTCACCCATCTCTTAAAAATTTAACTCAGTAAATATACACTAAAATCCCACATCCTAGATATCACTGAATGAAATATTCCAGTTGTAAATCTTTATTCATTACATAATGGAATGTGTTGAGAACATTAAAACCTAAAAATTATCAACGTAAATCACAACTAATATCCCACGGAGGTCTGGAGTTGGAATGATGCTCAAAATCAAAGCAGAAAATGAAGTTACAGGCTTATCCAACTTCAGTGGAAATACCTTAAGACAAGGAAATGATGCTCAGTAGTGTGTGTGGCCTCCACGTGCCAGTATGACCCCCGTACAACACCTGGGCATGCTCCTGATGAGGCTGCGGATGGTCTCCTGAGGGATCTCCTCCCAGACCTGGACTAAAGCATCTGCCAACTCCTGGACGGTCTGTGGTGCAATGTGACGTTGGTGGATGGTGCGAGACATGATGTCCCAGATGTGTTCAATCGATTCAGGTCTGGGGAACGGGCGGGCCACTCCATAGCTTCTATGCCTTCATTTTGCAGGAACTAGTGACACACTCCAGCCACATGAGGTCTGGCATTGTCCTGCATTAGGAGGAACCCAGGGCCAACCGCACCAGCATATGGTCTCACAAGGGGTCTGAGGATCTCATCTCGGTACCTAATGGCAGTCAGGCTACCTCTGGCGAGAACATGGAGGGCTGTGCTGCCCTCCAAAGAAATAACACCCCACACCATTACTGACCCACTGCCAAACCGGTCATGCTGAAGAATGTTGCAGGCAGCAGATTGCTCTCCACGGCATCTCCAGACTCTGTCATGTCTGTCACATGTGCTCAGTGTGAACCTGCTTTCATCTTTGAAGAGCACAGGGCGCCAGTGGCGAATTTGCCAATCCTGGTGTTCTATGGCAAATGCCTAGCGTCATGCACGGTCTTGGGCTGTGAGCACAACCCCTCTCTGTGGACATCGGGCACTCAGATCATCCTCATGGAGTTTCTGCAGACACATGCACGTTTGTGGCCTGCTGGAGGTCATTTTATAGGGCTCTGGCAGTGCTCCTCCTGTTCCTCCTTGCACAAAGGCTGAGGTAGCGGTCCTGCTGCTGGGTTGTTGCCTTCCTACGGCCCCCTCCATGTCTCCTGGCATTTTCCTGGCTCCTGGTAGTGCCTCTAGCCTCTGGCTTTACGTTGACAGTCACAGCAAACCTTCTTGCCACAGCTCGCATTGATGGGCCATTCTGGATGAGCTGCACTACCTGAACCACTTGTGGGTTGTAGAGTCCGTCTCATGCTACCACGAGTGTGAAAGCACAACCAACATTCAAAAGTGACCAAAACATCAGCCAGAAAGCATTGGTACTGAGATGTGGGCTGTGGTCCCCACCTGCAGAACCACTCCTTTATTGAGGGTGTCTTGATAATTGCCAATAATTTCCATCTGTTGTCTATTCCGTTTGCACAACAGCATGTGAAATTGATTGTCAAACAGTGTTGCTTCCTAAGTGGACAGTTTGATTTCAGAGAAGTTTGATTTACTTGGAGTTATATTCTGTTGTTTAATTGTTCCCTTTATTTTTTTGAGCAGTGTATATATATACACCTGTATACATACGACCGTCCTCATTTGTGTCTGTTTTGCTGTGAATCTCATAAAAAAGGAAAGTTCAGAGATCAATGTCGTGTGCAGTCAGAGTGATTGACAGATCCATGTCAGTCAGTCAAGCCAATATTGGCCTTTTAGAGAGCCTACAGGCGTTTTACTGGAGTTTCCCTTTAAACACTTTCTGTGATAAGAAAAAAAGTCTATATTTTATAAGACATAATTGCACGCCATATAGATCTTCATCTTGCACAGAAAGTATTTGTATAGATTTTTTTAGGCTACATTTGTTCTATATGAAGGAGGAGAGTGAACGGCCGCACGCAAAGCCTCTGAATGAAGTGGAAGGATTGGTCATCGCAACCAATCAGAAGCCAGTTTTCATTTTCTAATTTGCCCAGGAGTATTAAAAGGTGGTGTCTGATTTGGTGCTTTGGCCGAGAGAATCTTCTGATCTTAGGCTGCTGTGTGGTGTGACAGGCGGAGGTAATAATATCAGATAAGTGAACTGCGGGCCTTCTTTTAATGTCCTCGTTTGTTTGTTTTATTTATTTGTCTAATACATTTTCTTGTGTTGTAAACTTGAAATGTTTACCTGCATCTCAAAAACATTTCTAGAATTCGCCCTTTTCTTACTTTCGACTCTGCAAAAACTCTGACTGTTTCACTTATTCATTCTCGTCTGGACTATTGTAACTCTCTACTAATCGGCCTCCCTCTTGCAAAACTCTCCCCGCTCCAATCTGTCCTGAATGCTGCAGCCAGGATCGTATTCCTCACCAACCGTTACACCGGTGCCTCTACCTTGTGCCAGTCATTACACTGGCTACCCATCCACTCCAGAATCCAGTACAAAACTACTACCCTCATCCACAAAGCACTCCATGGCTCAGCACCACCCTACATCTCCTCTCTGGTATCAGTCTACCACCCTACCCGTGCCCTCCGCTAATGACCTCAGGTTAGCATCCTCAATAATCAGAACCTCCCACTCCCGTCTCCAAGACTTTACACGTGCTGCGCCGATTCTTTGGAATGCACTACCTAGGTTAATACGATTAATCCCCAATCCCCACAGTTTTAAGCATGCCCTAAAAACTCATTTGTTCAGACTGGCCTACCGCCTCAATGCATTAACCTAACGATCCCTGTGTGGCCTATTTATAATAAAAAAAAAAAAGGTTCCTCGCATCATGTTCTCATACACTTTATGCAGTATTAGCCCTCTGTGTCTGTACTGCTACATACTTAGGCAGGTAACTGGTTCATGCAGCTTTACATGAACACCTGAGCCTTACACTATAGCTGGTCCGAATAACTAAAGCAATTGTTACCATCCACCTCTCGTGTCTCCCCTTTTCCTCATAGTTTGTAGCTTGCGAGCAGGGCCCTCATTCCTCCTGGTATCTGTTTTGAACTGTATTTCTGTTATGCTGTAATGTCTATTGTCTGTACAAGTCCCCTCTATAATTTGTAAAGCGCTGCGGAATATGTTGGCGCTATATAAATAAAAATTATTATTATTATTATTATTATAAATGTAAATTTTAAGGGCATGTACACATGACGTCTTTTACAGGTGGGCCGCCTCCAAAACCCACCTGAACAAATTTATTTGATTAATAAAATTAAGATTAAACCGAAGCAAAATTTTGTATTTTTGATTTCAGTAATTAATTTTGTGGAAACTAAAAGTTATGGACCTCGTCTCTAACAACTTTCCGTGTCGCCCAGGTCAAACAATCAGGGTTTAGTTTCCTTTTGGTAACAGCTAAAATGAATGGATTAATCTCTAAGAATGAATTTGAGTTTCTTTTACCAACATATCCTGTTATTGCTAAATTCTATACAACACCAAAGGTGCATAAAGGATTGGATCCATTAACGGGTCATCCGACCGTTTCAGGCTCTGATTCTTTAGTCCAGAATTGTGGTATCTATATTGATGAAATACTAAGACCGTTTGTTTTGGCTCTTCCGTCTTATATTAGAGACACTTCAGATCTGCTTCTTAAGCTGGAGGGCATACATCTTTTAGAGGGTTCCTTCTTGGCCTCTATCGACGTGGAGGCTCTGTACAGTAATATCCCACATAATCTGGGTCTGAAGGCGGTACAGAACTTCCTGAAGACAAGAGCAGTTCAGTGTGCGGCCCATAGCCAATTTGTGCTACACCTCCTACATTTTACACTTACAAAACATGATTTTGTTTTTGACAGGAAGTACTTCCACCAGCTCAGGGGCACCGCTATGGGGAGTCCCTGCGCCCCATCATATGTAAACCTGTTCCTGGGCTGGTGGGAGGAAACCATTGTCTTTACAGATGACATTAGATGGTGGCATCAACATGTGTGGGGGTCTGGTACAGATTTATTGATGACATTTGTCATATGGCAGGGCACACAACAGTCATTTATTGAGTTCATACAAGAGTTAAATGACAACACGATTGGTATGAAGTCCACTTATGAAATAAATCAGGAAGTCTTATCATTTTTGGATGTTCAGATCCAAAAAAAATAGTGATGGTTCACTGAAAACCCAGATCTTCCGAAAACCCACGAGTAGCGATAGTCTACTAAGATGGGAGAGCCATCACCCGAGAGCCTTAAAGCGTCGCATCCCTAAAGGCCAGTTCTTGAGACAAAGAAGGAACTGCTCAGATGTAAATACATTTATAAAACAATCGGGAGATATGAAGAGGCGGTATTGTGAAAAACGATACCCCAGAGGCATTATTGAGGCAGCATTTAACCATGCCCTCTCACAGGATAGGGGTACCTTATTACAATCTCAAACTAAGAGACATATGACTAATATGGAGACAACCAGGATAATTGGGACCTATGACTGTCAAAATGAAAGAGTCACCAAGATCCTGGCAAAACATTGGGACATTTTATCAGCTGATCCTGACTTGATCCATATGATTGGACCGAGATCTTTGGTAACATATAGAAAAGGTCGGTCCTTAAAAGACAATTTGGTACATAGCCATTTCAAAAGGCCTACCCCTGAGGGTACATGGCTAGATAGAAAAACGTGTGGTTTCTTCAGACGTGGTAATTGTGTAAATTGTAGATTTATGAAGCCGTGTAAATTTATTACTAGTTCATCTACGGGCAAAAGGTTTTTCCTTCGTGATTTTTCAAACTTTAAAACCACTGTCTTGGTCTATATGGCTACATGTAGTTGCCCTAAGGACTATGTCGGCAAAACAAAGAAGGAGTTTAGGAGGAGAGTGGGTGAACATGTGGGTGACATCAGGCATAGACGGGACACTCCCATAGCTAGACATATGAATGAGGTACATCAGGGAAATGTCTATGAAATCTCACTTAGTGTCATTGAAGTCTATACACCAAACCCGAGAGGTGGTAATTTTGATAGGTTACTATTGCAAAAGGAATGTGAATTGTATTGCACCGTTGGGGCTTAATGAAAACTTATCCTATGCATGCTTTTTGTAAATGAATAAGCTATGCCTGGTCACCTCCTCCTATTCACCCTCTATAGGCCGGTGTCTGGTGCTTTAGTTTATGATTAGTCCCTCCTGTCCTGGCGGTCTTTTCTCTGAGGGCCTGTGTTTTAATATTATTTCTATATATTGATTATTACATACTTGCCGTGCTGCTACTGCTGCCCCCATTTTTTTGTGAACAGGGAGCACAGTATTTACTGTGAATATCTTTAATAGTATCAATCATGCTTTATCTATAATTGATTTATTCTAACATCCACTTTCCCCTGTGTATATATATATATATATATATATATATATATATATAGTTAATATGAGCCTTTGTTTTTTGAGCTGTCTATAATGTTAGCAATGCTGCCTTGTTAAATGCCTATGAGAAATTATTTCATTTCAATAATATCATACTGTATATTATTTATGCCGTTTGGTATTTCACCATATTGCCAGTACGTTGAAATCTATGTGGGATATGCGCAGCGGCTGCTGCAATGGCTGTGACTGGGATGGGATACGCGCAGTAGTGGCTGTTGCTGGGTATTAGGCTGGGTGTTCTTGAGCATGCGCAGTATTGGCGGGGAAGGCCCTTCATACGTACATCGAGAGGGCTCCCCTCCGCTTGATATGCAGTAGTTATATGGCGCCAAGTGGAGCTTCGACATGCGCAGTTGAGTATAGTGAACATCACGTATTTCCTGTCATGCGCGGTGATCTGCGCCACAGCTGGAACGCACGCTGGCAGTAGTTCCGGCGCACCAAGGCACTAGAGGTCACTCTTAGTGTTATTAGACACTGTCTGCATCTAGCTGCATGTGCCTCACAAATATGGAGCTTGCCATGCGTGTAAGATAAATGGGATTGCTATATAGTGAGTGGTGTGCTCCGACTTCCATGTTTGATATGTATTGATAAGGAAGGCTCCACTCTGGAGACAAATTCTATGTCTGAAATGATCCTCCTCTAGCACTGGCAGTAAGGACCTCCTACCCGTGATTAGGGTTAATCTATATAGTTAGTGGATGGCTCCATGAAGCATCCACATATCATGGCCTCCTGATGATCCGTGATGGTGAAACGCGTTGAGGCGTGCTTGAACATCAGAGAATGATGAGTATCCCTCCTCACTTGTTGCTATGATTTATCTATATCTGTTGACATTAGCAGACAATTTGGTCTGAGCCTGAAATGGTATATCTATTGTATAGTGAAGGATATGGCTACTAATGTAAAACTTATCAGTGTATATAATTTCTGCCTATATAGCTACCCATAGGGCATCTAAGGGTCAACCGTTGTGGAGTGGGGGCGCCATATCCGCTGAACAGTATGAACAGTAGGGTGCCAACCCCCACAGTCAGGCAGGATCTATGAGGGCAGGGAGCAGCATGGTGAGGTTATTTATGTACACATGAGCACTTTTTGGCACTTTTGCACTTTTTGTCAGTGTCTCTCACCCTGTCACAATCTAGCTTTTGGCAAGTAATAGCCAATATCGGTTTTTTTCAACCCCTATCTCCTGTTTATCTATTTTCCTGTTGAGTAATTGATAGCCCAATTGAGACACCAGTCTAGGGCAACTATACGAGATTTGGGGGCAGCCGACTGTGAGCGGGGGCGCCAATCTCGTTTGTATATTAGGGTGCCAACCACAGCTGATAGGTAGTGCGATATAGGGTTTGTGACAGGGCTATATTTAGAGAGCACGGTTGTCTGTTGTGTTTCACTGTGGCTGTTTTTCATGGTTTTAAAGGTATTGATTAAAGTAATGTTTTATCTGAAATATCAATAAGGATTAAGGTCATTTGTCTTGTATTCTTGATTATCCTTGGCCTTTAGGTTGTCATTTATTTTTGATTTTTTCTTTAGTTTCCATTTCCTAAGATAAAGGCTGCACATTGATTGGTTGTGATGGCGACGTCCAACCCTCGAAGATCCCAATTTTGTAGATCCACCCCATTTGGGGCAGGAGTTGCGTTAACCTTCCCCCACACATTCTTTTTTAGAATTTTCCAAGATTGTAATTGTGTTTTGAGAAGCCGACTGGGGATTATGTGTACTGGATGGCTATCCATGGCCAGTCCTAGTTGGCTTCTTCTCGATCCGCTCCCCTAGACTGTTAGACCTCTTCCTATATACACAGGAAGAGACTTGTCAGTCTTGGGAAGCTGAGAGAACCCACCTAGGACCGGCCTCGGTGTAGTCATGAAAGATGACTAGGGCATACAAGTATGTTTTCTGTAAAACATGTCAGTGTTTACATGGCAGCCACACTTTGATTAATGCTGTTCGTGGGTCAGACAGACCGATTTCCGTTACCATCTTACGATTTCAGACCCCATTGACTTATATTGCTAGTCATTGGCGTTCAGTCGAGGTTTCATTCACTTTCAGTCACATTCTGCAGTATTGCTGCAGTCAAAAATAACCAAAACTTTGACAGAACCCAAGGAGCACAAAACGGTGAACACAACAACTGACATTTTACCATATCCCAACGGAGGGAAGCTACAGTTAAATAGTAACTAAAAGTCAGCCTGACTACTGCCACACACTGTAGAGGAATGTTCTGAATTACATCCAGATCACACAAACATTAAAATACAGAGATCAAGAATATGGGGTCTGGAACAAGGATATTGGGGTATTTCATCCATCCTGACAAACCTCCCAATGGAGCTGCTGTGGTTTCGGGGATATATAGTTCAAACCCAGAAAATAGGCAACTGAAATAGTAAATAACCACTGCTCTACAACATTAGGTAGAGATGGAATGAAGGCTCACCGCCTAATGCAAGTGAGACAGAGTGTAAACTGGTTCTGACGAGTGTGCAGTCTGACCCAAGGTTTCGCCCTATGAATGACTGCTTCTTCTGGGGCTGTAGTTATTGTTCTGGTGGTAGCTACATCTCTTCCTTGCCACATAATGCAACCAAATAATTTGCAAGCAAAATAAATTCCGCACATGTGAAAAATGAGAATAATGACAGATCCAACTATGCCTATTACATCAAACGGCATGGCTTGTAAACCATTTTTCATGTAATTAAACATGTGGCATGGCATAGTTGGAGTTATCACCATAACTCTGTCATTTGAAGGGCGATACCCTGGTTCAGGCTTCACCCTCGGCATCTGCCATGAGGTGAATTGCAATATTTACTATTCATTCAGTCTTGTAGATTGATATTATATTCCATTCTCATCGGCTTAGATACCTTGCCACTCTGATTTATCCACTTTATTTCATCTGAACTGTGACGTGTATCATGATACCACCTGCTCTGCTTCTGATTTTATATTAGACTGATTATTCCGACCCTGTTCACACTATTTCTCATTTGTGCTACATGGTAAGACTCATATTGTTTGTACCTAATAAAGTGCTGCGCACACAGTATTACAGATGGTAGCCTTAGGTACACCAACTCAGGATACAGTATCCAAAATGATAGGATTAGATGCATGTACAGATCAGAAGACTGTCACGTGTAAAGAGCTTAGACACACAGCCAGTGGCGTTACTTGAACCTCGTGAGCCCCAATGCAAAATCTCCAAAAGAGCAACAACTATTGTAGGTCTTTAATAGCAATAATCTTGTCATAAGAGTCAAAGGGGCCTTTTGGGACCCCTAGGCTCCAGGTCCGAGTGCGATTGCAACCCCTGCACCTATTACAGTTACACCCCTGGTTGCAGCTCAGCAGACAGTGTGATATTGACAACCTCAAGACCCTCATATACATTTGACTAGTCTGCCAAACCTATCCATATTGGTTTGATTGACCACCAATCTATTGTGTATGGAGGCCTACCAACTCTTCACTGGCAGATGGTGTCAGGGGAGATAAGGATCAGCACGTTGGATTTCCAGCCACCGATCCTTTAGTTCTCCGTGAGATAAGGTGCTGCCCGAGGAGTGCTAGGCTATGCCGAGCTTCCCTGTGTATGAGGGAGTCGGGGGAGATAGCCATGGACCAAACCATCATTCATCCGACAACTATCTAGTGTGTGGGGCTTTATATACATCGACTCAACCGACAGCATCAAACGTTATCAGCTTAGATAACTTATCTCAGCAGCCAGTATCACACATGATAGACTTAGATACATATGGGGCAATCTACCAAGACTGGAATTTTGAAAAAAAACGAAGAAAAAAACGAAACAAAGTCCAAAATGCAGTATAAATTACAATATTTATTAAAATATATATAATATAGTGTAACGGTGGGAAAAAATACCATAAAAAGCACAACACCAGGGACATATAAATGGCAGCACTAAAAATAAATTAAATATATAACCACAGTGTAAGGACAACATATATGTGCATACCTGTGTCAATAAGCCATAAAATATATAGCAAGCAGATTTACCAAATAAATATTATAAAGTGCATGTGCAAACTTAATTAGTTGGTGGCAAAAAGGAGACCGAATAGAGATGCTGATAATAAATATTGGTGCAAACTATTGGCGCTAAATCCGGCCGGTATATAGTATAATAGTCATAGTGACCAGTGAGCTATAAAGCACCCAGCAGGCAAGCAAACAAAAAAAAAAATGCCCAAAAAAACAAAATAAAAAATCGGAGTAGAGGTCAAAAAGAAGTCACCTGGTATTACCTGCTGAATGGGATGAACGTCCCTGGGATGTGCCGAACCCCTGGTCTTTTTGACCTCCACTCTGATTTTTTATTTTGTTTTTTGGGGCATTTTTTTTTTGTTTGCTTGCCCGCTGGGTGCTTTATAGCTCACAGGGTGCCAAAATGGACATGAGTAAGCCAAAATCCTTATGGGAAAGTATCTTGTGGACAGATGAGACCAAGGTTGAGATTTTTGTTAAAGCACATCATTCTACTGTTTACCAAAAATGGAATGAGGTCTACAAAGAAAAGAACACAGTACCTACAGTCAAATATGGTGGAAGTTCAAATAGGTTTTGGGGGCTGCTTTGTGGCCTGTGGCACTGTGTGCCTTGACAGTGTGCAGCGCATCATGAAACCTGAAGATTACCACAGGGTTCTGGATTGCAATATAGTGATCAGTGTAGGAAAGCTGGGTTTTGTATCCTACATCATGGGTCTTCCAGCAGGACAATGTGCGTCCTGTGGAGAGATCTTAAAATTGCTGCTGGGAGAAATGAGAGACGTGGAGCAGTTTGCAAAAGAAGAGTTTTCCAAAATTCTAGTTGAGAGGTGTAAGAAGCTCGTTGATGGTTACAGGAAGCGATTGCAGTTATTTATTCCAAAGGGTGTGCAACCAAATATTAAGTTGAGGGATCCAACACTTTCGCCCGGCCAATTTTTGGAGTTTTGTGTGAAATTATGTCCCATTTGGCTTTTTTTTCTCTGATTTTATGTTGTTCCAATACACACAAAGGAAATAAACGTGTGTATGACGAAACATTTGTAATGGCAATAATATTCTGGGAGAAATACTTCATTTTCTGGAACAATTTGAAGGATGCTAAAACTTTTGGCCATGACTGTCTGTATGTACTGTACATGCATTGCACGATGACATCACAATAGAACAATCGGTGACACGCTGATGATGTCACAATCAGCCCAGGTATAAACCTCCGAGCGACGGCCTGATTCCAGTCACTTTCTAGTGTGTGTTGCAGTCACGAGTTGTCTTGCAATATCTGTTATAGAAAGCGACAATTATTCTGAAAGCGATAATTATATCAGCGCCCTCCGGTGGACAGAGAGAGAAAGGTACGTCTGAACTTAGTCTAATGAGTTATGAGGGTCTTTCCCGGGGGGGAGACACGACCTGGGACAGATATAGATTTCCCTATAGAATTATCCCCAATAACAGTACAGACACATTCTTATAAATCACCATTAACCCTTTGTAGAGCAAGGTCAATATTTCCTCCTCGGCCTCATTTCTCCCGTCCCACAGTCAGGTGAAAGCTTGTTTTTTGTGAGACGAGTTGCTGTTTTTAAGAACAACTTCATTTTACCTTATATTATACTGAAAATGGAAAAAAATTACAACTGGGGTAAAATTGTGAAAAAAAAAGAAATGATGCAGCTGTTTTTGTGCTTCCATTTTACCTCATTCATTTGGGGGAAGATTGAACTAGAAAAATGATTCAGGGTCAGCGAGATTACAGCAATACTAAATATATTGTTTATTATTATTATTATTATTATGGCTACAAAATTTTCAAAACTTTGAAAAAAAAAAAAGTTTGTTTTTTTTTCACCATTTTCTGAGCCCCTGCAGTATATATTGAAATTGATGTTTTCATCGTGCTGTAGTACCACAGCATTCAGCATGCACTTCTAGAAAAGTATGGCACTACAAGTGTCAGCATGTTCTGTCATCAGAGTTTTCATCATTCTGTAGTACTACAACACTCAGCATGTACATCTGGACAAGTATAGAACTGGCGCGCTCCATCCTCGAGCTTTTCATTGTGCTGTGTTCTATATTGAAATTAATGTTCCTCTTTATGGATAGAAAGATAGATGATAGATAGGTAGATATGGGATTTGTAGTGCTTCACCACTGATACACAGCTATTATCCTATGTTAGCATGTTTCTCTCGCTATACTTGTGAAAGTGCATGTTTGTATACATATAGGTCAGCATGAGAGTATATGTGTATATATATATATATATATATATATATTAATGATTGTGTCCAGGGGTGAACACTGACAGCTCGGGGCCCCTGTTCTACAATGTATCTGGGCCCCCTTCCTTTTCTGATGAATAGTGTTACATGGCGCCCGCCCCTGTCCTTTACATGTCTGATTCTCTTGTAATCTTTGTTATTTTTGTGTTTTATTACATTCCGCCCTCTCTTGTTAGATAATGTAATGGAATGACGGGTGATGGAGCATGGGAAAGCGTCTGTCCTGATGGAGGAGCTGATGGACTGGTCTTCTGCTCAGATGCCGCCCCATCAGCAGTCATTTTATATCTAATAAGAGAGGACTATGTAATAGAGAGAAGGCACTGTGAATAATAATAATAAAGGAGGACACTATGTAATTAAAGGGGTGTTCCCATCTCCACGATCCTATCCCAATATGCGGCAGGTGTAGTAATAGCAAATTCCTCCAATTAGGAATGTAGAATACGATGACATCACAGTGGCTTAGAACCCCCAGTGACGCACTGATGATGTCACAATTGGCGGTCCCTGCGTCTACCTATGGGCGACGGCCTGAGCCCAGTCACTTTCTATTGTGTGTTGCAGTCACGAGTTGTGTCTTGCAAAATCTGTTATAGAAAGCGATAATTATTTATTGTTATCAGCGCCCTCCGGTGGAGAGAGAGAAAGGTGCGTCTGAACTTAGTATGCAAATTGCCTCTTCTGATAAAAAGAGGACTTAACTCTATAGCGCCACCTGTTGGAAGTAGCGATCCTACAAGTCACAATCAACCCTTTAACGAGTCGTGCAATATGACTTAGGATAAAAGCCAAATCACTATCTCAATTCGCAGACATGGTGTTTCGGGCTGTTGGCCCTCGTCAGTGCGAAGCATGAGAACTGATTTGGCTAGGTGAGAGGCTCTGGACTGGGGACCAAGGGTCTGAACTTAGTCTAATTAGCTATGGGGGTCTTTCCCAGGGGAAGACACGACCTGCAGATGATGGTAGAGGGACAGATATAGATTTCCCTATAGAATTATTGATTTTTACCTTATTTTTTAGTCCCCTTAGGGAACTTTAACTTATTATTCTTTACTTATTATACTATATACTGCATTACCACTGAATTTCCACACCACAGACTGAGATTAATGTAATATTTTTTATTTCTTGTGTGTTTTTCTCTAGTGTTTGCAGGGCTCTGTGAACATGGCGTCTCTCTGCAATTCCACCCAAAAAATGCCAATTCCATCTGTGGAAAAAGTCATTAACATTGAAGAGAAGGATGAGAACGGTGAAACGCAGGACCTGCACGAGCGGACTGGAGTTTCCGTCACCCGTTCCTTCTTCACAGTAGGCATTCTAACCTTCATGTATTTAGTCATCACCATGGCTACCTTCACTGTCGCAGGTAGGTAGGGGTACACGGGTTATGTCGGGGGGCTAGGAGTATAAGGCCCCTAACTGCAATGTAATGGACAGAAACCTTCATGGCTAACGAGACGGCTCGTTACTTGCTGTGACGTCTGTTCCTGCACTTCTCTCATTACAGTAATCACTTGTGTTCCTCTTTTTGCTCTGACAGGAGCGATGCCTTACCTGCAAGCCGCCTTTAAAATAGATGACAGTAAATCCGGCCTTATAAACCTAGGTAACATTCCAACATAAAATCTTATTCTAAAGTGAGGAGGACGGGAGAAGTGTTTAAGTGAAACCGCCTAAATAATCCTCAAATATAAGGCTAGGTTCATATTGCGTTAGGGCAATCGGTTAAGCGCATAGCGCTAGCGGATTGCGCTAACGCAATGTTTATTTTGTGTCCGCATTCGCCGTCCCCGCTAGCGCGGATCCCCGATCTGCGCTAGCGAGGGACGGACCTCGGACGTACCTCGGACGCTGCAAGCAGCGTCCGAGGTCCGTCACAACAGAACGGCACATCGCTAGCGTGTGCCGAGAATGGCATGCGCTACAGGCACAAAACACATTGCTGTCAATGGGTGCGCTAACGGACCCGTTGCACGGCATCAATTGCGACATTTTCACCATGCAACGCAGTCCGTTAGCGTTAACCCATTAACGCAATGTGAACCTAGCCTAACAGAATGCAATAATATAGAAATGTTTTATTGACCTCTTGTTTTTTCCTTCCCATTTTAGTATTCACAGTCAGCAATGCTTTGTGTGGACTAATCTATGGATACCTGGGAGACCGCTGGAGCAGGAAACACATTGTGTGTGCAGGAATGACCATCTGGTCAGCCACAATTATCGGCCTGTCCTTCGTTCCCAATGAGGTAAACTGAACATAAAGAGATCCTGTCAGCCCCCCATGCCCTCCACCCAGCAGCACTCACTTATCTAGGAGTAAATCCCCTGCCTACCAGCCCTGTAGACCGTGAACATAAAGAGATCCTGTCAGCCCCCCATGCCCTCCACCCAGGAGCACTCACTTATCTAGGAGTAAATCCCCTGCCTACCAGCCCTGTAGAACGTGAACATAAAGAGATCCTGTCAGCCCCTCATGTCCTCCACCCAGCAGCACTCACTTATCTAGGAGTAAATCCCCTGCCTACCAGCCCTGTAGAACATGAACATAAAGAGATCCTGTCAGCCCCCCATGCCCTCCACCCAGCAGTGCTCACTTATCTAGGAGTAAATCCCCTGCCTACCAGCCCTGTAGAATGTGAACATAAAGAGATCCTGTCAGCCCCCCATGTCCTCCACCCAGGAGTACTCACTTATCTAGGAGTAAATCCCCTGCCTACCAGCCCTGTAGAATGTGAACATAAAGAGATCCTGTCAGCCCCCCATGCCCTCCACCCAGGAGCACTCACTTATCTAGGAGTAAATCCCCTGCCTACCAGCCCTGTAGAATGTGAACATAAAGAGATCCTGTCAGCCCCCCATGTCCTCCACCCAGCAGCACTCACTTATCTAGGAGTAAATCCCCTGCCTACCAGCCCTGTAGAACGTGAACATAAAGAGATCCTGTCAGCCCCCCATGTCCTCCACCCAGCAGCACTCACTTATCTAGGAGTAAATCCCCTGCCTACCAGCCCTGTAGACCGTGAACATAAAGAGATCCTGTCAGCCCCCCATGCCCTCCACCCAGCAGCACTCACTTATCTAGGAGTAAATCCCCTGCCTACCAGCCCTGTAGAACGTGAACATAAAGAGATCCTGTCAGCCCCCCATGTCTTCCACCCAGGAGCACTCACTTATCTAGGAGTAAATCCCCTGCCTACCAGCCCTGTAGAATGTGAACATAAAGAGATCCTGTCAGCCCCCCATGTCCTCCACCCAGCAGCACTCACTTATCTAGGAGTAAATCCCCTGCCTACCAGCCCTGTAGACCGTCAACATAAAGAGATCCTGTCAGCCCCCCATGCCCTCCACCCAGCAGTGCTCACTTATCTAGGAGTAAATCCCCTGCCTACCAGCCCTGTAGAATGTGAACATAAAGAGATCCTGTCAGCCCCCCATGTCCTCCACCCAGCAGCACTCACTTATCTAGGAGTAAATCCCCTGCCTACCAGCCCTGTAGAACGTGAACAGAAAGAGATCCAGTCAGCCCCCCATGTCCTCCACCCAGCAGCACTCACTTATCTAGGAGTAAATCCCCTGCCTACCAGTCCTGTAGAACATGAACATAAAAAGATCCTGTCAGCCCCCCATGTCCTCCACCCAGCAGCACTCACTTATCTAGGAGTAAATCCCCTGCCTACCAGCCCTGTAGAATGTGAACATAAAGATCCTGTCAGCCCCCCATGCCCTCCACCCAGCAGCACTCACTTATCTAGGAGTAAATCCCCTGCCTACCAGCCCTGTAGAACGTGAACATAAAGAGATCCTGTCGGCCCCCCATGCCCTCCACCCAGCAGCACTGACTTATCTAGGAGTAAATCCCCTGCCTACCAGCCCTGTAGAACGTGAACATAAAGAGATCCTGTCGGCCCCCCATGCCCTCCACCCAGCAGCACTGACTTATCTAGGAGTAAATCCCCTGCCTACCAGCCCTGTAGAACGTGAACATAAAGAGATCCTGTCAGCCCCCCATGCCCTCCACCCAGCAGTGCTCACTTATCTAGGAGTAAATCCTCTGCCTACCAGCCCTGTAGAACATGAACATAAAGAGATCCTGTCAGCCCCCCATGCCCTCCACCCAGGAGCACTCACTTATCTAGGAGTAAATCCCCTGCCTACCAGCCCTGTAGAACATGAACATAAAGAGATCCCGTCAGCCCCCCATGCCCTCCACCCAGCAGCACTCACTTATCTAGGAGTAAATCCCCTGCCTACCAGCCCTGTAGAATGTGAACATAAAGAGATCCTGTCAGCCCCCCATGCCCTCCACCCAGCAGCACTGACTTATCTAGGAGTAAATCCCCTGCCTACCAGCCCTGTAGAACGTGAACATAAAGAGATCCCGTCAGCCCCCCATGCCCTCCACCCAGCAGCACTCACTTATCTAGGAGTAAATCCCCTGCCTACCAGCCCTGTAGAATGTGAACATAAAGAGATCCTGTCAGCCCCCCATGTCCTCCACCCAGCAGCACTCACTTATCTAGGAGTAAATCCCCTGCCTACCAGCCCTGTAGAACGTGAACATAAAGAGATCCTGTCAGCCCCTCATGCCCTCCACCCAGCAGCACTCACTTATCTAGGAGTAAATCCCCTGCCTACCAGCCCTGTAGAATGTGAACATAAAGAGATCCTGTCAGCCCCCCATGCCCTCCACCCAGCAGTGCTCACTTATCTAGGAGTAAATCCCCTGCCTACCAGCCCTGTAGAACGTGAACATAAAGAGATCCCGTCAGCCCCCCATGCCCTCCACCCAGCAGCACTGACTTATCTAGGAGTAAATCCCCTGCCTACCAGCCCTGTAGAACGTGAACATAAAGAGATCCCGTCAGCCCCCCATGCCCTCCACCCAGCAGCACTCACTTATCTAGGAGTAAATCCCCTGCCTACCAGCCCTGTAGAATGTGAACATAAAGAGATCCTGTCAGCCCCCCATGCCCTCCACCCAGCAGTGCTCACTTATCTAGGAGTAAATCCTCTGCCTACCAGCCCTGTAGAACATGAACATAAAGAGATCCTGTCAGCCCCCCATGCCCTCCACCCAGCAGCACTCACTTATCTAGGAGTAAATCCACTGCCTACCAGCCCTGTAGAACGTGAACATAAAGAGATCCTGTCAGCCCCCCATGCCCTCCACCCAGCAGCACTCACTTATCTAGGAGTAAATCCTCTGCCTACCAGCCCTGTAGAACATGAACATAAAGAGATCCTGTCAGCCCCCCATGCCCTCCACCCAGCAGCACTCACTTATCTAGGAGTAAATCTCCTGCCTACCAGCCCTGTAGAACGTGAACATAAAGATCCTGTCAGCCCCCCATGTCCTCCACCCAGCAGCACTCACTTATCTAGGAGTAAATCCCCTGCCTACCAGCCCTGTAGAACGTGAACATAAAGAGATCCTGTCAGCCCCCCATGTCCTCCACCTAGCAGCACTCACTTATCTAGGAGTAAATCCCCTGCCTACCAGCCCTGTAGAACATGAACATAAAGAGATCCTGTCAGCCCCCCATGCCCTCCACCCAGCAGCACTCACTTATCTAGGAGTAAATCCCCTGCCTACCAGCCCTGTAGAACGTGAACATAAAGAGATCCTGTCAGCCCCCCATGCCCTCCACCCAGCAGCACTCACTTATCTAGGAGTAAATCCCCTGCCTACCAGCCCTGTAGAACGTGAACATAAAGAGATCCTGTCAGCCCCCCATGCCCTCCACCCAGCAGCACTCACTTATCTAGGAGTAAATCCCCTGCCTACCAGCCCTGTAGAACGTGAACATAAAGAGATCCTGTCAGCCCCCATGCCCTCCACCCAGCAGCACTCACTTATCTAGGAGTAAATCCCCTGACTACCAGTCCTGTAGAACGTGAACATAAAGAGATCCTGTCAGTCCCCCATGCCCTCCACCTAGCAGCACTCACTTATCTAGGAGTAAATCCCCTGCCTACCAGCCCTGTAGAACGTGAACATAAAGAGATCCTGTCAGCCCCCCATGCCCTCCACCCAGCAGCACTCACTTATCTAGGAGTAAATCCCCTGCCTACCAGCCCTGTAGAACGTGAACATAAAGAGATCCTGTCAGCCCCCCATGCCCTCCACCCAGCAGCACTCACTTATCTAGGAGTAAATCCCCTGCCTACCAGCCCTGTAGAACGTGAACATAAAGAGATCCTGTCAGCCCCCCATGTCTTCCACCCAGGAGCACTCACTTATCTAGGAGTAAATCCCCTGCCTACCAGCCCTGTAGAATGTGAACATAAAGAGATCCTGTCAGCCCCCCATGTCCTCCACCCAGCAGCACTCACTTATCTAGGAGTAAATCCCCTGCCTACCAGCCCTGTAGACCGTCAACATAAAGAGATCCTGTCAGCCCCCCATGCCCTCCACCCAGCAGTGCTCACTTATCTAGGAGTAAATCCCCTGCCTACCAGCCCTGTAGAACGTGAACATAAAGAGAACCTGTCAGCCCCCCATGTCCTCCACCCAGCAGCACTCACTTATCTAGGAGTAAATCCCCTGCCTACCAGCCCTGTAGAACGTGAACAGAAAGAGATCCAGTCAGCCCCCCATGTCCTCCACCCAGCAGCACTCACTTATCTAGGAGTAAATCCCCTGCCTACCAGTCCTGTAGAACGTGAACATAAAAAGATCCTGTCAGCCCCCCATGTCCTCCACCCAGCAGTGCTCACTTATCTAGGAGTAAATCCCCTGCCTACCAGCCCTGTAGAATGTGAACATAAAGATCCTGTCAGCCCCCCATGCCCTCCACCCAGCAGCACTCACTTATCTAGGAGTAAATCCCCTGCCTACCAGCCCTGTAGAACGTGAACATAAAGAGATCCTGTCAGCCCCCCATGCCCTCCACCCAGCAGCACTGACTTATCTAGGAGTAAATCCCCTGCCTACCAGCCCTGTAGAACGTGAACATAAAGAGATCCTGTCGGCCCCCCATGCCCTCCACCCAGCAGCACTGACTTATCTAGGAGTAAATCCCCTGCCTACCAGCCCTGTAGAACGTGAACATAAAGAGATCCTGTCAGCCCCCCATGCCCTCCACCCAGCAGTGCTCACTTATCTAGGAGTAAATCCTCTGCCTACCAGCCCTGTAGAATGTGAACATAAAGAGATCCTGTCAGCCCCCCATGCCCTCCACCCAGCAGCACTGACTTATCTAGGAGTAAATCCCCTGCCTACCAGCCCTGTAGAACGTGAACATAAAGAGATCCCGTCAGCCCCCCATGCCCTCCACCCAGCAGCACTCACTTATCTAGGAGTAAATCCCCTGCCTACCAGCCCTGTAGAATGTGAACATAAAGAGATCCTGTCAGCCCCCCATGTCCTCCACCCAGCAGCACTCACTTATCTAGGAGTAAATCCCCTGCCTACCAGCCCTGTAGAACGTGAACATAAAGAGATCCTGTCAGCCCCTCATGCCCTCCACCCAGCAGCACTCACTTATCTAGGAGTAAATCCCCTGCCTACCAGCCCTGTAGAATGTGAACATAAAGAGATCCTGTCAGCCCCCCATGCCCTCCACCCAGCAGTGCTCACTTATCTAGGAGTAAATCCCCTGCCTACCAGCCCTGTAGAACGTGAACATAAAGAGATCCCGTCAGCCCCCCATGCCCTCCACCCAGCAGCACTGACTTATCTAGGAGTAAATCCCCTGCCTACCAGCCCTGTAGAACGTGAACATAAAGAGATCCCGTCAGCCCCCCATGCCCTCCACCCAGCAGCACTCACTTATCTAGGAGTAAATCCCCTGCCTACCAGCCCTGTAGAATGTGAACATAAAGAGATCCTGTCAGCTCCCCATGCCCTCCACCCAGCAGTGCTCACTTATCTAGGAGTAAATCCTCTGCCTACCAGCCCTGTAGAACATGAACATAAAGAGATCCTGTCAGCCCCCCATGCCCTCCACCCAGCAGCACTCACTTATCTAGGAGTAAATCTCCTGCCTACCAGCCCTGTAGAACATGAACATAAAGAGATCCTGTCAGCCCCCCATGCCCTCCACCCAGCAGCACTCACTTATCTAGGAGTAAATCCACTGCCTACCAGCCCTGTAGAACGTGAACATAAAGAGATCCTGTCAGCCCCCCATGCCCTCCACCCAGCAGCACTCACTTATCTAGGAGTAAATCCTCTGCCTACCAGCCCTGTAGAACATGAACATAAAGAGATCCTGTCAGCCCCCCATGCCCTCCACCCAGCAGCACTCACTTATCTAGGAGTAAATCTCCTGCCTACCAGCCCTGTAGAACGTGAACATAAAGATCCTGTCAGCCCCCCATGTCCTCCACCCAGCAGCACTCACTTATCTAGGAGTAAATCCCCTGCCTACCAGCCCTGTAGAACGTGAACATAAAGAGATCCTGTCAGCCCCCCATGTCCTCCACCTAGCAGCACTCACTTATCTAGGAGTAAATCCCCTGCCTACCAGCCCTGTAGAACATGAACATAAAGAGATCCTGTCAGCCCCCCATGTCCTCCACCCAGCAGCACTCACTTATGTAGGAGTAAATCCCCTGCCTACCAGCCCTGTAGAACGTGAACATAAAGAGATCCTGTCAGCCCCCCATGCCCTCCACCCAGCAGCACTCACTTATCTAGGAGTAAATCCCCTGCCTACCAGCCCTGTAGAACGTGAACATAAAGAGATCCTGTCAGCCCTCCATGCCCTCCACCCAGCAGCACTCACTTATCTAGGAGTAAATCCCCTGCCTACCAGCCCTGTAGAACGTGAACATAAAGAGATCCTGTCAGCCCCCCATGCCCTCCACCCAGCAGCACTCACTTATCTAGGAGTAAATCCCCTGCCTACCAGCCCTGTAGAACGTGAACATAAAGAGATCCTGTCAGCCCCCATGCCCTCCACCCAGCAGCACTCACTTATCTAGGAGTAAATCCCCTGACTACCAGTCCTGTAGAACGTGAACATAAAGAGATCCTGTCAGTCCCCCATGCCCTCCACCCAGCAGCACTCACTTATCTAGGAGTAAATCCCCTGCCTACCAGCCCTGTAGACCGTGAACATAAAGATCCTGTCGGCCCCCCATGCCCTCCACCCAGCAGCACTCACTTATCTAGGAGTAAATCCCCTGACTACCAGTCCTGTAGAACGTGAACATAAAGAGAACCTGTCAGCCCCCCATGTCCTCCACCTAGCAGCACTCACTTATCTAGGAGTAAATCCCCTGCCTACCAGTCCTGTAGAACGTGAACATAAAGAGATCCTGTCAGCCCCCCATGCCCTCCACCCAGCAGCACTCACTTATCTAGGAGTAAATCCCCTGCCTACCAGCCCTGTAGAACGTGAACATAAAGAGATCCTGTCAGCCCCCCATGCCCTCCACCCAGCAGCACTCACTTATCTAGGAGTAAATCCCCTGCCTACCAGCCCTGTAGAACGTGAACATAAAGAGATCCTGTCAGCCCCCCATGCCCTCCACCCAGCAGCACTCACTTATCTAGGAGTAAATCCCCTGCCTACCAGCCCTGTAGAACGTGAATATAAAGATCCTGTCAGCCCCCCATGCCCTCCACCCAGCAGCACTCACTTATCTAGGAGTAAATCCCCTGCCTACCAGCCCTGTAGAACGTGAACATAAAGAGATCCTGTCAGCCCCCCATGCCCTCCACCCAGCAGCACTCACTTATCTAGGAGTAAATCCCCTGCCTACCAGCCCTGTAGAACGTGAACATAAAGAGAACCTGTCAGCCCCCCATGTCCTCCACCCAGCAGCACTCACTTATCTAGGAGTAAATCCCCTGCCTACCAGCCCTGTAGAACGTGAACATAAAGATCCTGTCAGCCCCCCATGTCCTCCACCCAGCAGTGCTCACTTATCTAGGAGTAAATCCCCTGCCTACCAGTCCTGTAGAACGTGAACATAAAGATCCTGTCAGCCCCCCATGCCCTCCACCCAGGAGCACTCACTTATCTAGGAGTAAATCCCCTGCCTACCAGCCCTGTAGAACGTGAACATAAAGAGATCCTGTCAGCCCCCATGTCCTCCACCCAGCAGTGCTCACTTATCTAGGAGTAAATCCCCTGCCTACCAGCCCTGTAGAACATGAACATAAAGAGATCCTGTCAGCCCCCCATGCCCTCCACCCAGCAGCACTCACTTATCTAGGAGTAAATCCCCTGCCTACCAGCCCTGTAGAATGTGAACATAAAGAGATCCTGTCAGCCCCCCATGTCCTCCACCCAGGAGCACTCACTTATCTAGGAGTAAATCTCCTGCCTACCAGCCCTGTAGAACATGAACATAAAGAGATCCTGTCAGCCCCCCATGTCCTCCACCCAGGAGCACTCACTTATCTAGGAGTAAATCCCCTGCCTACCAGCCCTGTAGAATGTGAACATAAAGATCCTGTCAGCCCCCCATGTCCTCCACCCAGCAGCACTCACTTATCTAGGAGTAAATCTCCTGCCTACCAGCCCTGTAGAATGTGAACATAAAGATCCTGTCAGCCCCCCATGTCCTCCACCCAGCAGCACTCACTTATCTAGGAGTAAATCTCCTGCCTACCAGCCCTGTAGAACGTGAACATAAAGAGATCCTGTCAGCCCCCCATGCCCTCCACCCAGCAGTGCTCACTTATCTAGGAGTAAATCCCCTGCCTACCAGCCCTGTAGAACGTGAACATAAAGAGATCCTGTCAGCCCCCCATGCCCTCCACCCAGCAGCACTCACTTATCTAGGAGTAAATCCCCTGCCTACCAGCCCTGTAGAACGTGAACATAAAGAGATCCTGTCAGCCCCCCATGCCCTCCACCCAGCAGTGCTCACTTATCTAGGAGTAAATCCCCTGCCTACCAGCCCTGTAGAACGTGAACATAAAGAGATCCTGTCAGCCCCCCATGCCCTCCACCCAGCAGTGCTCACTTATCTAGGAGTAAATCCCCTGCCTACCAGCCCTGTAGAACGTGAACATAAAGAGATCCTGTCAGCCCCCCATGCCCTCCACCCAGCAGCACTCACTTATCTAGGAGTAAATCCCCTGCCTACCAGTCCTGTAGAACGTGAACATAAAGATCCTGTCAGCCCCCCATGCCCTCCACCCAGCAGCACTCACTTATCTAGGAGTAAATCCCCTGCCTACCAGCCCTGTAGAACGTGAACATAAAGAGATCCCGTCAGCCCCCATGTCCTCCACCCAGCAGTGCTCACTTATCTAGGAGTAAATCCCCTGCCTACCAGTCCTGTAGACCGTGAACATAAAGAGATCCTGTCAGCCCCCCATGCCCTCCACCCAGCAGCACTCACTTATCTAGGAGTAAATCCCCTGCCTACCAGCCCTGTAGAACGTGAACATAAAGAGATCCTGTCAGCCCTCCATGCCCTCCACCCAGCAGCACTCACTTATCTAGGAGTAAATCCCCTGCCTACCAGCCCTGTAGAACGTGAACATAAAGATCCTGTCAGCCCCCCATGTCCTCCACCCAGCAGCACTCACTTATCTAGGAGTAAATCCCCTGCCTACCAGCCCTGTAGAACGTGAACATAAAGAGATCCTGTCAGCCCTCCATGCCCTCCACCCAGCAGCACTCACTTATCTAGGAGTAAATCCCCTGCCTACCAGCCCTGTAGAACGTGAACATAAAGATCCTGTCAGCCCCCCATGTCCTCCACCCAGCAGCACTCACTTATCTAGGAGTAAATCTCCTGCCTACCAGCCCTGTAGAATGTGAACATAAAGAGATCCTGTCAGCCCCCCATGCCCTCCACCCAGCAGCACTCACTTATCTAGGAGTAAATCCTCTGCCTACCAGCCCTGTAGAACGTGAACATAAAGAGATCCTGTCAGCCCCCCATGTCCTCCACCTCCCTTGTCTGTATCTACCATAGATCAGTATTTTCCATTAGTATTTGCGAGTCACAAGCAGGAGCGGCTCAAAAATTAGGGAAAGTTACAAATCTCTCTATTATGGTATTTCTTTAGGTGTCTAAGAAAACTTTCTGAAATAAGCACTGAATATTTTTTTATGTTTTCACAGAATTTTACAGCTTTTCTGGTGATCAATGGACTGGTGGGAGCAGTAGAGGCGAGCTTTAAAATAATTGCCCCCTCAATCATTGCCGACATGTATGTGGGAGACCGGCGCAGCCGCGCGCTCTCCTGTTATTACGGAATAGCATTTATTGGCTGGTGAGTGTGGACCTATTTATTGGTTAGAGTCATTCTGACAATTTGCCGATTTGTTGTGGACTTTTTTCGGCCCAGATTGCGCTCCGCAGATGCATGTACAAGACATATGGATGGCGTCTTACAAAACCCTCCGCAAGTAATGAGGAATCATTAATCAGGAAGGAGGAGCCTGAGAAAGACACTCACACATTTATATGTTTATTAGATGGCGGCCCGATTCTAACGCATCGGGTATTCTAGAATATGTGGACTGACAGAACTTGTTCAGTAAATGTGACTGAACTACGTGGCACTGTGACTGACAGAACTTGTCAAGTAAACGTGACTGAACTACATCACACTGTGACTACGCCTGTTGCTGATTGGTCGCAGGGGCGGCTGGCGCGACCAGTCAGCGACGCGGGATTTCCATTACAGACAAACAGACAGAATTAGACGATTATATAGTAGACTAGATGGTGGCCCGATTCTAACGCATCGGGTATTCTAGCATATGTATGTATGTATGTATGTATGTATATAGCAGCCACATAGTATATAGCACAGGCCACGTAGTATATAGGAGCCATGTAGTATATAGCAGACACGCAGTTTATAACACAGCCACGCAGTCTATAACACAGCCCATGTAGTATATAGCACAGCCACGCAGTCTATAACACAGCCCACGTAGTCTATAACACAGCCCACGTAATATATAGCACAGCCCACGTAGTATATAACACTGGCCATGTAATATATAGCAACCACGCAGTATATAACACAGCCCACGTAATATATAGCACAGCCCACGTAATATATAGCACAGCCCATGTAGTATATAACACTGGCCATGTAATATATAGCAGCCACGCAGTATATAACACAGCCCACGTAGTATGTAGCAGTGTGGGCACCATATCCCTGTTAAAAAAATAAGTAAAATAAAAAATAGTTATATACTCCCCCGCCGGTGTCCAGCAAAGCTGTCCCGATGTGCGCGCTGCTGCTGCCAGCTTCCGTTCCCAGCGAAACATTGCAAAATTACACAGATGACTTAGCGGTCTCGCAAGACCGCTAAGTCTTCTGGGTAATTTCGCAATGCATCTCTGGGAACGGAAGTTGGCAGCAGCCGCGACAGCATCGGCGGACGACGGAAGGTGAGAATAGCAGGTTTTTTGTTTTTTTATTATTTTTAAGATTAGATCTTTTTACTATTGATGCTGCATAGGCAGCATCAATAGTAAAAAGTTGGTCACACAGGGTTAATAGTCGTTAACGGAGTGTGTTACCCACGGCATAATGCGGTCCGTTAACGTTGCCATTAACCCTGTGTGAGCGCTGACTGAAGGGGAGTATGGAGCGGGCGCCGGGCACTGACTGGACGGAAGTAGGGAGGGACTAATTCTCGACCAGGCCGTGCCTGCCGCTGATTTGTCGTGGCGATAGGCCGCGACCAATCAGCGACGTGGGATTTCCGTTACAGACAGACAGAAAGACAGACAGACAGAAGTACCCCTTAGATGATTATATAGTAGATATGTGTGCAGAAATGATGACAACTTTGTTTTTGTTTATTACAGTGGCCTTGGTTACATCGCTGGCTCTAAAGTGACAAGTGCGGCCTCTGGCGACTGGCGTTGGGCCTTTCGGGTAAGTAATAGGTCTGAGGGATCTTAATTATAACTCCTATATGGTTTTAAAGGGATTCTGCCAGTAGGTATTTATCATTTAATCTGAGGGATCCTGTAGGCAGAGATGTATCTAGGGTTTCTGGCACCCGGGGCAAGAATTCATTTTGTCCCCCAAGGACATACGTGATTTGTACACTTAGTCGTGTACCGACAAGCTCCTCTCCCTAATGCTCTCAATATTCAGTGATAAACTGAGAGAAGCAGGAAGAGAAGCTCGTTGTCACAGGACCATAAGCATGAAAGTCGCATCCCATTATTGACCTCTACCCCACACCATCATTGCTCTCTTCACAATCTCCATCTTTGCCTTTCTCCACCACCCCATATAATTGCCCATTCCACAACCTTCATCATTTCCTCCCCCCACCCCCATCATTGCCCATTCCACCACATCCATCATTTCCTCCTCCCCCACCATCCCCATTATTGCCATCTCCCTGTCAGCCCCATCATTGCCATCTCCTCCCCCTACACACACAGAACCATTTACCTCTCTGCACATTCACCTGCAGCGCTATCCATGCACACACACACAAACACACAACCTCTCACCTCTCCACACGCTCTGCCGCAGCATCTCCATCGCCTTCCTCTGACACAGCCGGCCACTGAATAATGACGTCATCCAGCGGCGCTGCCTGTGTGAGAGGAAAAACGGGGCGGGCAGGAAGACAGATCACTGCAGCTCCACTGCTATTCTCTCTTGTAGGCAGCGGAGCTGTAGGGATTTCCCCCTGCCCACCGCAGCCACCCTGCAGGGGCCCCCTCCGCCTCCGCTGCAGCCGCAAAGGAAACACTGCAGACCGCCGCATTAGGCGGCCCGACTGCACCCCCCTGCCGGCTGTGCACGGGCACATTCCCCGGCTGCCCCCTCCCCTAGATACACCACTGCCTGTAGGGGCAGAGAAC
This sequence comes from Ranitomeya imitator, assembly GCF_032444005.1. NCBI lineage: Eukaryota > Metazoa > Chordata > Amphibia > Anura > Dendrobatidae > Ranitomeya > Ranitomeya imitator. Next base: position 31,895,297 of record NC_091290.1, read on the forward strand.
CTGATTCCTGCGATGTGTCACCTATTGCTCTTTGTAGTTGTTTAGGAAAAAAAACACTATTTTATCATTAGGAAATTATGAGGAGGGGGCTAGATGTCTCATGCCACATAGTCCTCCTTCTCTGTGTAACCCCACCACCACCACTGATTGGTAGCTTTCTGACATCTTTTTTCTGATGACACCTCTGTATATGGGTAATATGTGATGTCTCCTTCTTCATCTCCACAGATCTCTCCTGCTCTGGGCATGATAGGAGTCCTGCTCATGTTTGTGTTTGTAAAAGAACCGGCCAGAGGAGCAACAGAAGAAAATAACAGCAAACCGCCGAGCTCCAAAACATGGATTTCAGATGTGAAACAACTCCTGAAAAAGTAGGTGTTTTCTGTGCACTGATTGATGTCACTGATCCACCCCGTGACTTCTGCGTTATTTACATGTTTTTTCCCTTTTCACTATCTGCAGCCGAAGTTTTATGTTCTCCAAATTTGGGATGATGACTGTAAAGTTTGCGGCCGGAGCCATCGGCTTCCACGCTCTCACTTTCCTGAAGCGTGCCCGGGACGTCATTCAGCCATGTCAGACCGAAGTCTGCGACTCTCAGGACAGGTACAAGTTTATCAAACTTTGATTTGACAATCACTGGTGGAAATTTAATATTCCCCCTACCCCAGTTTTATATTTTAAAAAATATTTATATTTCAAATGATTATTATATCAAATTATTTATATATCATTAATTCAAGCTCCTTGACTAATCTTGTTACTACTTTTCTTTGCAGTCTGATTTTTGGTGGAGTTATGGTCACCGCTGGCATCTGTGGAGTTGTCTCAGGAGTGGAGATAGCCAAAAGATACAGCAAGTACAACCCTCGTGCCGACCCAATAGTGTGTGCGTCTGGCATGTTCTGCTCCGCCATTTTCCTGTACTTCGCTATATTTATGGGAAACATCAGTCTGGTGGCCACTTATGTAAGTACCTGATGTGTAGATTGCTTTCATTCCCTTAGGCTAGGGTCACATTGCGTTAGGGCAGTCCGTTTAGCGCATAGCGCTACGGACTGTGCTGACGCAATGTCCCAAAAGGGATCGCGTTTGCCGATCCCGCAAGCGCAGATGCCCGATCTGCGCTAGCGAGGAACGGACTGCGAACGCTGCAAGCAGCAAGCAGCGTTCGCGGTCCGTCACTCAAATGACGGCACATCGCTAGCGCACGCCCAATGTGGGTGTGCGCTGGCGATGCGTTCGCCATTATAAACAATGGCTGCATTAACGGACTACGTTAAACCGCGTTATGCGTTATAACGTAATGTGAACCTAGCCTAACTGGGTCTCGGACATAGGACGGATGTAATGAGCAGTAGAAATCATAGAGTATGGCGGGGGCACTCAATGAATGTATGGAAGCTGGGGTGGATGAATGGATTAAAAAGACAAAACCTATAGAGGATAGGAAAGTGTGTAAGAAACAAACGTCTATATATGTATTGTTCTTTATCTCTGCAGGTGTTTTTATTCCTCGGAATCTTATGTCTGACACTGAACTGCTCCGTTTCGGCTGATATTCGCCTGGTGAGTGGAGAAAAGCGCTAAACTTAGCGCAGCTAAAATTATGTATATGCAGTCAGCCTGTATGCTCTGTTTCACCCATCAATGCCCCTTAACCCTTTAGTGACAGGGCCAAATGCCCCTTAATCCTGGCTGTATCCAAGCGTTGCTTGGATAATTCCCAACTAAACTCCAAAATAGACTTAGCGCAAGAAGATTAAAAACTTCTCTGATGAAATCTCAGTCCACAACGCGTTTCTGGGCTTCTTTTCCAATCCTGGCTGACTGTGCTCTTTCCTTCTGTTTCATGTATGTTCACTTTGCCAATGTTCTCTTAACTTGCCGCATCCAGTGACTTCCTTCTGCTCAATCAGAATATTCTCTTGTTTCAGAATGTGGTACCTCCTGCAAGCCGATCAACAGCAGAGGCCATATTTATGATAGGGTCCGACCTCCTGGGGACTGCCGGAAGCGCCTATATCATCGGGCTGGTAAGTAACTGTTACATATTTTCACATCACTTTAAGGCTACATTCACACATCTTTTTCCATTTGTACATCCTAGAAACATAGAATGTTAAAGTTGGAAGGGACCTCCAGGGTCATCATGTCCAACCCCCTGCTCAATGCAGGAGTCACTAAACCATCTCAGACAGAGGTCTGTCCAGCCTCTGTTTGAAGACTTCGATTGAAGGAGAACTCACCACCTCTCGTGGCCGCCTGTTCCACTCATTGATTACCCTCATTGTCAAAACCTTTTTTCTAATATCTAATCTGTATCTTCTCCCTTTCAGTTTCCCTCCATTGTTTCTCGTGTTTCCATGTGCAAATGAGAATAAGGATGATCCCTCTACACTGTAACATCTCAACACACAGACATGTACAGGGGATGTGACTGTAGCCGTATCATGAGGTCTGATTGGTACAGTACTGTTATGATTAGGTAATTCAGAACCACAATGGACCTTGAAGTTCAGAGCTCACAAAGTGACCTGACAATAACCAAAAGACATAGGACGAGCTCTGAGACGTGGGAACTCTGCTGACCGCAATCCCTAATCCTATCCAACCACACTAGAGGTAGCCGTGGATTGCGCCTAACGCTCCCTATGCAACTCGGCACAGCCTGAGAAACTAGCTAGGCCTAAGATAGAAAAATAAGCCTACCTTGCCTCAGAGAAATACCCCAAAGGAAAAGGCAGCCCCCCACATATAATGACTGTGAGTAGAGATGAAAATACAAACGCAGAGATGAAATAGATTTAGCAAAGTGAGGCCCAACTTACTCAACAGACCGAAGATAGGAAAGATAACTTTGCGGTCAACACAAAACCCTACAAACAACCACGCAGAGGGGGCAAAAAGACCCTCCGCACCGACTAACGGTACGGAGGTGCTCCCTCTGCGTCCCAGAGCTTCCAGCAAGCCAGAAAAACTAATTAAGCAAACTGGACAGAAAAAATAGCAAACAAAAATAACACAAGCAAAACTTAGCTTATGCAGAGCAGACAGGCCACAGGAACGATCCAGGAGGAAGCAAGACCAATACTAGAACATTGACTGGAGGCCAGGAGCAAAGCACTAGGTGGAGTTAAATAGAGCAGCACCTAACGACTTCACCACATCACCTGAGGAAGGAAACTCAGAAGCCGCAGTACCACTCACATCCACCAACGGAAGCTCATAGACAGAATCAGCCGAAGTACCACTTGTGACCACAGGAGGGAGCTCTGCCACAGAATTCACAACACAGTACCTTATGTAACGCTGTATTATTGTGGTGGTCTCCATGTCTACATAAAGTATCCTAACAGATATATACAGATATAGCTGCGTTATATGAACTAGCGAGTCTCGCTGTGGCCTAATCATAGCATACTTAAAAGGGTTCACCAGGACTATTTTTTTTTTACTATGGGCCTAAGAACTAGCAGGCGTGTAATTGCTAAATACGTGTCTGTAGTGCCCGGCACGCACTGATCTCTGCCGACGCAGAGTGCTCCTACCTCCGATTTAGTGGCTTCCGCTGATGTCACATCGACATAGCAGCATCTTCTCTTCCACTCTGCTCTGTTGATGCAGAGTGGTTGCTGACATCATGGTGATTGACAACCGGCTCCACGCTACCTAACTACGGGGAGCTGGCTGTCCATCAGCATGGCCTCAGCACTCACGCCCCGTTAACAGAGCAGTTCAGAAGAAGAAGAGCTGCTCTGTTGATGTGGAACAGCTGAATCAGTGGCAGGAGCGGTCTGTGATGGCTCTGAGCCTGTGCAGGGTAGAACAAGCAGGTAACTGCCTGTTGTAGCAGCTACCTCACGTGCCCGTTAGTTTTTAGGCTAATAGTAAAAATAATAGTCCTCAATAACCACTTTAAGCAATTAGGTGATTTATTAGGTGGTCATATGTAGCAAATTAACAATTACTCTTAGGAATGTTGTGTCCTGCAAATAAATGTTGATGGCGTGATGATCATTTATTGTGCGACTTCTACCTCTGCAGACAGCGGACATACAAGCAGTATCCATACACATACATTACCCAGCAGGACTATACATGGAAGCTATGCACCAGCAAACTATTCTTACCTTGTGTGCACGGCAGGAGAACTCCAAGGACAAGATGGCCTGGAGTGATGTCATAGATCATCTGCTGAGGGAGGATGTCACATCAGTCCTGTCTCTAGGCAATGTGTAGTGCTGGGGCTGCGGAAACTGGAACCAGTGCTGTTCATGGTTTGGAGGATGAAGCTCCTCCACTATCTGCAGTGAGAACCTTCTCATTCTGTGATCACCAGATGCCACTGTTCTCCATTCACTGCTGTCAGTGTTAATGTGTCCAGTCAATTATGTTTTTTTCTACTTTCATTCACCACACATAACTATTTATTTCATCATATCTTCAGATATCCGACCGCATCAAACTTCAACATCCAGACACGGATCTATGGAAGTTCCACAGTTTGAAGAACGCCCTCCTCATTGTTTGTCCAATTGTCGTGGCTATCGGAGGAGTATTATTTTTTTCATGTTCCCTCTTTATTGAAGAAGATCGTAAGAGGGCAGAGACAGAGTCTGAAGGTACGTGCACAAATATGTTCATTATCCACTCATATCTCCTGCAGAATTTGGATTAGCATTAGCTCCATAATCAGTAACGGTAATACCCAGCATCTGTATAATACATCTATCTCCATAACAAAGCGCCATAACATAAGAGTAACAAAGCTCCATAACTAAATATGCATATGTTGTAACGTGATATAAATTCTGCTCTTCTTCTGTATCTGGCGTGGTTTGTCTTTTGTTCTCGTATCTCCCCATTCCTGATATGCGTCTCCCTGTATATTTATCAAGCATTTTAGCCAACTAGGCATGATCATCAAGATACTTCTCAAAAAGAGAAAATGTAGAGGGTCACGCCCACTTGAAAAAAATACTAGATTTACACAAAGGGAGAATTGAGAACCCCAGGAATAAAGGACGAGAAACGATAGTTTCAGGAGAATGACGGCATTTAGAACAGGTGAAAAAAATAGTGAAATGTCCGGTCATCTTGTTCAATTGGTTTTATTTAACTTTTCCAAATTTTACACCAATAATAATGTTAGCAAGGAGTATAAATTGGGGAGGGAGAAAAAGGGAAGAATGGGGTAACAATGCAAAGTTACAGGAAAGAAAGTAAAGTGAAGGCTGCTCATTATTATTAGGAGTAAACCGACTATTATAATGTTGCATTTTGTACATAATATTTATAAACATTTAATTTGGTACATACCTGGTATATTTTGGTAATACACCTCCTTTAGTTTTTAAGTTGTGGGTTTAGCCTGTGTTAAAACAAAAAGAGTTACATCATGACAGTCATCCAACTAAATATGTTTTTACATTTTTTTTTTTACCTAAGCACAAAGTTGAACTTATATATTGTGCGTTGATGCCCCTTCCATTACTTCTGGGGAATTATTTGCTTCCATTTTGTTGCAATTACATGTTTAATCACCAAAAAAATGTAACAATAGATATGTTGAGATTTGGGTGGGATTTCTTCTACATCTTGTCATAATACTGCTAATTATGGAGTAATATTGGGTTTAGAAATTCATAGGAGTAAGTTCGAAGTTTCTTTCCACAATTCTTTTGATAAACGACAATTCCAAAATATGTGTAAAATTTCCCCCGGTTTCCCACAGCCTCTCCAGCACAGAGGAGATTGGGAAGGAAATACTCTGTGGAGTTGCACATTTTTTAATCCTGTTTCTATTTCTTCTTTATAGATTGTGTCCTGCAGGAGGTAATAGTTATACCTCCATAAATTAGAATTTTTAAGGCTGGACCTGAGGAATACTTAAAGGTAAGATAAGATAGGAATGGTCAGACTGTGTCTTTTGACCAATAGTCATTTTTTACATTTTTGATAAGGAGAATATATTTGTGTGAACCAAATCGATTCTAGACAGAGTTTTATGTCTGTCGGAGAATTGTGTGAACTGCCTTGAAGAGACACCAAAATACATCATATAGTTCTTGTTTATTTAGCCCGTAGTCTAATATTTGGGATAGTTATCCTGTCTGAGCAGTCGAGTCTAAGTAACCATTTGGATCAATGTTAAAATCACCAAAAAGTAACAAATCTCCCTTCTGGAGTTTGTTGACAGCCATCTCTATATGAATGGGGGGTATAGTCTAAACCCAAGAATAAGCAAATATCAATTATCTTAAATATTTTCTCGCAAGGCGATAATTCAGTAACCAGGAGCACATTGTGTTCCACTTATATATGATATCCAGTTGTTCCATCTTCAGTCATAATCAGTCATATTTATTATTTCTGCAGATCACTATTCCCAGAAAAAGACCTGAGTGTGATCCGTCAATGAATATGGAATACAACCGGATGTGATGACTATTCTACAAGACGAGAACATGTCAGAAAAAAAAGAGACAGATTCCGGGCTCGGTCTCTGTTCTCACTTATGGACATTTCACTTACTGGACTTTCCGCAGTCAGACGTACTCACGGAATAATGTGAGTTTCCTGCTGCAAAAAAGAGACAGATTCCGGGCTCGGTCTCTGTTCTCATTTATGGACATTTCACTTACTGGACTTTCCGCAGTCAGATGTACTCACGGAATAATGTGAGATTCCTGCTGCAAAAAAGAGACAGATTCCGGGCTCGGTCTCTGTTCTCACTTATGGACATTTCACTTACTGGACTTTCCGCAGTCAGACGTACTCACGGAATAATGTGAGATTCCTGCTGCATAGAGGCAGATTCCGGGCTCGGTCTCTGTTCTCACTTATGGACATGTCAGACATACTCACGGAATAATGTGAGTTTCCTGATGCATGAAGAGACAGATTCCGGGCTCGGTCTCTGTTCTCATTTATGGACATTTCACTTACTGGACTTTCCGCAGTCAGACGTACTCACGGAATAATGTGAGATTCCTGCTGCAAAAAAGAGACAGATTCCGGGCTCGGTCTCTGTTCTCACTTATGGACATTTCACTTACTGGACTTTCCGCAGTCAGACGTACTCACGGAATAATGTGAGATTCCTGCTGCATAGAGGCAGATTCCGGGCTCGGTCTCTGTTCTCACTTATGGACATTTCACTTACTGGACTTTCCGCAGTCAGACGTACTCACGGAATAATGTGAGATTCCTGCTGCATAGAGGCAGATTCCGGGCTCGGTCTCTGTTCTCACTTATGGACATTTCACTTACTGGACTTTCCGCAGTCAGACGTACTCACGGAATAATGTGAGTTTCCTGCTGCAAAAAAGAGACAGATTCCGGGCTCGGTCTCTGTTCTCACTTATGGATATTTTACTTACTGGACTTTCCGCAGTCAGATGTACTCACGGAATAATGTGAGTTTCCTACTGCAAAAAAAGAGACAGATTCCGGGCTCGGTCTCTGTTCTCACTTATGGACATTTTACTTACTGTACTTTCCGCAGTCAGACGTACTCACGGAATAATGTGAGATTCCTGCTGCAAAAAAGAGACAGATTCCGGGCTCGGTCTCTGTTCTCACTTATGGACATTTCACTTACTGTACTTTCCGCAGTCAGACGTACTCACGGAATAATGTGAGATTCCTGCTGCAAAAAAGAGACAGATTCCGGGCTCGGTCTCTGTTCTCACTTATGGACATTTCACTTACTGGACTTTCCGCAGTCAGACGTACTCACGGAATAATGTTAGTTTCCTGCTGCAAAAAAGAGACAGATTCCGGGCTCGGTCTCTGTTCTCACTAATCGACATGTCAGACATACTCACGGAATAATGTGAGTTTCATGCTGCATGAAGAGGCAGATTCCAGGCTCGGTCTCTGTTCTCACTAATCGACATGTCAGACATACTCACGGAATAATGTGAGTTTCATGCTGCATAGAGGCAGATTCCGGGCTCGGTCTCTGTTCTCACTAATCGACATGTCAGACATACTCACGGAATAATGTGAGTTTCCTGATGCATGAAGAGGCAGATTCCGGGCTCGGTCTCTGTTCTCGATATTTACCATAAATTTCATGCTGAGAAGTAACTTCTGTATCAAGTTATGTCTTCGTCATAAGGCCTATCATAATTAGGGCCACACTGAAGACTAATGGGCAACACGGTGGCTCAGTGGTTAGCACTGTTGCTTTGCAGCGCTAGGGTCCAAACCCAACCAAAGAAAACAACTGCCAGGAGTTTGTATGTTCTCCCCGTGTTCGCGTGGGTTTCCTCCGGGTTCTCCGGTTTCCTCCCACACTCCAAATACATACCGATAGGAAATTGATAAATAAACAATTGACTATTATTCCAACTATTATTGAGAATTCTTGTCTTTGACACCTTGAATGAAGTTAATAGTCAGTATGATGACACAGCTGTGTACATGAGCCTCTGTATGGATCTTCACAGCGCTCAATAGATTCAAGTGGTGGTCAACCCAACAAATCATTGGAGCCTCATATATGGTCCATGATTCCACCCCAGGTCCACACATTCCATTCCATGTGCTGAGCCCACATATGTGGTCAGTCCTTCATTATGGTAAATGGAAAATACATACAGAAAATAACAATGAAAGGTCTAACACCTTACTGCCCTATGACATATATACTATTACTTTATGGGCACGTGGGATTTAACATGAACTCTGCTGTTATTATGGCAATAGGGCTGTGCAGGCTTAGCAGCTGAGTCCGTACTTCAAGGAGTATCAGCCCATCACTGCCGAGCTCAGTGATGGCAGCGATCTCGACAGTTTAACCCTTTAGACGCAGCGGTGAATGGAGACCGCCACATCTAGATGGTGGACAGAGGGAGAGGGAAGGTGCTCCCTCTTTACCTTCATTAGCACCCTTTTGCAATCTATTGCAATAGCTTGTGTGCAAACTATTGATCTTACATGCGGCGCATGTGTCACATTGTCCGCCATGGAAGTTACATCCCATCCGGCCGCCCATGACGATGCGGGTCACGGGGAACTCCCCAATGACGTTATTGACTCGCATGTGTCATAATCAGGTGCCACAAGCAATGCTCCAGTGTGTAAGACGTCAGAGACATGCGCGCAGATAATTTCCTGTCCAGAAATACAGGAAGCGCCTATCCGATAACATGGGTACCATATTAGGTATGAGCAAGAAAGGGCAGATATGTAACATTGCACACATGATCCACAAAAAGAAGACATTTATAAAGATTTGACAATCTAGAATTATGAATAATCGCTATAGCAGTGTACACAATGCAAAGTAAGTAAAGTGACAAAAATAGGAAAGGCTACTACAAATCTCACAGTTTTATTTAAAGTGAAAGTGCATATAATAAGACAAATAAAAAATAAAATAAATAAACAAATAAAAATTAGAGACAGTTTTGGTCAACAACCCCCAGAGCCCTTCCTCCCGATTTCCCAGCCCTCCACCTCCAAAACCAACTTCTCCACCATTACAGATGATCAACTCTCCACTCTACTCTCAAGATCGCATCTCACCACCTGTGCACTTGACCCACTCCCATCCCACCTCATCCCAAACCTCACCACAGTCTTCATCCCAACCCTAACCCATCTCTTCAACCTATCACTAACAACTGGTGTTTTCCCCTCAAGCTTTAAACATGCCTCCATCACACCTATCCTCAAAAAGCCCTCTCTTGACCCATCCTCTGTATCTAGCTATCGCCCTATATCACTTCTCCCATATGCCTCCAAACTACTGGAACAACACGTTTACCTTGAACTGTCCTCCCATCTCTCTTCTTGCTCCCTCTTTGACCGCCTACAATCTGGCTTCCGGTCACACCATTCCACCGAAACTGCCCTAACTAAAGTCACCAATGACCTCTTAACCGCCAAGAGCAAGCGACACTACTCTGTCCTCCTCCTCCTCGACCTGTCGGCTGCCTTTGACACAGTGGACCATTCCCTATTATTACAAACCCTCTCATCCCTTGGCATCACAGACTTGGCCCTATCCTGGATCTCATCATACCTAACAGACAGGACATTCAGTGTCTCCCACTCACACACCACCTCCTCACCTCGCCCTCTATCTGTCGGAGTCCCACAAGGTTCAGTCCTTGGGCCCCTGCTCTTCTCCATTTACACCTTTGGCCTGGGACAGCTCATAGAATCTCATGGCTTTCGGTATCACCTCTATGCTGACGACACACAGATCTACATCTCTGGACCAGATATCACCACCCTACTAACCAGAATCCCTCAATGTCTGTCCACTATTTCATCCTTCTTCTCCGCTAGATTTCTGAAACTTAACATGGACAAAACAGAATTCATCATCTTTCCCCCATCTCATGCGACCCCCCCAACGAACCTATCCATTACAGTAAATGGCTGCCCACTCTCCCCAGTCCCACAAGCTCGCTGCCTCGGGTTAATCCTTGACGCTGATCTCTCCTTCAAACCACATATCCAAGCCCTTTCCACTTCCTGCCGCTTTCAACTCAAAAATATTTCACGAATCCGTTCATTCCTCAACCATGAATCTGCAAAAACCCTAGTCCATGCCCTCATCATCTCTCGCCTTGACTACTGCAACCTCCTGCTCTGTGGCCTCCCCTCTAACACCCTCACACCCCTCCAATCTATTCTAAACTCTGCTGCCCGACTAATCCACCTGTCCCCCCGCTATTCCCTGGCCTCTCCCCTCTGTCAATCCCTTCACTGGCTCCCCATTGCCCAGAGACTGCAGTACAAAAGCCTAACCATGACATACAAAGCCATCCACAACCTGTCTCCTCCACACATCTGTGACCTCGTCTCCCGGTACTTACCTACCCGCAACCTCCGATCCTCACAAGATCTCCTACTCTACTCCCCTCTTATCTCCTCTTCCCACAATCGTATACAAGATTTCTCTCGCGCATCACCCCTACTCTGGAACCCTCTACCACAACACATCAGACTCTCACCTACCATCGAAACCTTGAAAAAGAACCTGAAGACCCACCTCTTCCGACAAGCCTACAACCTGCAGTAACCACCGATCGACCAAATCGCTGCATGACCAGCTCTATCCTCACCTACTGTATCCTCACCCATCCCTTGTAGATTGCGAGCCCTCGCGGGCAGGGTCCTCACTCCTCCTGTACCAGTTATGACTTGTATTGTTTAAGATTATTGTACTTGTTTTTATTATGTATACCCCTCCTCACATGTAAAGCGCCATGGAATAAATGGCGCTATAACAATAAATAATAATAATAATAATAAAACACAAACATACCACACATGTCAACAAAGTGAAAAAAAAAAAGGAGTCCTCATTTACAGACAGGATGTTCCTCCTCCTCCTTCCCTGTGAGCACAATTTCTTGTGTGTAGCTGAAGCTGAAAGGACTCACAGCAGATCTCTCTCTCTCTCAGAAACCAGATTGATCCTGTTCTCATTTTGTTAGCTGGATGTTCTTGATTCTTAATAAATGAACATTCTCTGTTGCTCGTTGTGGACATCACGCTGATTAACCCGCTGCTAACAACCTTGTCACACAATCAAACAGTGGAAACAAAAAACACAAATTAAAATCAATCCAGAGACCACATATTCTTATAAAAAAGAAACGAAGCTCAGTTGTTCATGAAGACCCGCCGGCACCATAGTGTCCAAAACCAAAATCCATCGGCACTTCCTTTGTGCAAGAATACGTTCAGCATCCCCACCCCCAATCTCAAAATGTATTCTGTCAATTCCCCAGATTTTAAGTTCATTGGGGCTACAATTGTGGCATGACTTAAAATGTCGCAGGATAATTTTTAAAGTGCTAGAGTCATCCACATCGTGGATGGCCACGATGTCGCTTACGTGTTCGCGTGTTCTCACGTGTAACTCCCGAGACGTCAATCCAGTATAGATCAGATTGCACTTACATCGGGCACAATATATCACGTGTGTTACTACAGGTCATATGGTCCTTAGTTTTAAATTCTCTGAGGCCGTCCGACGATGTAAATGATACAGATCGGACCAATTTCCTACATGCCAGACAGTCAAAAAGAAAGAAACCTGTTCTCTCGTTCCCTGCATTAAATATGTTTTGAGGTTTAGTCACATAACGGCTGTTGCACTTGATATCCTGGAGATATTTGGGGAGATGTTTGGATAAGACGGAATTGGTCATAAGTATTGACCAATGTCGATTCAGTATGGTGCACATGGTATTCCATTGATGATCATACACTTAAATAAAGCGTATTCCTACATCATTTGTTTTCTTGTCTTAGATGCCAATAAATCATTTCTTGATGCGTTTTTATCCCTCAAGTATCCCTTCTTTATGCTCCTCTTCCTGTACCCATGGTCTCTGAATCTCTGCCCAAAGTCCACCGCCTACTTCTCAAATAAATCTTCTAGCCCAGAGGAACTTACCCCCAAGAATGGCCTTGATGGTCAAGCTCAGGTGTGCCAATGAAGCGTGTAATAACGCATTCACTGAGGTCTGCTGACGATACATGTCTATGTATGGACCCATTTCTTTGTATCCTGAGCTCCACATCTAGGAAGAATATTACTTGATGGTCATAAGTATAGGTGAGTCTGATGTTAGAGCCGTTGTGGTTCAATACTGATATAAAAGTGTGCAGATCATTGGCAGAAGAGCCCTGCCTAATAAAAAGAATAACATCAATAAAACTAAAACTTCCAAGGATCTGGGGGTGGTGTGTGCATCATCTGGGAATATTTCCCTTTCCCAGTAACCGAGAAATAGACCAGGATACGATGGTGCACATGCCGCCCACATTGCTATACCATGTTTCTGTAAAAAGAAATGATCCTTGAATGTAAAAAAAAATAAAATAAGGGTCAGTATGAATCACAACAGCCCCAACACCAGCTCCCTTGTATCAGCCTCCAGATTGCTTACCTCTAGAAAGAATTGTGAAGCTTCGAGTTCATCCTCATGGACGATGCTAGTATACAGCGATTCGACATCCGTCGTGACCAGGAGCTTGTCAGAATACAAAAATAGAACATCTAGCTGCAGTATGTCCATAATGTCTCTTTCATAGGAGAGCAATGTCTCCACCTGTGGCTTTAAATAATGTTCTATGTTCCAAAGATCGATATACTCTTGGCAAGGGTTTCTAAGGCCTCTTTCACATTTCCGTCGGTGCGGGGCCGTCGCAAACCATCGGCCCGACGTACGTTGTGCAAATAGTGCACAACGTGGGCAGCGGATGCAGTTTTCAGATGCATCAGCTGCCCATTATGAGTTCCGGGGAGGAGGGGGCGGAGTTCCGGCCGCGCATGTGCGGTCAGAAAGGGCGGTTCCGACGGGCGAAAAAAACGTTACATTGAATGTTTTTTCATCACGACGGGCTGCAAAATCACGACCCATCCGTTGCATGACGGATGCGACGTGTGGCCATACGTCGCAATGCGTCGCTAATGAAAGGCTATGGAGAAAAAACGCATCCTGCGGGCAACTTGGCAGGATGCGTTTTTTCTCCAAAATGACGCATTGCGACGTTGACCAAATGACGGAAGTGTGAAAGAAGCCTAAGAAGACAGTTATTCCCTTTGTGGATTCATCCGGCCTTAAGGATCCGATGGACAAAAGATCAGAAGACCTCCTCAAAAAAGCCTGGGAGTCGTCGGCAGCTGTTATGAAAACTAATATAGCAGCCACCTCAGTGGCTAGATCAATGAGCTTATGGTCGACGAGCTGGAGAATCAAATTAGAAGTAAAACTCGTAGGGAGGAAATTTTACAGTCACTTCCTTTACTGAGAATGGCAACTGACTTTATGGTGGATGCCTCAGCCGAATCAGTTTGTTTCGCTGCCAGAAATAATGCTCTTTCTAATGCAGCAAGGCGGGCTCTGTGGCTGAGATCCTGGACAGGGGACACTCAGTCAAAGAACAAATTATGTTACATACTTTTTTCAGGCCTTCACGTATTCGGGCCCGTTCTGGATGAGCTGCTTGAAAAGGCATCAGACAAAAAGAAGGGCTTTCCCGAAGAGGGACCTAAGAAAATACCGCCCTTTCGGAGGACGCGCTCCAACCACAGGCAGGACTATAAAGGAAAGGGGAAGTCTGGTAGGTGGAGCTACCCCAAAGGTGGGAAGGGTAGAAGCTCCTTTCAGGATCAGAGGCCAAGACCCAACAGACAATGACACCAGGAATGTTGGAGGCAGACTACAGTACTTCCTGGGAAGTTGGCAAGATATAACCCAAAATCAGTGGATTTTAAACACAGTTGCAAATGGGTACAGGATAGAACTTACCCAGCTACCCCCCAGGAGATATTGCCTAACCCGCACCCAGTCTCCAGCGGCCCATCAAAGACTTTTGAAGGACATACAAGAGCTGATAGAGATACAGGCCATAACTCAAGAACTGTACTTCCAAAGATTCCAGGGTCACTGTTCGAGCCTATTCTCCATAAAAAAAACCTGGAGGAGAGTATCAAACAACAATAAATATGAAGCCACTAAATCGGTGGGTGGCATACAAGCGTTTCAAGATGGAGTCCCTAAAATCAGCCATACCGTTAATAGGAAGGGACTCAGTAATGTGCACACTAGATCTAAAAAGTGCCTATTACCACATACCTATCCATGTCTCACATCAAAAGTACCTCAGGTTCGCAATAAAGGAGCAGGGGAAGATTCATCACTTCCAGTTCCAATGTTTGCCGTTCGGTCTCTCTTCCGCACCCAGAATCTTCACAAAGCTTATGGCGGAGGTGATGGCCTTCCTAAGAGAAAGGAATGTTCTCGTCATCCCATACTTGTACAACCTGCTACTGGTGGCAGACATTCCAGGTCAGATGGAGGAATGTCTAACAACGACCGTGTTACTCCTGGAAAAGCTGGGGTGGTTAATAAACCGGAAGAAGTCAAGCTGCAATCCAGAAAGGAAGAAACTGTTTCTGGGAGTACTCTTGGACTCGGAGCAGGAATGCTCTTTTCTTCCCCTACACAAACAACAGACGATCAGACAAGAGGTTCAAACAGTTCAGAGAAGGAAATGCATCAAGGATCTTACAGCAGGGAAATACTTCCTTTTGTCCAAGGATTCATCATTGGACAAAAAGATGTGGTTATACAGAAAGGCGAAGCAGTTGCTATCATGGTGGACAACTATATCAATCCTCGAGAGAGGAAGGCCTTGGAGAGTGTTTCCTTGTGTGAATGTCACCACAGATGCAAGCCTCAAGGGTTGGGGTGCCCACGTGGAGGGGCATTGCCTCCAAGGAACCTGGCCTACATCGATACACAACCAGTCCTCAAACCACAGAGAACTCAGGGTGGTCTGGGAAACACTGAGGAGATGCCAAGAAGAGCTACAAAATCAGCACATCAAAGTGTTCTCGGACAACTCGACTACAGTAGCCTTCCTTCAACATCACGGCAGTCTTAGGTACCGTCACTTACAAGACTTTTCAGACACAATATTTTCCTGGGCAGAGCTCACGGTAAAATCAATTATGGCAGTTCACCTAAAAGGCTGAAAGAACCAGGTGGTGGACTTCCTAAGCAGGGAGAAAATCCACCTTTCAAAATGGTCACTAAACAAGGAAGTCTTTCTTCAACTATGCCAAAACTGGGGGACACCGGAGATAGACTTATTCGTCTCAAGGAAGAATACAAAAACAAGAGAGTTTGTTTCCTTAAATCCAGGGGACAACCCGATAGGGGCAGACGCCTTGGCTCAGAACTGACATATGGGACTCGCTTACGCCTTCCCACCACTCGCCCTTATACGAAGAGTCTTGAGGAAGATCCAGAAAAACAGTGCATCCGTAATTCTGATAGTCCCTTACTGGCCCAAAAGGAGCTGGTTCTCACTACTAAAGCGGATGGCATTGGAGGACCCAATTCTACTTCCAGCAAGAACGGATCTTCTAACCCAGGGCCCTCTAGTCCATCAGAACCCAGGTTCGTTACATCTATCAGCTTGGATCCTGAGACAGAGATCTTGAGATCAAAAGGGTTATCAGAGCTAGTCATCTCTACGATACAAAAAAGCAGAAAGCCAGTTATCTCAGCGATATACCGGAAGATCTGGAAAAAGTTCTGTTCCCAGAGTACAGTACCAGTATCTGTTACTCAGGGCCCAAATATCCCTCAGACTCTAGACTTTCTCCAGGCTGGCTTTGACAAAGGGCTGAGGCCTAGTACGTTAAAAGTGCAGATTTCAGCCCTAAGTTCCTTTTTTTTACTTCACACTAGCTAACCATCCTTGAGTGGGGAGATTCATAAAAGCCCCTCAGCGTATCAGGCCCACAATTCGTAGCTCAGTGCCCCCATGGGATCTCAATTTGGTTCTGAACGAGCTTTGCAAAGACCCATATGAGCCACTAGATCAGGCACATATAAGATCAGTAACATTCAAGGCGGTCTTTCTCGTAGCATTAACCTCAGCGAGACAGATAATAGAGATCCAGGCCCTGTCCATAAAAGACCCATGTTTAAAAATCCAGGAAGACTGTATTGTCTTAAAGTTAGATCCTGCCTTAATTCCCAAAGTAGTTTCTGACATTCACAGAAATCAAGAGATAGTGTTACCCACTTTTTGCCAGAACTACAAAAATGAGAAAGAACTCTCACTTCATTCTTTGGACGTTAAATGGACAGTCCTTCAGTACTTAAAACTCACTGAAGACTGGAGAGTGGACTCTAACCTCTTCGTCCAGATGGTAGGGAAGAACAAAGGGAAGAACAAAGAGAAGAAGGCCTCAAAAGCTACCTTAGCTATATGGTTAGAAGCAGCAATCTCTTCAGCATATGTGGCGGCAGGGAAAACTTCGCCTGAAAACCTCAGGGCTCACTCACTGAGAGCAGTCTCTGCTTCATGGGCTGAAAGTGTTGGAGCATCCATGGACCAAATCTGCAGAGCCGCGACTTGGTCTAGATTAAATACCTTTTGTAAACATTACAAATTAGATAGTCGGGCAAACCAACAGACGGCCTTTGGGAGGAAAGTCTTTCAGGCACTGATACCGCCCCAGTAGGAGTTATTTGGTATTTCTCCTGGTTGTGCTGTCAGGAGGGACGTCCTGGAAAGTAGGGATTAGTTCTACCAGTAATATTGTTTCCAGGAGTCCATCATGACAGCACCACTTATTTACCCTCCCTAGAATTTCCTGTCTAATATATGATGTGAACATGTGTAGGAGGAAGTTCAATAAAATAGTGTTGCATCCATCCTGGTGTGGTACTTGGAAAATCACTGAAGGGTGGTGGTGGGGAGGGGCTATTTAACCTCTTCCGTGTTCCTGTCCCTATCAAGGATACGAAGGACAACCTCATGGTGGTGCTGTCATGATGGAGTCCTGGAAAAAATATTACCAGTAGGACTAATCCCTACTTTCAAATAAATAAGGCAGCACACTGCGGAGCTAAAACATGCAAACATTAAACATGAAAATTGAACTGCATTACTGCACTAGAAATATGAAAAAATGAGAGTGTTTAGCGCATAAATTGGCCTATTCATGTGTACCTTGTAGCCACATTAGGGCATCTCTCGTATACCAGGTCCTAAAACTTTCCTTTCCTTGCTGAGAATAAATGTCTTCATCTGAATGGGTACCTGTGAAACCTCTTCTTAGACTAAAATTCTCTCTCTCTGTGGACGGGTAATGGACCTGTTGCGATTAAAACACCTGCAGCTAAGAGGCGGAGTGCTCAGTCAGAAGGCCAAAGAATACAAACTTCAAAAAACTGACCGTCACATCCAAACATAGAATAAGTGTGAACAGGTGCTGAACCTACAGTCACCAACTCGTATATAGTCAAACTAGATGGTGGCCCGATTCTAACGCATCGGGTATTCTAGAATATGTATTTATGTATGTATATAGCAGCCACATAGTATATAGCACAGGCCACATAGAATATAGGAGCCATGTAGTATATAGCAGACAAATACTACGTGGTTTGTGCTATATACTATGTGGATGCTATATACATACATATTGTAGAATACTCGATGCGTTAATACAGGCCACGCAATATATAACAGTGGCCACGCAGTATATAACACAGCCACGTACTATATAACACAGCCCACGCAGTATATAGCAGCCAGGCAGTATATCACACAGGCGACGTAGTATATAACACTGGCCACATAATATATAACACAGGCCACGCAGTATATAACACTGGCCACGTAATATATAGCACTGCCCACGCAGTATATAGCAGCCACGTAGTATATAACACTGCCCACGCAGTATATAGCAGCCACGTAGTATATAGCACAGCCCACGCAGTATATAGCAGCCACATAGTATATAACACTGCCCACGCAGTATAGAACAGTGGCCACGTAATATATAGCACAGCCCACGCAGTACATAACACAGCCCACGCAGTATATAACACTGCCCATGTAGTATATAGCAGCCACGCGGTATCTAACACAGCCCACGTAGTATACAGCAGTGTGGGCACCATATCCCTGTTAGAAAAATAATTAAAATAAAAAATAGTTATATACTCACCCGGCGGGATCCACTGAAGCTCCGGCGATACGCGCACAGCTGCCGCCATCTTCCGTTCCCAGGATGCATTGCGAGAATTACCCAGATGACGTAGCAGTCTCGCGAGACCGCTAAGTCTTCTGGGTAATTTCGCAATGCATCACCGGGAACGGAAGATGGCGGCAGGCGCGAGCGGATTGTCGGACAACGGAGGGTGAGTACAGAAGGTTTTTTGTTTTTTTATTATTTTTAACATTAGATCTTTTTACTATACACATGGGAAGAAGGAATCAATATCACGATTACACACTGAACGGGAAACCACTGGGTAAATCTGACAGGGAGAAGGACTTGGGGATCCTAGTTAATGATAAACTTACCTGGAGCAGCCAGTGCCAGGCAGCAGCTGCCAAGGCAAACAGGATCATGGGGTGCATTAAAAGAGGTCTGGATACACATGATGAGAGCATTATACTGCCTCTGTACAAATCCCTAGTTAGACCGCACATGGAGTACTGTGTCCAGTTTTGGGCACCGGTGCTCAGGAAGGATATAATGGAACTAGAGAGAGTACAAAGGAGGGCAACAAAATTAATAAAGGGGATGGGAGAACTACAATACCCAGATAGATTAGCAAAATTAGGATTATTTAGTCTAGAAAAAAGACGACTGAGGGGCGATCTAATAACCATGTATAAGTATATAAGGGGACAATACAAATATCTCGCTGAGGATCTGTTTATACCAAAGAAGGTGACGGGCACAAGGGGGCATTCTTTGCGTCTGGAGGAGAGAAGGTTTTTCCACCAACATAGAAGAGGATTCTTTACAGTTAGGGCAGTGAGAATCTGGAATTGCTTGCCTGAGGAGGTGGTGATGGCAAACTCAGTCGAGGGGTTCAAGAGAGGCCTGGATGTCTTCCTGGAGCAGAACAATATTGTATCATACAATTATTAGGTTCTGTAGAAGTACGTAGATCTGGGGATTTATTATGATGGAATATAGGCTGAACTGGATGGACAAATGTCTTTTTTCGGCCTTACTAACTATGTTACTATGTTACTATTGATGCCACATAGGCAGCGTCAATAGTAAAAGGTTGGGGACACACAGGGTTAATAGCAGCGGTTACGGAGTGCGTTACCCGCGGCATAAAGTGGTCCGTTACCGCCGGCATTAACCCTGTGTGAGCGGTGACTGGAGGGGAGTATGCGGGTGCCGGGCACTGACTGCGGGGAGTAAGGAGCGGCCATTTTCTTCTGGACTGTGCCCGTCGCTGATTGGTCGTGGCTGTTTTGCTGCGACGAATCAGCAACTTGGATTTTCATGATAGACAGAGGCCGCGACCAATGAATATCCGTGACAGACAGACAGAAAGACAGACAGACGGAAGTGACCCTTAGACAATTATAGAGTAGATAAATAAGGCAGCACACTGCGGCGCTAAAACATGCAATCATGAAACATGAAAATTGAACTGCATTACTTCACTAGAAATATGAAAAAATGAGAGCGTTTAGCGCTTAAATTGGCCAATTCATGTGTACCTGGTAGCCACATTAGGGCATCTCTCATATACCAGGTCCTAAAACTTTCCTTTCCGTGCTGAGAATAAACGTCTTCATCTGAATGGGTGCCTGTGAAACCTCTTCTTAGACTAAAATTCTCTCTGTGGAGTGGTAATGGACCTGTTGCGATTAAAACACCTGCAGCTAAGAGGCGGAGTACTCAGTCAGAAGGCCAGAGAACACAAAATTAAAAAAACTGACCGTCACATCCAAACATAGAATAAGTGTGAACAGGTGCTGAACCTAGAGTCACCAACTCATATATAGTCAAATAAATAAGGCAGCACACTGCGGCGCTAAAACATGCAAACATGAAAATTGAACTGCATTACTGCAATAGAGATATAAAAAAAATGAGAGCGTTTAGCGCATAAATTGGCCAATTCATGTGTACCTGGTAGCCACATTAGGGCATCTCTCACATACCAGGTCCTAGAGTTGGTGACTGTAGGTTCAGCACCTGTTCACACTTATTCTATGTTTGGATGTGACGGTCAGCTTTTTGAAGTTTGTATTCTTTGGCCTTCTGACTGAGCACTCCGCCTCTTAGCTGCAGGTGTTTTAATCGCAACAGGTCCATTACCTCTCCACAGAGAGAGAGAATTTTAGTCTAAGAAGAGGTTTCACAGGTACCCATTCAGATGAAGACGTTTATTCTCAGCGAGGAAAGGAAAGTTTTAGGACCTGGTATGCGAGAGATGCCCTAATGTGGCTACCAGGTACACATGAATTGGCCAATTTATGCGCTAAACGCTCATTTTTTCATATTTCTAATGCAGTAATGCAGTTCAATTTTCATGTTTCATGTTTGCATGTTTTAGCGCCGCAGTGTGCTGCCTTATTTATTTGACTATATATGAGTTGGTGACTCTAGGTTCAGCACCTGTTCACACTTATTCTATGTTTGGATGTGACGGTCAGTTTTTTGAAGTTTGTAATCCCTACTTTCAGACTTATGGTGCTAAAAAATGTTTTCATGTTATTCATTATGCAGAATAATTCGTTTTATAGTGCATGTCTTGACATACAATTGAGTTGTTTTTTTTTTTTACATATGGCATTTTTGTATGGAGAAAGGGTTTTTTTTTAATTAACTTTTTATTAAACTTTTTAAAGTTTTTTGGATCCATTTGATTGTTTCAGTAATCCTTTGCACTGCGGCGTGTTGGGCCTTTGCTGAAGGTAGAGGCTATTGGGTAAATACAGATGGTAGACCCAATTATGGTGGTCATGCATGGAGTAGGAGCAGGAGAAAGCTGGACCCCCATCTGTTCTGCTAGGTAGTAATCATTCAACCCCTTGTTAGGAATGAACTGTTTGTAGATTTGTACAGTTCTTGTAATGAATACCGTGATCTTCATGTCTCGTGAGCCGTATCATCATGTAGCACTCTTGCGTCTAACAGATGGTCTCACATTATCCTTGAGCACCATCTGGTCTAATGAAGGATTCACGGTACCCATGCCGTAATGCCTCTTTACACAATCATGTTTATACCACTACATTTTAAAGGTGGTATGAGGTCCTTCTAGTGAATTGTGACCTTTTTTAGGCAAATAATTAATCAGGGAAGAACATTGTTCCTTGCTAAAGGAAGAAGTGACAGATTTTGCACGCCTTGTTAAGAAGCTCACTATTTTGCCTGAGGTTTACTATTTGTAAAATGACTAAGTAATGGCATATAATGAAGCCATTGAAAATTATATCCTTTTATATAGGGAGAAGAAACAGGTGTGCTGTTTTGAAAGTGAAAAAGCAATGGCTTTTTAATTAAGACCAAATAAATTATTTAATTTTTTTTTAGGGGTGGGCAGAACGGATTGGCTAAAGATTTGCAAAATAATTACAATAGCTTTTATTTTTAAATCAAATTATCTCTTCATTTGAGGTTCAGGAACAGGTAAGCTATTTTCAAAGTGAAGATGCAATGGCTTGTCAACAAGCCATGAAAAATGATCCCCATTTTCCTATTTTGTGAGCAGTTTCATGTTTGTGTACCTTAAGAAGATATGCTTTCCAGCAAAAGTACAATATTACTTAATAGTCTTATCGAAGAAAATAATGATGCCCCAATGCTTTGCAGTCTAATCCCTGTAGTTCCTGCAATGTTATTTTCTCTGATGACTGACCACTTCAACCTGTTTCAGACATCTGAAAGAATGACTTCCCGGAGAAACAAAGGTGAGAACGAACTATCATGCATACTGTGCCATGCCAACACAAATCATCCTAAGACCATTCATGTGTGGGAGCTTTTCATCCATGGAAGGGGGCTCACTCAGTTTTCCTTGAACTCCCTATGAATAAAGAATGGGATCTAAACCTTCTCCAAAAACAACTTCTGTCAATGATTTAGGAGCAATTTGGTGATGAATAATGCTTTTCCCCAGTATGATACAGACCTAGTGACAAGGCAAAAGCGATAACTAAATGGCTCGGTGAGCAAAACATTGCTGAAGTATATACATTACATACAGTAGCATACACTGGAGCCTACACATGGGAGATGCTATAGCCTATACATCACATGGGACAGGCTGTGGCTGCAGACTAGACATCGCATGCTGCTATAGCATATACATTACATGGGTGAAGCTGGGGCTGCAGCTTATATGAGTCGCCCGCCAGGGCCGTGGGGTACCTGGTACTGGGTCGGGTATTCAAAGGGGGATGTCACGTTGGCAGCGACCGTGTCCATAGCCCTGGGTGCCCATGTAAAAGGAGTATTAATTACAGTTTGTGTTCGTGATGCCACCTGTGGTATTCGGTCAGTGGGGACCGACGCTGCTTTAAGGGGTCCTCTGGGGTGATGTTATGGCAGCTAGATGGTATAACTTCCCACAGGTGAAATATATCCTTAGGGCTCCCGGTGTGTAGATGGAAGATAGTGAATAGTGCAGTAAAAAACAAGGACACAGCTTTGCAGTCTCTTTACCTGGTTTACTGAAGACTTCAGGCAGCCACAGTTCAGAGCACCAGATCACAGGACAGGCAGGGTCCGGCCGACTCGGAAGCGAATTCAGAGTCCCTTTTACCAGGTGGAGTTAAAAGCCTTCCTCATAGCGCCGTGGTATTGTAGTCCCTTACTGCCTATGGCTTCTGCTAAGGTCCTCACAGTTCTCTCTGTCCTCCATAAAGGTGGGACACAAACCCGTATGGCAGCAGGTGAGTCAAGCCTTTCTACAGGGTCTCTATCATGACCCGGGCTCTATGTGTCACTGTACCTCCTGGCTATTAGGGCGGACAGGTGATGTGTAATCCAGCTGTCCTGCCAGTTTCTGCTGTCAGTCTTAGAGTCCCTCACAACCTCGGTGTTCTGGCTACCGGTAATCTGCGCCAGCCAGGGAGGTAGATAATTCACTGCTCTGTTCCACTGGTATCACTCTCCTGTGCTTCGCTCTCCTGCACGCTTTCCACAAGCTGTCCTTTCCTTCTTAATTCTCTTTCTTTAGGAGCTGTAGCAACTCTGGCTACACGGCTCCTTCAGTCCTTCCGACACTCAATGTCTGACTGCTCTCTTCTCTGTCCTCTGACAGACTCCTAATGTCCCTTTCCATTCGGACCAGAATGTATTTATAGGGGAGTTCACCCTAACCGAGGTTTAGAGCTCCCCCTTCTGGCTTTGAGTGTGAACATGTGTGTATTGTGGTTACCTGATAAAATAGATCCTTCATCGCTTCCAAGCATGACATCACTCTCCAAGTGAGGAAAGCAATGCCACTGTGACGACCAGGACCCTGGGGCATCACATATACATCATTTGGGAGAATCTGTGGCTCTTTTCTTTAGTATGATTGGAGCGCAGAGCAGGCTGTAATCTTTCATTGCATGTGCTGCAGTGTTCTGTAGTGAAGGGCCGGCAAAACGAGACCACTAGCCCAAGCACTGCAGTCTTCCGGAATCTGACTGGGCTGGAGAAAAGGAAATTGAGGGCCTTGAACAAGCCCGCAGGCCATAGGTTCCCCACCCATCTCCTAGGCCATAAAGGTTGCTGCTTTCCCTGCCTGATCTTTTATAGTGGCTGTGCTAGACCATGTGATGGAATAGTTGCAAGGCGGACAACATGTGAATCCACTTTCTAGTTTATGTAATTTTCACCAATGTATGAAATGGTGCATGGCAGTTTTTGGGTGACTCGCAGAAATTAAATCGCTAACTATTGAAATTAACCGGATCTTGTGAATTTCACGACCAACTCTGCTCAATCATCTCTAGTGGATGCACATGGCTGAAATTACATGTTAAAATCCCTAAATATATATATTTTTTGAATCCACACAGGGTCTATATGATAACGATACATCTGCAGGAAACTACAATTAGATATAATCTGACATTTGCTTGTAAATCCAGCATAGTGTGAGCCATTCATGTAGGATAAGTTGACGACGCATTTCCAGGAGTCAATGCTTAGCTGGAGAAGAGCTGGCTACAGGCATACGTGCTGATTTTCTCATCTTCCTGTATGAAAGTTACGGAAATAGCTGAGGAAGCAAATTATTATCTAATTTTTTAATATTGACGTAACCTTCCTGCTTTAGATGTGACAGTGAGGGGCAGTGAGCCAAAGCTCAGGAATACACAGTACATTGTTTAATGCATATTATTTAGAGTGAATATAGAAAGATGAAAAATCTAACCCTCTACCTCTGTTTAAAAATTCCAACAAGCAAAACCCTGCATGTGTTGCGGCTGTCGAACAGCCGCGGGGACTCGAACATATTTTTCGAGCACGCCAAAGTCACTCGGTTAGCACAGGTGCATGCTCGCTCATCACTATTTAGAGCTCTATCTGCCTTCCTGAAGTCTGTATACAGTCCAGGAGGTGATAATGGTGCTTCCACCTCCTGTCTCGGCAATCATGTGATAATTGGGTGCCAGGAAAATGCTGGAGTTTTTCTCAGACCCAGATGAGCCACTAAAGAGGCTAAGGTTACCCTGTAACTTGGGCTAAAATGCCAGCCCCAGTTAAAAGAAAAAGCAGCAGTAAAAAAATATTGTAATGTTGAAAAGCTCACCCAAAAGGTCTTTTATGATCTTATGAGGGACACAATAAAGACAAAGCAAGAAAAAATGAGTTACAACAAAAAAAGGCCACCCTTAGTCCAAGTATATTTTATAGCCCCGCCCACAAAAATAAAAATACATTATTCTAATATATGGGATACATCGGAAAGGTGAACACGTTTTAAATGTATTTTAGTGCCATTTATGCTATAAGAAGAAATAAATTGAAACATTAGATGAATGGATGAATTTGATGCAAAGTGAATTTTCATCAAATATTTGCAAATTTGCACGGCTTGTGATTTGCTTCGACTAAAATGGCGGTCACCATTTTATACATTGTAGAAGGTTGCATCAGCCAGAAAGCACATGACCTTTGGTGGGCTTTCCTATAATGCCTTGCAGCTATCATATATTATGCTATAGCCCAGTCAATCAGGAAGGACTATCAAAGTCTGTATAAAAGCCTAATCAGGGAATGCAGAATAGAGTGTGATAGTAAAGCAGTGATGAAAAGAGAATGTTATAACGTTTTTAACGGTAATTGGAGGCTTTGGACTGCTTTTGATTTGCGGCCAAATCTATTGACTTGAAACTCTATTGAGTAGATTCAAATCAAACATGCTCGAAAAAATTCACTCAATTTGGCAATTGCCAACCAATGACATTCCAGATGTGTGTGATGGAAGACAAGTCTGGAGACCCTGCAGGACATAGTACCACCTTTAGTCCAGGCAGGCTGCTCTGCATGAGCAATGTGCAGCCTGGGACACTTTAGAGAAATGGCCATACCACTGATTCCTTTGATCCATTCTGTACTGCCAGTGAAATTCAACATCACATACGGAGGCTAAGGCATCAAAACGGGTCTATACAAACCATTAGAAGTCGTTTCTACAACATGTGGGCCCAACTAGTGGATGCACAGCTATATTATTATTATTACATTATTATTTATTTATATAGCACCATTGATTCCATGGTGCTTTACATGAGAAGGGGTTACATACAAGTTACAGATATCACTTACAGTAAACAAACTATCAATGACAGACTGATACAGAGGGGCGAGGGCCCTGCCCTTGCGGGCTTACATTCTACAGGATTATGGGGAAGGAGACAGTAGGTTGAGGGTTGCAGGAGCTCCGGTGTTGGTGAGGCAGTAGCTCCGGTGTTGGTGAGGCGATAGCTTCGGTAGTGATGAGGAGGCAGCGGGGTCAGTGCAGGCTGTAGGCTTTCCTGAAGAGATGGGTTTTCAGGTTCCGTCTGAAGGATCTGAATGTGGTTGATAGTCGGACGTGTTGGGGCAAAGAATTCCAGAGGATGGGGGATATTCGGGAGAAGTCTTGGAGGCGGTTGGATGAGGAGCAAATAAGTGTGGAGGAGAGAAGGAGGTCTTGGGAGGACCAGTGATCACGTGAGGGAAGATATCGGGAGATTAGTTCAGAGATATATGGAGGAGACAGGTTGTGGATGGCTTTGTAGGTCAGTATTAGTAATTTGAACTGGATACGCTGAGGGAATGGGAGCCAGTGAAGAGATTAGCAGAGGGGGGAAGCAGAGGAGTAGCGAGGAGAGAGATGAATTAGTCGGGCAGCAGAGTTAAGGATGGACTGGAGAGGTGCAAGGGTGTTAGCAGGGAGGCCGCAGAAAAGGATGTTGCAGTAGTCAAGGCGGGAGATGATGAGGGCGTGCACAAGCATTTTAGTAGATTGACGGTTGAGGAAAGGATGGATTCTGGAGATATTTTTGAGCTGGAGGCGACAGGAGGTCGTAAGAGCTTGGATGTGCGGTTTGAAGGACAGGGCAGAGTCGAAGGTTACTCCGAGGCAGCGGTACGGGGGAAAGCATGATGTCATTGATTGCGATAGATAGGTCAGGTAAGGAAGATCTATGGGATGGAGGAAAGATGATGAGTTCAGATTTGTCCACATTGAGTTTGAGGAAGTGAGAGGAGAAGAAGGAGGATATGTCTGATAGGCACTCTGGGATTCTGGACAGCAGAGCGGTGACGTCTGGGCCAGAGAGGTAGATCTGAGTGTCATCAGCATAGAGGTGGTACTGGAATCCATGGGACTTTATGAGTTGTCCCAAGCCAAGTGTATAGATTGAGAAGAGTAGGGGTCCTAGAACAGAGCCTTGGGGGACTCCAACAAAGAGAGGGTGGGATGAGTGGAACTCCTCCCCTAACCCCTACTCCTAGTAAGGAACTGTTCATCTCCTCTTCAATCCTCCCCATCCACCTCACCTCCTCCACAGAACTGTTCCTTAACATACAATCTTCTGTCTCCAAGCACAGACAGCCCCCTCATGCCCTCTCCTGCTCCCACTTGCTAACACTTTCTCTGCTCCTTCTTACTGCTGGTGATATCTCTCCAAATCCTGGTCCTCCTCACCATATTCCCACAATCATTTCTACCTCCCATCCACGCTCTATCACAAACTTCCGTAACCTCTCTAACCTTATACCCATTCGCCCAGCCTTCGCCTCCCCAGTCCCACTAACAGGAGCTCTGTGGAACGCTCGCTCTGTCTGCAACAAGCTCTCCTACATCCATGATCTTTTTGTTACTACCAAACTTTCTTTCCTCGCCATCACCGAAACCTGGCTCACCCCTTCTGACACAGTCTCCCCTGCTGCACTCTCTTACGGTGGCTTCCACCTTTCCCACACACCCCGCCCCAGCAGCAAGCATGGCGGAGGAGTTGGTTTTCTCCTGTCAGATAACTGCTCCTTCACCCCAATCCCACTGCCACCCTCCCCCACCAACCTCCAACTGGCTGTCATTTACCGCCCCCCAGGGCCAGCCACCACCTTCTTTGACCACTTCACCACCTGGCTACTTCATTTCCTTTCTGCGGACATCCCCACTATCATCATGGGTGACTTCAACATCCCCATTGACACTTCCCTCTCAGCTGCCACTAAACTTCTAACTCTCACTTCCTCCTTCGGTCTCACTCAATGGTCCTCTGCAGCCACTCACAAAGACGGTCACACACTGGACCTCATCTTCACCCGCCTCTACTCTCTATCTAACCTCTCTAACTCACCTCTTCCACTCTCACCTCTTCCACTCTCTGACCACAACTTTCTCACATTCTCATCTCTCTCCACTCCATGTCTACAATCCCCACCCCACAAACTTTCACACCCTCGCAGAAATCTTAAACATCTTGACCAACATTCATTCTCTGAATCCCTCCTCCCCCTCACAGGCATAAGTTCCTTACACAATGCGGATGACGCTGCTGCTCTATATAACACCACAATAGCTGCAGCTTTGGAATCTGCTGCCCCACTTACACATACCAAAGCTCGCAAAATCAACAGACAGCCCTGGCACACCAGCCTGACCAAAGAACTGAGGCGAGCTTCCAGGGCTGCTGAGCGCAGATGGAAAAGATCCCACTCCAACGAGCACTTCATCGCATTCAAACAGTCCCTCACTACTTTCAAGACCACACTCGCCACAACTAAACAAACGTACTTCACATCTCTCATATCCTCTCTCTCTCACAACCCTAAACAGTTATTCAACACCTTCAATTCTCTCCTCTGTCCCCCAGCACCTCCTCCCTCCCCACTTATCTCCGCTGAAGACATTGCCTCATTTTTCAAGCAGAAGATTGATAGCATTAGAGACAGTTTTGGTCAACAACCCCCAGAGCCCTTCCTCCCGATTTCCCAGCCCTCCACCATTACAGAAGATCGACTCTCCACTCTACTCTCAAGATCGCATCTCGCCACCTGTGCACTTGACCCACTCCCATCCCACCTCATCCCAAACCTCACCACAGTCTTCATCCCAACCCTAACCCATCTTTTCAACCTATCACTAACAACTGGTGTTTTCCCCTCAAGCTTTAAACATGCCTCCATCACACCTATCCTCAAAAAGCCCTCTCTTGACCCATCCTCTGTATCTAGCTATCGCCCTATATCACTTCTCCCATATGCCTCCAAACTACTGGAACAACACATTTACCTTGAACTGTCCTCCCATCTCTCTTCTTGCTCCCTCTTTGACCGCCTACAATCTGGCTTCCGGTCACACCACTCCACTGAAACTGCCCTAACTAAAGTCACCAATGACCTCTTAACCGCCAAGAGCAAGCGACACTACTCTATCCTCCTCCTCCTCGACCTGTCGGCTGCCTTTGACACAGTGGACCATTCCCTATTATTACAAACCCTCTCATCCCTTGGCATTGCAGACTTGGCCCTATCCTGGATCTCATCATACCTAACAGACAGGACATTCAGCGTCTCCCACTCACACACCACCTCCTCACCTCGCCCCTTATCTGTCGGAGTCCCACAAGGTTCAGTTCTTGGGCCCTTGCTCTTCTCCATTTACACCTTTGGCCTGGGACAGCTCATAGAATCTCATGGCTTTCAGTATCACCTCTACGCTGACGACACACAGATCTACATCTCTGGACCAGATATCACCTCCCTTCTAACCAGAATCCCTCAATGTCTGTCTGCTATTTCATCCTTCTTCTCCACTAGATTTCTAAAACTTAACATGGACAAAACAGAATTCATCATTTTTCCCCCATCTCACGCGACCCCCCCAACGAACCTATCCATTACAGTAAATGGCTGCCCACTCTCCCCAGTCCCACAAGCTCGCTGCCTCGGGGTAATCCTTGACGCTGATCTCTCCTTCAAACCACATATCCAAGCCCTTTCCACTTCCTGTCGCTTTCAACTCAAAAATATTTCACGAATCCGTTCATTCCTCAATCATGAATCTGCAAAAACCCTAGTCCATGCCTTCATCATCTCTCGCCTTGACTACTGCAACCTCCTGCTCTGTGGCCTCCCCTCTAACACTCTCGCACCCCTCCAATCTATTCTAAACTCTGCTGCCCGACTAATCCACCTGTCCCCCCGCTATTCCCCGGCCTCTCCCCTCTGTCAATCCCTTCACTGGCTCCCCATTGCCCAGAGACTCCACTACAAAACCCTTACCATGACGTACAAAGCCATCCACAACCTGTGTCCTCCATACATCTGTGACCTCGTCTCCCGGTACTTACCTACACGCAACCTCCGATCCTCACAAGATCTCCTTCTCTACTCCCCTCTTATCTCCTCTTCCCACAATCGCATACAAGATTTCTCTCGCGTATCACCCCTACTCTGGAACCCTCTACCACAACACATCAGACTCTCGCCTACCATCGAAACCTTCAAAAAGAACCTGAAGACCCACCTCTTCAGACAAGCCTACAACCTGCAGTAACCACCGATCGACCAAACCGCTGCATGACCAGCTCTACCCTCACCTACTGTATTCTCACCCATCCCTTGTAGATTGTGAGCCTTCGCGGGCAGGGTCCTCATTCCTCCTGTACCAGTTATGACTTGTATTGTTTAAGATTATTGTGCTTGTTTTTATTATGTATACCCCTCCTCACATGTAAAGCGCCATGGAATAAATGGCGCTATAACAATAAATAATAATAATAATAATGAGGAGTTAGTGTGAGAGTGGGAGACACTGAATGTGCGGTTGGAAAGGTACAAGGAGATCCAGGATAGGGCGAGGTCTTTGATGCCAAAGGAGGAGAGGATCTGTAGTAAGAGGCAGTGGTCAACCATGTTGAAAGCAGAGGACAGGTCTAGACGGAGGAGTACAGAGTATTGTCCATTAGCTTTCGTGGTAAGTAGGTCGTGTAGGGGTTGTACTCACTCAGGTGCGACGGCTGACACTCAGGAGGCACGTTCCATTAAAAGTTTACAGGGTTTATTGCTCCTTAAACCACATAGTAAATAACAGAAAGAAAATAGCCTTTACCTCAGGAAGAGAAAATAGTGTCCAGACCTTCAGGCTCAGTCCTGGAGCCTTAACACACTATGGAGGGTTTCACCTCCACACACACACCTCCTGTGTTAAGCATTAGCCTGTCTTATATGGATGTAACCACACCCAGGAACCCATCACATGACTAGACATGTGGTTATGACATCAGTGGGGCAAAAAAGTATTTAGTCAGTCAGCAATAGTGCAAGTTCCACCACTTAAAAAGATGAGAGGCGTCTGTAATTTACATCATAGGTAGACCTCAACTATGGGAGACAAACTGAGAAAAAAAAAATCCAGAAAATCACATTGTCTGTTTTTTTATCATTTTTTTTGCATTTTATGGTGGAAAATAAGTATTTGGTCAGAAACAAACAATCAAGATTTCTGGCTCTCACAGACCTGTAACTTCTTCTTTAAGAGTCTCCTCTTTCCTCCACTCATTACCTGTAGTAATGGCACCTGTTTAAACTTGTTATCAGTATAAAAAGACACCTGTGCACACCCTCAAACAGTCTGACTCCAAACTCCACTATGGTGAAGACCAAAGAGCTGTCAAAGGACACCAGAAAGAAAATTGTAGCCCTGCACCAGGCTGGGAAGACTGAATCTGCAATAGCCAACCAGCTTGGAGTGAAGAAATCAACAATGGGAGCAATAATTAGAAAATGGAAGACATACAAGACCACTGATAATCTCCCTCGATCTGGGGCTCCACGCAAAATCCCACCCCGTGGGGTCAGAATGATCACAAGAACGGTGAGCAAAAATCCCAGAACCACGCGGGGGGACCTAGTGAATGAACTGCAGAGAGCTGGGACCAATGTAACAAGGCCTACCATAAGTAACACACTACGCCACCATGGACTCAGATCCTGCAGTGCCAGACGTGTCCCACTGCTTAAGCCAGTATATGTCCGGGCCCGTCTGAAGTTTGCTAGAGAGAATTTGGATGATCCAGAGGAGTTTTGGGAGAATGTCCTATGGTCTGATGAAACCAAGCTGGAACTGTTTGGTAGAAACACAACTTGTCGTGTTTGGAGGAAAAAGAATACTGAGTTGCATCCATCAAACACCATACCTACTGTAAAGCATGGTGGTGGAAAGATCATGCTTTGGCGCTGTTTCTCTGCAAAGGGGCCAGGACGACTGATCCGGGTACATGAAAGAATGAATGGGGCCATGTATCGTGAGATTTTGAGTGCAAACCTCCTTCCATCAGCAAGGGCATTGAAGATGAAACGTGTCTGGGTCTTTCAACATGACAATGATCCAAAGCACACCGCCAGGGCAACGAAGGAGTGGCTTCGTAAGAAGCATTTCAAGGTCCTGGAGTGGCCTAGCCAGTCTCCAGATCTCAACCCTATAGAAAACCTTTGGAGGGAGTTGAAAGTCCGTGTTGCCAAGCGAAAAGCCAAAAACATCACTGCTCTAGAGGAGATCTGCATGGAGGAATGGGCCAATATACCAACAACAGTGTGTGGCAACCTTGTGAAGACTTACAGAAAATGTTTGACCTCTGTCATTGCCAACAAAGGATATATTACAAAGTATTGAGATGAAATTTTGTTTCTGACTAAATACTTATTTTCCACCATAAAATGCAAAAAAAATTATAAAAAAAAACAGACAATGTGATTTTCTGGATTTTTTTTCTCAGTTTGTCTCCCATAGTTGAGGTCTACCTATGATGTAAATTACAGACGCCTCTCATCTTTTTAAGTGGTGGAACTTGCACTATTGCTGACTGACTAAATACTTTTTTGCCCCACTGTATATATATCATATATTGGTTGACACTTTTGAATTGTCTTCCTAAAAACTGATAAATAAAATAATTAGGAAGTGATAATTTTATTTATTTTTTAATATCAATTATGGCTACTTTAGCCGACAGCATCTTTTTTTAAATAAGTACAAAATTGGCAAAGTTACATCAGTTGTTTTAGGTGAGGTTTTCTTGAGTGTGTTCTGTTCTTTTGTCCTTGCACCCTGTGGCTTGACATAATTGGATGTTTTTGTCTCTTGTTTTTTTTAATAGATCTGTGTCTTTTCAAACTATTAAAAAAATAAATAACATTGGGTTTTTGCGGAAATCCAAGCTTCCCTACGACAGGCATTGCATTCATGCTGTCCAGTGCTGCATAGAATTTCAAGAATGCGACAACACACCGGCCTGGAATCTAATCATAGAGAGGACAGATTGTTCTTACCAGACATAAACGTATTAAGGGGTTTATATAGAATTCCAGTTTGATAGATATTATATTCTCAAAGTTGGTTTTGAGGCTAGATACATGTTCGGTGGTATAACGGGTCTGTACACTATATTGACAGCAAGTTATTGTCAGTAAAAACTTCCCCCAAAACTTTTGAAGGTCCAGTGAAAACTTTCACCCAAAACTTTTGAAGTTAGGTCCATTAGCACACTATAGGCGTTTAACAGAAGAACCAAAACTTTGTTAAAAACAGTCCTCTGGAAGAATCAGGCTTTATGGTAGTGTCTGCAAGTCATGCTAAAATTGAGGGACAAAACTTCAATGTTGATCTATGACAATGGTTTCCAACCTGGAGCTTTCCAACTATTGTGAAACCTCGATCATTGATCGTCTGAGCATGGTGAGAGTTATCATTTGGCCACAGGTCGGAGACCACTGATCTATTGGACGGAATGTTTCAAGGTAATGTCTGTCCATAGCAAAAATTTTGACTGTGCTGGACATCACTTTTTTCCTCTTAGACTTCGATAGGAAAAAACAGTTATCTACAGTTTTAATATACGGGGTACTGCAATATGGATTTTCATAGAATTAGAATCAATCTGTCAATCTCTAATATTAGGCAAGTAGGGTTAGATAGCAGAGAAACAGGAGAATCAAACCAGGGTCAGTATACTGACTGCTTGGTGTTTAAATAAAGCGTGGTTGGAGTTTAAATAAGGCGTGGTTCTGTCTCATAGGTTACAGCAGAGATCTACTTACACCTGGTGAGACTATTTGTTCTGCAAAAACACACACACTCCCTGGTTGGCCAGCAGCACAAGTCCCAACCACCCCAATACACTTGGCCGGTCCATGCCTACATCACCTAGTGATGCAAGCAACATCGCCACCACTGTGGCGACAGAGACAGATGTCGTTAAAGCACACGACTAGTTCACCCTTCTCTGTGCTAAAACATGTTTAGCAGTGGTCGTATGATTTTTGAGAAATTAGATTTTTAATGCTGCACTTTCTTTTAACTTTGAACTACAGTAACCTGTGATTAAAGTAACATTGATATTCTATATGTTCCATCTATAAATCACATATGTAACCGCAAGAATATTTTTCTTAGGGCAAGATGCTATTTTTAATTAATTCTATTACATAAGAATTTGAATGATTTAAGAGTTAATAAAAATGTAGGGATGTTTGGATACTAACGTAAGTGAGTAACTGAGAATCAGACCCTTTGAAGGGTGGTATCCAAGTCCGAGATGCAATTTTTTTTCCCGGCTCAGTTATATCCGTTACTAACTTTTATTTGTAAGAATCAAATCGATATAAACCAGAGACAGAGTTCAAAGTGGGTACAAGTCCTAGACGAGGGTGTATAATAGCATCCAGGCTGGGACTAGCCGACTGGAGAACAGGAGAATCCTCCGGTGGGCCACCACCCTCTAATATGATCAGTACTTAGCACAATATATTTGAATCACTACTTCAAATTTAGGGTGGGAGAGTAGATACTGTCACTATAAAAAGTCCCAGTATTATCACCAGCCCACAAAGCTAAAACAATAAAAATAAACCTATATGAACCGATGCAGAAAGTTTGTTGAAAAAAATAGATACAACTTTTACTAAACCACTAATAAGCGTCACTTTCACAAACCATTGGGCTGCATATTTTTTTTTTCTGCATGTTTGTACCATAGAAAAAACGCATTATTTTACAGTGCCAGTAAAGGTAAAATATTTCAGAAATTTCATGCACACGCTGCTTATTCTTATTCAGTAACTGGTGGGCACGCAGGATTGAGACACTTTAATATGTAAGTTACTACTGCCTCCTTATAGAACTGTCACTAATGGGTTGATCTGTAAGGAATGTTGTTCCACAGACTGGTCACTATCGCATTGTTCTGCTGTGTTAGACACATTTGTTGAGCTTGCTTTCATTTGTGGTTACACCTGCTGGAGGATTAGAAGCCCCGTATCTTAGGCTCTTACTACAGTTATACATGCTCCTGTGAGCAGTATGTATTTTTCTCTATCCTCCACTCACACTTTATCAGCTTCTAGCTAGCTTTATGTGTCCATTAATATATCATGCGTTTATAGTCCGGTTTTGGTCATAATGCATGCCTTAATATTTGTACAGCAGTATGATATGGTATCTCTAGAGTAGCTTTACCCATTATATATTGGTTGTTATTCCTGCTTGCCATCAGTTTTTTATTGAAATTCCTTGTCTTGTTATGTTATTTTATTTATGCTTTAATAAAATATATATTTTTAAATGTATGCCTATGCCTCATCTTCACCTGCATATTGGTATGGTGGTTTTTGCTGTTTAATTTGCATATGTAGGCCAGTGATAACGCTATGTGATTGTAAGGTGTGACATCACCTCCCCTTAATACAAAATACCATTATGTCCTCCCTCTATCTGAAAATGAATCTCCAAAACTGAAATTCTCATGTTTCTCACCTCTACTAAACTACCTACTCCCGATATTGCAATATCCTTAGGTGGTTCAACCATAACTTCCAAGCAGCACGCTCGCTGTTCTGGGGTCATATTTGACACAGAACTGTTCTTTATTCCCTATATTCAATCACTTGCTCCCTCATATTACCTGTTACGCCGTTTATGGTCATTTTTGCTTTATATGGTGATAAAGGGGCAGGACGGCGTACTGGGACCCGCACCTGTTCCTGCCACTATAATGGGGCCCTGGCTTTCCCTTATCTCAGGGGTACTTATGGTGGTTAGGAGGCCTGAGCCACCAAGTTATCCCTGTCTCCTGTGCAGGCCCTATCAGTGGCCCTCTCTCCTCCCCCCCAGGGAGGAGGACTGCACCAGTGTATTAATACGACAATTAAACAGGGTATGCAGACAAGGTAACTAAAAGTCTCAAACTCACCAAATGCTCACACAGCCACAGAGGAAACACAGAGAAGGGAAGAGGGGGGAAAAAACTAAGAAGGAAAACAGGTTTAACATGCAACCAAAACAGCAGACATCAATCTCTGTAGATAAACCTCCAAGCTCCAAATACCACGCTCCTTCCCACTTCAAGCCAGGTAGCAGAACTGATCACTGACAACAGTTGTAGTCAAAGCTGAGTCTATATAGGAGAGGAGATTACAAAAACCAATTCAGCTGAGAGACCCAGCTCTCAGCAACTTCAGCAATAAGGTTTAACTCCTGCCCTGCTGGCACAAGACAGCCAGGTCAGAATTCAGGAGAAGAGCTTCCGTTCATCGTGTGTGAATGAGGCCCAGAGCGCTGCAGTTTTCTGGAACCTCCCTGTTGCGGTTGCCCCGTGACATTACCTGTATCTAGAAACTGCAAAAACTGTTGCTCTTATTTATTCCCATCTGGACTACTGCAGCTCTTTACTATCTGTCTCCCTCTTACCACACTTTATTTTATCCAATCTGTCCTAAATGTGGCAGCCAGGATTGTATTTCTGCCCAGCTGCTTCACCGATGCTTCCACCCTGTGCCAGCCATTACACTGGTTGCCCATCTGCTACAGAATACAATACAAACTTATCTCTCTCACCCACAAAATCTCTCCACAGTTCTACGCCATCCCACATCTCCTCTCTCATCTCTGTCTATCACCGATCTAAAGGTACCGTCACACTAAACGATATCGCTAGCGATCTGTGACGTTGCAGCGTCCTGGCTAGCGATATCGTTCAGTTTGACAGGCAGCAGCGATCAGGATCCTGCTGTGATGTCGTTGGTCGCTGCAGAAAGTCCAGAACTTTATTTCGTCGCTGGACTCCCTGCAGACATCGCTGAATCGGCGTGTGTGACGCCGATTCAGCGATGTCTTCACTGGTAACCAGGGTAAACATCGGGTTACTAAGCCCAGGGCCACACTTAGTAACCCGATGTTTACCCTGGTTACCAGCGTAAAAGTTAAAAGCCGGAAAGCTGAGCACAGCGGTGACTTCACCGCTCTGCTTTCCGGCTCGCCGGTGCTCACAGTCAGTGCAGGAAAGCACAGCGCCGAGGACAGACAGCGGAATGTAAGTATGTAGTGTTTGTTTTTTTTAACTTTTACGCTGGTAACCAGGGTAAACATCGGGTTACTAAGCGCGGCCCTGCGCTTAGTAACCCGATGTTTACCCTGGTTACCGGCATCGTTGGTCGCTGGAGAGCTGTCTGTGTGACAGCTTTCCAGCGACCAAACAGCGACGCTGTAGCGATTGACATCGTTGTCGGTATCGCTGCAGCGTCGCTGAGTGTGAAGGTACCTTAAGACTAACATCCTCCATAATCTGTACCTCCCAGTTATGTTTCTAAGACTTCTCTCATGCTGCGCCAGTATTCTGGAATGCACTATCCCAGGCAATCTAACTAATACCTTACCACCGCATTTTTAAGCATACTTTAAAGAACACATCTTTAGACAGGCCTATGAATTCACTAAGTTAACTCTCCCCTACTCCCCCTTCTAATTTTTCCTCTGAATCTGGTCCCTCTTATTTATCTGTCTCCACTTCCACCATGCACTCGATAGCACTTGGTAACTGCACTTCAGATACTGTCTGGAGATCAGATCATGCAGCTTTATAACATAACACCTAATTATTAAAAAAAATGGTCAATGGACTATACAGGACAAGAATTTTCTACCTATTATGCCTCCCTCAACTGCTGCGGAATATGTTGGCGCTATAAAAATAAAATAATTATTATAACCATATTTTACGCACTTCTAAAGTATAAACACCTAAATATAGCAAATACAAAAGAAAAATATATCCATGAAGGATTGTGTAGACTGCTAGTTCTAGCTGACTAGTTTTCCAACAGGACTGGTCACATATGCAGACTACGTGAGATACCTCCAGTGACCACAGGAACTTTTGCTAGTCTTTCGGTCGAAGCGTTGTTTTAGCTACACTCTTCCTCTTGACACAATCATGTTTCCTTTCTGCATTTCTCCTGCTGTGAAAATATTACAGACCTTGGGCTGTGAAATACAATGTGTTGCAGTGCAACAATGTTTGCAGACATTCCATTACAACAATGCTTTATCTTTTCTGATAATAAACCAGTAACAGTGCCATTTCTTCTCAAGCTTGGAAAAGTACTGGAATTTAGAGGCTAGGTTCTCCTTAATGACGTATCCTTTTAAAGTTCAAGGCTTATTCTGTAAGAACAACTCACCTTTGCACTTTTACATTAGAGTTCTTTTTTTCTTTTTCAGGTTGTGGAATTTATTACTGGTAACAAAAATAAGAAAAATATTTAGAATTGAGAGTCCTCAGTGGTTGATACCTTTTCTATCTACTGGCTAACACGGTACCAAGATATATTTCTTTCCTGTAACAAAAATAAGGACATTCATCCGAGGGTATATCATTAAAGGAGGATAAAGCTATGTGCACACCTTTAGTATTTGCATTTGTTTGTTTTTTTGCGGCAAAAAACCCCCCAGACTGTTAGCAGGAAAAACAGTGAATAAAAAAGTGTGGTTTTTTTAATGCCTTTTTTTTACTTTTATTCATTCATTTGAATGGGTAAAAAAATGCTGCAAAAATGCTGAAAAAAATTGATTGAAAAAAAAAATCACCTTGATGGTTCAAATCTGCGAAAGAATAAGCAGCGTGTGCATGAAATTTCTGAAATATTTTACCTTTACTGGCACTGTAAAATAATGCGTTTTTTCTATGGTACAAACATGCAGAAAAAAAAAAAAATGCAGCCCAATGGTTTGTGAAAGTGACGCTTATTAGTGGTTTAGTAAAAGTTGTATCTATTTTTTTCAACAAACTTTCTGCATCGGTTCATATAGGTTTATTTTTATTGTTTTAGCTTTGTGGGCTGGTGATAATACTGGGACTTTTTATAGTGACAGTATCTACTCTCCCACCCCAAATTTGAAGTAGTGATTCAAATATATTGTGCTAAGTACTGATCATATTAGAGGGTGGTGGCCCACCGGAGGATTCTCCTGTTCTCCAGTCGGCTAGTCCCAGCCTGGATGCTATTATACACCCTCGTCTAGGACTGGTACCCACTTTGAACTCTGTCTCTGGTTTATATCGATTTGATTCTTACAAATAAAAGTTAGTAACGGATATAACTGAGCCGGGGAAAAAAATTGCATCTCGGACTTGGATACCACCCTTCAAAGGGTCTGATTCTCAGTTACTCGCTTACGTTAGTATCCAAACATCCCTACATTTTTATTAACTCTTAAATCATTCAAATTCTTATGTAATAGAATTAATTAAAAATAGCATCTTGCCCTAAGAAAAATATTCTTGCGGTTACATATGTGATTTATAGATGGAACATATAGAATATCAATGTTACTTTAATCACAGGTTACTGTAGTTCAAAGTTAAAAGAAAGTGCAGCATTAAAAATCTAATTTCTCAAAAATCATACGACCACTGCTAAACATGTTTTAGCACAGAGAAGTGTTGTGAATTCTGTGGCAGAGCTCCCTCCTGTGGTCACAAGTGGTACTTCGGCTGATTCTCTCTGTGAGCTTCCGTTGGTGGAGGAGAGTGGTACTGCGGCTTCTGGGTTTCCTTCCTCAGGTGATGTGGTGAAGTCGTTAGGTGCTGCTCTATTTAACTCCACCTAGTGCTTTGATCCTGGCCTCCAGTCAATGTTCTAGTATTGGACCTGTTTCCTCCTGGATCGTTCCTGTGGCCTGCTGCTCTGCATAGCTAAGTTCCGCTTTTGCTTTTTGTTTGCTGTTTTTTTTCTGTCCAGCTTGCTTATTTGTTTTTCTCTGCTTGCTGGAAGCTCTGGGACACAGAGGGTGCACCTCCGTGCCGTTAGTTCGGTACGGAGGGTCTTTTTGCCCCCTTTGCGTGGTTGTTTGTAGGGTTTTGTGTTGACCGCATAGTTACCTTTCCTATCCTCGCTCTGTTCAGAAAGTCGGGCCTCACTTTGCTAAATCTATTTCATCTCTACGTTTGTCTTTTCATCTTAACTCACAGTCATTATATGTGGGGGCTGCCTTTTCCTTTGGGGTATTTCTCTGAGGCAAGGTAGGCTTATTTTCTATCTTCAGGCTAGCTAGTTTCTCAGGCTGTGCAGAGTTGCATAGGGAGCGTTAGGCGCAATCCACGGCTGCCTCTAGTGTGGTTGGAGAGGATTAGGGATTGCGGTCAGCAGAGTTCCCACATCTCAGAGCTCGTTCTATGTTTTTGGGTTATTGTCAGGTCACTGTATGTGCTCTGACTTCTATGTCCATTGTGGTACTGAATTACCAGATCATAACAGTACTGGAGGCCAGGATCAAAGCACTAGGTGGAGTTAAATAGAGCAGCACCTAACGACTTCACCACATCACCTGAGGAAGGAAACCCAGAAGCCGCAGTACCACTCTCCTCCACCAACGGAAGCTCACAGAGAGAATCAGCCGAAGTACCACTTGTGACCACAGGAGGGAGCTCTGCCACAGAATTCACAACAGTACTGTTATGATCTGGTAATTCAGTACCACAATGGACATAGAAGTCAGAGCACATACAGTGACCTGACAATAACCCAAAAACATAGAACGAGCTCTGAGACGTGGGAACTCTGCTGACCGCAATCCCTAATCCTCTCCAACCACACTAGAGGCAGCCGTGGATTGCGCCTAACGCTCCCTATGCAACTCGGCACAGCCTGAGAAACTAGCTAGCCTGAAGATAGAAAATAAGCCTACCTTGCCTCAGAGAAATACCCCAAAGGAAAAGGCAGCCCCCACATATAATGACTGTGAGTTAAGATGAAAAGACAAACGTAGAGATGAAATAGATTTAGCAAAGTGAGGCCCGACTTTCTGAACAGAGCGAGGATAGGAAAGGTAACTATGCGGTCAACACAAAACCCTACAAACAACCACGCAAAGGGGGCAAAAAGACCCTCCGTACCGAACTAACGGCACGGAGGTGCACCCTCTGCGTCCCAGAGCTTCCAGCAAGCAGAGAAAAACAAATAAGCAAGCTGGACAGAAAAAAAACAGCAAACAAAAAGCAAAAGCGGAACTTAGCTATGCAGAGCAGCAGGCCACAGGAACGATCCAGGAGGAAACAGGTCCAATACTAGAACATTGACTGGAGGCCAGGATCAAAGCACTAGGTGGAGTTAAATAGAGCAGCACCTAACGACTTCACCACATCACCTGAGGAAGGAAACCCAGAAGCCGCAGTACCACTCTCCTCCACCAACGGAAGCTCACAGAGAGAATCAGCCGAAGTACCACTTGTGACCACAGGAGGGAGCTCTGCCACAGAATTCACAACAGAGAAGGGTGAACTAGTCGTGTGCTTTAACAACATCTGTCTCTGTCGCCAGAGTGGTGGCCAGTTACTGGTGGGCACGCAGGATTGAGACACTTTAATATGTAAGTTACTACTGCCTC
This sequence comes from Ranitomeya imitator, assembly GCF_032444005.1. NCBI lineage: Eukaryota > Metazoa > Chordata > Amphibia > Anura > Dendrobatidae > Ranitomeya > Ranitomeya imitator. Next base: position 31,936,792 of record NC_091290.1, read on the forward strand.
CTTATAGAACTGTCACTAATGGGTTGATCTGTAAGGAATGTTGTTCCACAGACTGGTCACTATCGCATTGTTCTGCTGTGTTAGACACATTTGTTGAGCTTGCTTTCATTTGTGGTTACACCTGCTGGAGGATTAGAAGCCCCGTATCTTAGGCTCTTACTACAGTTATACATGCTCCTGTGAGCAGTATGTATTTTTCTCTATCCTCCACTCACACTTTATCAGCTTCTAGCTAGCTTTATGTGTCCATTAATATATCATGCGTTTATAGTCCGGTTTTGGTCATAATGCATGCCTTAATATTTGTACAGCAGTATGATATGGTATCTCTAGAGTAGCTTTACCCATTATATATTGGTTGTTATTCCTGCTTGCCATCAGTTTTTTATTGAAATTCCTTGTCTTGTTATGTTATTTTATTTATGCTTTAATAAAATATATATTTTTAAATGTATGCCTATGCCTCATCTTCACCTGCATATTGGTATGGTGGTTTTTGCTGTTTAATAGTGTTTTTTGAGGTGGCAAGTCCACTAGTGGATTCTTTGGTTATGTATACATATGCAAATTGTCTCTTCAGAGAAAATTCTATGAAGAGACAATTTGCATATTTAACTTCCAAGAGGAGCGCGCAAGGCATTTAAGTCTCCTCATACTGGCATGCCAGACCTGGCATGTCACTCTTCATAAGGAGAAAACGTATCATGAAGATCACTGGCCTCGAGTCATATATAATTCTAAGATAAAAATCCTGAATTGAATTTGGTATATTCAATTTTATATTACATTCATCCTTCCTAGTTATAGATTATTCAGTCTTTAATTGTTATGCCTAAAATAGACTTTGCTCTGTGATTAAATTTATATTTTTATAATTTTCTAGGAACAGTGTTTGGCGAGCAGTAGGTAGGATTGTATTGGCCGTGAGTGGGTAGAAATAGTATTTGGCAGGGAGTAGATAACTTCAGTTATGCTAAAAATGAGTCTAGTCATCTGTCTGCTGTATTCTCCTTTTATCCTATCTAGAACAGTTTGATAATATATGTAAATTAAAAACCGAGAAAAATGAGCCAGAGTATAATGGTCAATGTGAACATGCTCCTATACGTTGCATGTTTACCAACTTATACTCCTTCTAATTTTTCTCGTTTTTCCTTTAGGTTCTTGCATTCCATTCAAACAATGGCGTGGCCTCCCTTTCTTTTAGCTGTGCATTGCACTTATATAGCTTCCCATAGCCGGGTGTCGACAATCTGGCAACTGTCCTCCTCTTCCCTTATTCACACTGAGGTCATTTTTAACACATGCTAGGGTTTTATATAAGAAACAGTATAGGACCTTCCCGATTTGGGTACACCTTGTTATGGTGGGATGGCTTTTATGTTTTTTTTTTTTAGTACTCTCTGTTATTTATATGTACTATTACGTTTTACATACAGCAGAGTATATGTTTATTTTGTTTCTATTATAGCTTTTTTTGATATATGTAAATTGTTCTATGCATAAATTACGAATTGAATTTTTCTTTAAGGAATAAACAGTTTATCACAATTCATAGGCTGCAAATGTCAAAATTTGGGCATGGGTAATCCTGTCCACTTTTATGAGTTGTGAGTCTAAAGACCGCCATACACATCAGATGGCCGTTGGTCAAACGATGATTTGGGCAATCGTTCGGCTGAGAGCCATCGCAGCCAGCTATCTTATACAGAGGAGCACTTGTTCTTGCTGGTGCTCCTGTCTTCTCTAAAAGAGAGACACTACGAAACATGTCTGGTGGCGGCTTATCTTCGAGAAGCAATGCAAACATCAGTCCAAAATCGAACATACCGGATTGATATTTCTCCCCAACAATCAATTGTTCAAGGCTCCTACACACATTAGAATGTCGCCTGAACCCTTTGATATCAGGGGGATCTGCCAACATTAGTCTAATGTGTATGAGGGGCTTAAGTCTCTACTTGGACGAAATGTGTGGTGGTATGAGCCAGTATTCCTCAACTCCAGTCCTCGATGTTCATCAACAGATCATGTTTTCAGATTTTTTTTTCTGTATTGCACAGGTGATGGGATTATTACTAAGGAATAGTGATGAGCGAATATACTCGTTGCTCGGGTGGTCTCCTAGTATTTGTGACTGCTTGGAGATTTAGTTTTTGTTGATGCAGCTGCATGATTTACAGCTGCTAGCCAGCCTAAGTACATGTGGGGGTTGCCTGGTTGCTAGGGAATCCCCACATGTAATCAAGCTGTGTAGTAGCAACAAATCATGCAGCTGTGGCAAGGAAAACTAAATCTCCGAGCAGTCACAAATACTCAGAGACCAACCAAGCGTGCTCGGGGAAAACCCGAGCAACGAGTATACTCGTTCATCACTACTAAGGAACTCCTGAAAATGTGATACTTCTGGTAAAACTATAAAATGGAGAATATAGAATATCATTTTCAACCGCTTTTTTTTTTACTTCAAAAAGTTGCTAAAGTTCTCGAATGCTACCATTCTTCAAAAACAATGTCCAACTTTTTGCCATTTATTCTGCTCTTGCCACTTTTTTAAAATTGGTAGAAAGCTGCATAATTAACTAGATATATAAATTGTGACTTTTTTTTTAAATAATTGCTCTAAAGTTCCAATTCTCACTCTAATGTGAAAGCATCACCAAACCAGGGATTCAAGCTTCAGGAGGCTAATTTGCATATTCCAGGTGCCTTCTGGGAGAAGCGAAGTCTCCCTAAGCTAGAAGATCGTTGGGTACAGCCGGGACCAGCTGCTTCGAAAGCATCACCAAACCGCGCGCCGTACGGCGCGCGAATTTTTGCCTGTAGGACATTATTGCAAGAGAGCTTGGCTGAGTAGATTACACAAGAAGGAAAACACACAGCAAGTCAGCAGGATCTAGGAGCAACATGGCAGATGTGACAACCTACATGGTGAGCTGCAGCATGTGCTACATGTTCACAGATCGACCAGAAGAAGAATCCAATTTCACCTGTCAGAAGTGTAGACTAGTGGCCCTTTTAGAAGAAAAGGTGCGGGGTCTGGAAGAAAGAATAGCAACTTTGAAACTCATCAAAGAGAATGAAGACTTTCTAGACAGAACAGAAGCATCTCTACTGGTCACAGAAGGTGAAAAAAGTGTCAGAGAACCTCCAAAAGCAGATGAGTGGAAGCATGTGACCAAAAGAAGCAAGAAGACCATGGAGAAATCACCAACCACACAACTGAAGAACCGATATCAAATCTTTGTAGAGGATGAAGATGGCACACCTAAGAATGAAGCAATACCAGCAAGCAAAAAAGAAAAGGGCACACAGCAACAAGTGACAGCAAAAAGTACAGCCAAGAAGCAACGAAGAGTGGTGGTGGTGGGAGACTCACTACTGAGAGGCACAGAAGCAGCCATCTGCAGACCGGACATAACTGCAAGAGAAGTATGCTGCCTTCCAGGTGCGATGATCAAGGATGTGACCGATAGGATACCAAAGCTCTTCAGCTCCAAGGACGTCCACCCATTTCTTCTGATACATGTTGGCACCAATGACACGGCAAGGAAGGACCTACCGACAATCTGCAAGGACTTTGAAGAGTTGGGGAAGAAAGTAAAGGAACTGGATGCACAGGTAGTTTTTTCTTCTATCCTTCCAGTAGACGGGCATGGCACCAGGAGATGGAACAGGATCCTTGATGCAAACAACTGGCTAAGACGATGGTGCAGACAACAAGGATTTGGATTCCTGGACCACGGTGTGAATTACTGGTATGATGGACTCCTCGCCAGAGACGGACTACACCTCAACAAACCTGGGAAACACACATTCGCCAGAAGACTCGCTACACTCATCAGGAGGGCGTTAAACTAGAAGAAGAGGGGACGGGAAGAAAAACATTAGACTCGAACAAAGACGACCCAGGAAAACATACTCTGAAGGGAGGTAAGAACATTTCTAAAACAATCCACAGTGAGGAGATTGGAACAAAACAAAATCCTCTAAACTGCATGCTCGCAAACGCCAGAAGCCTGACAAACAAGATGGAAGAACTAGAAGCAGAAATATCTACAGGTAACTTTGACATAGTGGGAATAACCGAGACATGGTTAGATGAAAGCTATGACTGGGCAGTTAACTTACAGGGTTATAGTCGGTTTAGAAAGGATCGTAAAAATCGGAGAGGAGGAGGGGTTTGTCTCTATGTAAAGTCTTGTCTAAAGTCCACTTTAAGGGAGGATATTAGCGAAGGGAATGAGGATGTCGAGTCCATATGGGTTGAAATTCATGGAGGGAAAAATGGTAACAAAATTCTCATTGGGGTCTGTTACAAACCCCCAAATATAACAGAAAGCATGGAAAGTCTACTTCTAAAGCAGATAGATGAAGCTGCAACCCATAATGAGGTCCTGGTTATGGGGGACTTTAACTACCCGGATATTAACTGGGAAACAGAAACCTGTGAAACCCATAAAGGCAACAGGTTTCTGCTAATAACCAAGAAAAATTATCTTTCACAATTGGTGCAGAATCCAACCAGAGGAGCAGCACTTTTAGACCTAATACTATCTAATAGACCTGACAGAATAACAAATCTGCAGGTGGTCGGGCATTTAGGAAATAGCGACCACAATATTGTGCAGTTTCACCTGTCTTTCACTAGGGGGACTTGTCAGGGAGTCACAAAAACATTGAACTTTAGGAAGGCAAAGTTTGAACAGCTTAGAGATGCCCTTAATCTGGTAGACTGGGACAATATCCTCAGAAATAAGAATACAGATAATAAATGGGAAATGTTTAAGAACATCCTAAATAGGCAGTGTAAGCGGTTTATACCTTGTGGGAATAAAAGGACTAGAAATAGGAAAAACCCAATGTGGCTAAACAAAGAAGTAAGACAGGCAATTAACAGTAAAAAGAAAGCATTTGCACTACTAAAGCAGGATGGCACCATTGAAGCTCTAAAAAACTATAGGGAGAAAAATACTTTATCTAAAAAACTAATTAAAGCTGCCAAAAAGGAAACAGAGAAGCACATTGCTAAGGAGAGTAAAACTAATCCCAAACTGTTCTTCAACTATATCAATAGTAAAAGAATAAAAACTGAAAATGTAGGCCCCTTAAAAAATAGTGAGGAAAGAATGGTTGTAGATGACGAGGAAAAAGCTAACATATTAAACACCTTCTTCTCCACGGTATTCACGGTGGAAAATGAAATGCTAGGTGAAATCCCAAGAAACAATGAAAACCCTATATTAAGGGTCACCAATCTAACCCAAGAAGAGGTGCGAAACCGGCTAAAAAAGATTAAAATAGATAAATCTCCGGGTCCGGATGGCATACACCCACGAGTACTAAGAGAACTAAGTAATGTAATAGATAAACCATTATTTCTTATTTTTAGTGACTCTATAGCGACAGGGTCTGTTCCGCAGGACTGGCGCATAGCAAATGTGGTGCCAATATTCAAAAAGGGCTCTAAAAGTGAACCTGGAAATTATAGGCCAGTAAGTCTAACCTCTATTGTTGGTAAAATATTTGAAGGGTTTCTGAGGGATGTTATTCTGGATTATCTCAATGAGAATAACTGTTTAACTCCATATCAGCATGGGTTTATGAGAAATCGCTCCTGTCAAACCAATCTAATCAGTTTTTATGAAGAGGTAAGCTATAGGCTGGACCACGGTGAGTCATTGGACGTGGTATATCTCGATTTTTCCAAAGCGTTTGATACCGTGCCGCACAAGAGGTTGGTACACAAAATGAGAATGCTTGGTCTGGGGGAAATTGTGTGTAAATGGGTTAGTAACTGGCTTAGTGATAGAAAGCAGAGGGTGGTTATAAATGGTATAGTCTCTAACTGGGTCGCTGTGACCAGTGGGGTACCGCAGGGGTCAGTATTGGGACCTGTTCTCTTCAACATATTCATTAATGATCTGGTAGAAGGTTTACACAGTAAAATATCGATATTTGCAGATGATACAAAACTATGTAAAGCAGTTAATACAAGAGAAGATAGTATTCTGCTACAGATGGATCTGGATAAGTTGGAAACTTGGGCTGAAAGGTGGCAGATGAGGTTTAACAATGATAAATGTAAGGTTATACACATGGGAAGAGGGAATCAATATCACCATTACACACTGAACGGGAAACCACTGGGTAAATCTGACAGGGAGAAGGACTTGGGGATCCTAGTTAATGATAAACTTACCTGGAGCAGCCAGTGCCAGGCAGCAGCTGCCAAGGCAAACAGGATCATGGGGTGCATTAAAAGAGGTCTGGATACACATGATGAGAGCATTATACTGCCTCTGTACAAATCCCTAGTTAGACCGCACATGGAGTACTGTGTCCAGTTTTGGGCACCGGTGCTCAGGAAGGATATAATGGAACTAGAGAGAGTACAAAGGAGGGCAACAAAATTAATAAAGGGGATGGGAGAACTACAATACCCAGATAGATTAGCGAAATTAGGATTATTTAGTCTAGAAAAAAGACGACTGAGGGGCGATCTAATAACCATGTATAAGTATATAAGGGGACAATACAAATATCTCGCTGAGGATCTGTTTATACCAAGGAAGGTGACGGGCACAAGGGGGCATTCTTTGCGTCTGGAGGAGAGAAGGTTTTTCCACCAACATAGAAGAGGATTCTTTACTGTTAGGGCAGTGAGAATCTGGAATTGCTTGCCTGAGGAGGTGGTGATGGCGAACTCAGTCGAGGGGTTCAAGAGAGGCCTGGATGTCTTCCTGGAGCAGAACAATATTGTATCATACAATTATTAGGTTCTGTAGAAGGACGTAGATCTGGGTATTTATTATGATGGAATATAGGCTGAACTGGATGGACAAATGTCTTTTTTCGGCCTTACTAACTATGTTACTATGTTACTATGTTACTAATGGAGCCGTTATACTCGGACGAAGATTGCATTGCAATCCTCGGACTGGCCGTCGGCTCTCCTGACCTGAGCGTGGACGTATGTAATTCTATGCAGCCGTCACGTTCAGGTCAGAATAGCCGATGGCCAGTCTGAGGATTGCGATGCGAGTAATACGGTCGTCTGACTGTTCCTGTAGCAGGGGGAGGGGAAAAAGTAGAAAAACAGGTCTAGATAGAGGTGTTCTATTTACAGGTGCTCTAAATTTCTAGCATCGTGCAACACTTTGGCATAAGCAAAGCTGACTTTAAAAATTCACTTTTTGATAATGTTCCCTGCAATCTTTGTGATAACGTAAAAAAAATAAAAAGATAAAATAAGGTAGAAAACACAAAACACCAAATAAATCTTTTTTTAAATACACAGATACACACGGTGTGCTATAAAGGTATAGGATTATTTAACAGTAAATCAAATTTTAAAAAAATGAAGATGAGTTTTTCTTTTTTGTTTTTGCTTGCCTCCCCAAAAATATAAATTAATAAACATTAAACTTTTATTCTTTACATAAACCAAAACGGTTTGTGTAGAAATTATCTCAGCTTACTACGTGGGTGCAAAAATAAAAGAAGGGTGTTTATTCTGCAATCAGGGATGAACAATAAAATAAATCTGTTACTAATTTCTAGACGGCGAGAACAACGCTCAAAGCGAAACGTGGCCATCTGTAACTTTGGCCTCAATGATTAAAGATAGAGCGTCTTTTGCACACCGAATGTCTTTGTACTCTGAGCTTCATCTGACAACTAGACATTTTTTAGATGCTTAATCACAAAAAATGACAAAAACATGAGATATTGCTGATATCTGCTCGTCTACAATTAGAACGTGTTATCTATTTTTCTACTTTTAGAGAAATGTTGCCTGATACAAGAATCATAAAATGGAACCTGAAGGTCACGCAAATCTGTTAAATACTTTGTAATATTGCAAATGCTTTACTCAACGATATTTTATTTGAAATATTTTTTTATTGATTTTTCCGACACAAGATTACAAGGACAGCTTGAACTTTAAAGCATATTATAAAAAAAAGGTGAGTAACGGCGATAGTAGCAAAAATATCATGCAAGTCAAAAGACAGTGAAATCGTCAAAAGATTCCGATTCGGATTTACATCGGGGCCACAGTGGCTTACGTCCACAGATTAGCTGCTGGCCGGAGGAGCTGGGTTGCATCCACATATCAGCTGCTGGCCGGAGGAGCAAGCTTGAGGCAAGAGTAGTCAAACGAGCCGCGGCAGAAACTGGAGGGATAGAAGCAGGAGGCAAAAAAGACGGTTCGTAGACAGACTGGCGGTGGGGTCTCCTGACCTGAACGCAACAGTTTGATATACGCCTGTAACGGGATCTACTGTGCTGTAGTACATCTTTCAGCACCCCCCCCCCCGTGTTTCAGGAGGTCCACTCTGCTTTTGCTGGATTCTGAATGAAGGACGCTGGCTAGAATTTCTTGATTACATGGGAGCATATAAAAGCGGACTGCTACTCCAGGTATTTCCAGTCTAAAAGAACCCACTTTATTTACAACACACAGAATATATAACACAGATACACAGGGCAGGCCAATAGAAAAAACAGGCCAGACATACATTACAATAGCCGCAGGGGGCCGGAGCCTGCTGGTATTTACTGTGGG